>NC_058377.1:32763295-33364795 GCF_018350175.1 Felis catus
GTCTACAGGAAGCAGAGGAATGTGTCAGTGACTTGGAGGATAGAGTAATGGAAGCAAATAAAGTTGAAAAGGTGAGAGACTAATACTGTATAATGATAATAGACTTAGAGAACTCAGTGACTCCATTAAGTATGTAAACATACCCATTATAGGGATCCCAGAAGGAGAAGTGAGAGAAAAGGGACAGAAAATATATTTAAATAAATAATAGCTGAAAATTTCCAAAATCTGGGGAGAGAAACAGAGATCCAGATGCAGGAGGCACAAAGATCCCCCAACAAATTCAATACAAGAAGGTCCACACCAAGACACATAGTAATTAAAATGGCAAAAAGTAGAGATAAAGAAATAATTTTAAAGATTGCAAGAGAAGACACTTACATACAAAGGAAATTCCCTAAGGCTATGAGCTGATTTTTCAGCAGAAACTATGCAGTCCACAAGGGAGTGGCATGATGTATTCAAAATGTTGAAAGGGAAAAATCTGCAGCCAAGAATACTTTACACAGCAAGTCTATCATTCATAATAGAAGAAAAGATAAAATTTCCCAGAAAAACAAAAGCTAAAAGAATTCAGGAACACTAAACTCTTCAAGAAATGTTAAGGGAAACTCTGTGAATGGAAAATAAAGACCATAAGTAAAGTAAGAAAAATAGAAAGCACAAATTAAAAGGTTGTAAAAGATGATGCCAAATATCTTATATGTGGAGGGAAGTGGAGTAAAGAATGAATTCAAACTTAAGCCACCATCAGCTTAATATAGAGTGCTCTATGCAGATGTTATATATAAATGAACTGGTAAATACAAATCAAAAACTATAACAGATATGCAAAAATTGAAGAGTAAGAAACCCAACTTTGGTAAGATAACTTACCAAAGAAAACCAGTAAACAGCAAAAGATAAGAAAAGATCAGAGAAAAACCATAGGAATAACCATAAAAATATGGCAATATGTCAATAAATACATATCTATCAATAATTATTTTGATGGGCACCTGGGTGCTTAGTTGGTTGAACATCAGACTCTTGATTTTGGCTCAAGTCATGATCCCTGGATCATAGGATTGAACACTGGGCTCTGTGCTAAACATGGAGCCTGCTTTTGATTCTCTCTCTTTCTTTCTCCCTCTGGCCTAACCCCTGTTCACACTCTTTCTAATAATAATAATAATAATAATATCTTTAATGTAAATGGAGTAAATGCTCCAATAAAAAGACATGGGGTGACAGAATAGATTAAAGAAAAAAAAAAGAGCTATCTATATGCTGCCTACAAGAGACTCATTTCAGACCCAAAGACACATGCAGATTGAATGTGAGGGGATGGAGAAATATTTATTATGCAAATGGATGCCCAAAGAGCCAGAGTAGTAATTCTAACTTCAAACTAAATGGACTTTAAAACAAAGTCTGTAAAAAGAGACAAAGGAGGACACCATATAATAATAAAGGGGACAACTACATTGTTGTTGGGAATGCAAACTGGCACAGCCACTCTGGAAAACAGTATGGAATTTCCTCAAAAATTTAAAAATAGAACTACTCTGTGATCAGCAATTGCACTACTAGGTATTTACCCAAAGGATATAAAAACTATAATTCAAAGGTATGCATGCACTCTGATGTTTATGGCAGCATTATCAATAATACCCAAATTATGGAAAGAGTCAAATGTCCATTAACTGATGAATGGATAAAGAAGATGTAGTATAAATATACAATACAATATTACTCAACCATAAAAAATAATGGACTCTTGACATTTGCAAGGACATAGATGGAACTAGAGAGTATTATGCTATGTGAAATAAGTCAGAGAAAGGCAAATACTATATGATTTCACTCTTATGTGGAATTTAAGAAATAAAACAAATGAACATGGGTGGGAGGGAAATGAAGCAAACCAGGAAACAGCCTCTTAACTAGAGAGAACAAACTGATGGTTACTGAAGGGGAGGTGCGCAGATGTTGGGTGAAACAGGTGATGGGTATAAGGTAGTAAGGAAGGCACTCATGATGAGCATCAGGTGTTTCATGTAAGTGATGAATCACTAAATCTATATCTGAAACTAATATTGCACTGTATGTAAACTAGCTGGAATTTAAATGAAAACTTGAAAGGAAAAAAAAAGGGTACAAACAAGAAGATGTAACAATTGGAAAATTTATGCACCCAACACAGAATTACCTAAATACAGAAAACAGTTAATAACAAGCATAAAAGAAATAATTGATAGTAATATAATAATAATAGGGGATTTTAAACCACACTTACATTGATGATCATTCAAACAGATCATTCAAACAAATTCAACAAAGAAGCAGTGACTTTGAATGAAACACTAGACCAGATGATTTCACAGATATATTCAGAACATTCCATCCTAAAACAAAAGAATATACATTCTTTTAAAGTGCACGTAGAACATTCTCCATGATAGATCCCATGTTAGGCCACAGAACAATCCTCAACAGATTCAAATTGATATAAGTCATACCATGCATCTTTTCCGACCACAACACTATGAAATGAGAAATCAACCACAAGAAAAAATCTGGAAAGAGCACAAATACACGGAGGTTAAATAACATGCTACTAAACAATTAATGGGTCAACAAAGAAATTAAAGAAGAAATCAAAAAGTACATGGAAACAAATAAAAATGAAAATGCAATGGTACAAAATCTTTGGGATGCAGCAAAAGCGGTTCTAAATAGTAATACAGGCCTAACCCAGAAAGCAAAAAATTTTCAAATAAACAATGTGACTTTACACATAAAGGGGATAGGAAAAGAACAACAAACAAAACAAACCCCAAACCAGTAGAAGGAAGGAAATAAAAAGATTAGAGCAGAAACAAATGATATAAAAAACAAAAACACAATAGAAAAGATCCGTGAAACCAAGTCTTTAAAACCTGAACAGAATTAGTAAATCTTTAGCCAGACTCATAAAAAAAGAGGATTCAAAAAAATGAAATCACAAATGAGAGAGAAGTAACAAATAACACCACAGAACTACAAAGAATTGTAAAAGAATATTATGAAAAACTGTATGCCAAAAAAAAGTAGATGATCTAGGATAAATGGATAAATTCCTAGATATATCATGTACCAAAACTAAAGCAGAAAGAAATAAAAATTCGAACAGACCATTTACCAGCAAGGAGATTAAATTTATCAAAACACTCTCAACAAACAAAAGTCCAGGAGCAGATGGCTTCACAAACAAATTCTACCAAATATTTTAAGAGTTAATACCTATTCTACTCAAACTATTCCAAAAAGTGCAAGAAGAAAAATTTCCAAATTCATTCTGTGAGACAAGTATCAGATTACCAGATTCTGTGAGGCAAGTACCAAAACCAGATTAAGACACTACAAAAAGGAGAGAGAGAGAGAGAGAGAGAGAGAGAGAGAGAGAGAGAGAGAACCATAGGCCAAATTCTCTGATGAACATATAAAAATTCCTCAAAAAATACTGGTAAGCAGAATCCAGCAGTATAGTAAAAAAATCATTCACCACGACCAAGTGGAATTTATTCCCAGGATGCAGGGGTGGTTCAATATTGACAAATCAATCAACATGATACATCACATCAATAAGAGAAAGGATAAAAACCAAATTATCATCCCCAAGATGCAGAAAAAGCATTTGACAAAGTACTACATCCTTTAAATAAAAACCTCAATATAATAGGTTTAGAGGAGACATACCTCAACATAATAAAGGCCATATATGAAAAACCCAAAATGAACATCATACTAAATGGGTAAAAACTGAGAGCTTTATCCCTAAGTTCAGGAACAAGACAAGGATGTCCACTCTCAACATTTCTATTCAAAATAGTACTGGAAGCCCTGGCAACAGCAATCAGACAACAAAAAGAATTAAAAGGCATCCAAATTGGCAAGGAGGAAGTAAAAGTTTCACTACTTGCAGATGTCATGATACTGTATACAGAAAACCCTAAAGGCTCCATGAAAAAACTACTAGAATTCATAAATGAATTCAGAAAAGTTGCAGGATACAAAATCAATGTCCAGAAATCTACTGCATTTTTATACACTAATAATGAAGCAGCAGAAAGATAAATCAATAATCCCATTTAAAATTGATCCAAAAATATGGGAATGCAATTTGGGGCAGCCACTCTGCAAAACAGTATGGAGGTTCCTCAAAAAACTAAAAATAGAACTACCCTATGACCCAGCAATTTCACTACTAGGCATTTACCCATGGGATACTGGTGTGCTGTTTCGAAGGGACACATGCACCCCCATGTTTATAGCAGCACCATCAACAATAGCCAAAGTATGGAAAGAGCCCAAATGTCCATCAGTGGATGAGTGGATAAAGAAATGGTATATATATACAATGGAGTATTACTCAGGAATCAGAAAGAATGAAATCTTGCCATTTGCAACTACGTGGATGGAACTGGAGGGTATTATGCTAAGTGAAATTAGTAAGTCAGAGAAAGACAAAAATCATATGACTTCACTCATATGAGGACTTTAAGAGACAAAACAGATGAACATAAGGGAAGGGAAACAAAAATAATATAAAACCAGGGAGGGAGACAAAACAGAAGAGACTCATAAATATGGAGAACAAACTGAGGGTTACTGAAGGGAGTATGGGAGTATGCATAGCTAAGGGCTAATTCAACCATATGCCATGAGAGATGTCCCTAACACTGATGGCATAAGAATATATGAGCAAAATAGAAGCGACAGAGCTGAGGGCGGAGGTGCTTGTGCATGCAGCTGCCTGGGACTCAGAGTCGGCTGTCTCCCTTTTACAGCCGCCTTTTACAGTGTTGTGGTTTTTAAAGTGGTTTCTCTTGGGCGGTGCTCTTTAGCCCTCCGCTTGGCCCGTGTTAGCGGATGGGACTCTAACTCTCCTCAGCCCGCAACCCAGGCCGTGAGCCCAGAATGGCAGACGTCTGCAATCAACGTTGGGGGTGGGGTTCGTGTCTGAACTGCGCTAGTCCTGGCTTTTCCAGCTCCTCGACCTGCTTGTGGAAGTGAACGAAGACGCCTTGAAAGGGGCTAGCCCCGCTAAAGCGAGGGAGTCTGCCACCATCCTGTGCCTTTGGTGGAGACGTGAACGCAGGCAGGGAAAGCTTTTTAGCGACGAGCAGGAGAGTCCTCGGATGAGCCTTGGATGCACTTTGGCGAGTGTGGATGTTGGGGACGGGCTAACTAAGCGGGTCATTCTGTCTGGGATGGCTTAGGGAGTATTTTGGCTTTCTCCGGTTGGCCCTAAGTGGGCCAGGGACAAAAATATACGTAAGCCGGCAGTTAGTGACCAAGTCTTGAATGTGGGGGCCTGTAGCTGGAGAGGTTGTGGGTCTGCTCTATTACATAAGGTGGGTCTGCCGGTTGTTGTGTATGCAGTCTCACTGCGTGGTAGGTAGGGCTCAGAGTCTGAGATACTCCACCTGCTGACCTACCACAGGAACCTTCCCAGGCCGGCCTGCTGGTGAGAGCCACTCTGGCCCTGCTCCAATGTCAAAAGCTCCTGAATTGTTCCCTCGTGTCTGAATTGTTCCCTCGTGTCTGGGGGTACTCCTGTGACCAGCTGTCCTTGCTTGGACTCTTCTAGGGCTAACCTCATTGGTTGCTTTACCCAACAGCCATCATCTTCTTACTTGTGTATTTCATACTTGTTAACATGACCCTGCAATTTGTAGATTCTTCCAGGAAGTTTGGAATCTGACTTCCAAAAGGAGAGTCTTGATGGAATGGGCTCGTGCCTCTTGCTGTGTTACTGAATTAGACAAAAGCCTCTGGCCAAGGAGAAATGACAGGTCTGCAGGGTGCTTCTGGGGAAGTTTCCCTCTCAGTAATTGACATAGACCCTAGTGTGTCTCCTTTTATTGTCTCTGAACAGTGTTGTCTGCACATAATGTGTAGAACAGTACTGCCATGCCAGCACCTTGAAGAGACCAGCCCAAGGGGCAAAGTCAACATGCTGAGAATGGCAGAGCAGAAAGATCTAAAGAACCAGAGTTACCGGATCAACTAATATTGCCTGTGCCCATCTTGGGACTTTTCCTTATAAACGACCTTGTTTGTTTTTATTATGGAAAACTTCAAACATATAAGAGTAAGGTGAATAGTGTGATGAAAACCCATTCTTCCCTCCATGCATTTACTCAACTTCATTTACCCACCTCATTCTGTTTTTTTAAATTCATCCCCACTTACTCCCAGCCTCCACTGGATTGTTTTGAAGCAAATTCCATACCATTTCACTCATAAATACCTAAGATTATCTGTAAAAGATAATGATTTTTGGCAGAATAGGAAAATCCATAGAGAAAGTAAATTAGTGGTTGCCTAGGACTGGGGAAGTCTGAGGGGAAATGAGTGACTGCTAAATGGATATCGGTTTCTTTTGGGGGTGATGAAAATGTTCTAAAGTTGATTGTAGTGATAATTGCAAAACAATAAAATAAAACCATTGAATTGTAAAAAAAAAAAGACAAAGACTATATGAGCAAAATAAAGAGAACCCCTGACCCCCAAACTAAGCCATTAGCCAAAGAAAAGAAAAAAGAAAGGAAGAAAGAAAGTGAGGGAAGGAAGGGAGGGGAGTTGAGAGGAAGAAAGAAAAAGAAAAATAAGTAAAGAAACCTGTATACTGGGGGAGGAGGTGGACAACAACAGCAACAAAAACCTGAAACAGATACACAATTTGACACAATTAGATACCAAATATTTACTATAAGAATATATATATAAAATAAGAAGATAATAGAGCACTGATAGGTTTCTGCACTTTGAAAACATGGGTTCTAAATTAATTTTAATATCTGCTGACATGCACAATTAGCAAACATTTATGGCCTTAATTAATACTGTGGCCCAAATTACACCTATATCGGGGTTCCACTAGATTTAAACAAGGTATCCCCTGTAATCTTAGGAGAATAAAATAGAGAACAAAGAAATATGCCTATTTTAATCATTAAAACTATTGCCTTGTCTAAATTTCCCATGGACATAAGCACCCATTGCCTTAAAATATCCTATAGTAGGCATGAATGTTCAATGAGTAATAAATTAAATAATTAGTAACGAATAATAAATTAAAATTAAATTAAATCTTTCACCGTTACAAATGAGGTTGACAAAATGGGACCCCAGGGACAATCCTTCCCTAGTTAAAATAATTAATAGTGCCTAATAATTTAAAACAGAACCTTCAAGGCACTCCTGGGTGGCTCAGTCAGTTGAACCTCCGACTTTGGCTCAGGTCATGATCTCACAGTTCGTGAATTCAAGCCCCACATCAGGCTCTACACTGACAGTGTGGAGCCTGCTTTGGATTCTCTCTCTCTCCTCTCTGCCCTTCCTTCACTCATGCTTTCTCTCTCTCTCTCTCAAAATAAATAAATACATTTTTTTTAAAAACACAGAGCCTTCAAGAATTAAAACCCATTATATAAGACTTATTTGGAGAAGAAGTAATTATCTCCACTGCTTCTCCTTTTAACAGCTATATTTGGCCTTTCTAAAACTTGGAAAAAATGAATGGTGTGTCACAATGTTTTAGCACAAATTTAATGCTGTAGTCCCATGCATTAATGCCCTCATAACAAATATAACTGAAGTTACTGATTCTATCTCATCAGCCATTGGCATATATTTTGCTATTATAGATTTGGCTTGTATGTTCTATTCAGTGACTATTTCAACAGCCTCTCACTACAGTTTGCCTTTACCTTCAAAGTCTCTTATGGTCTAAACTGTGTCCCTCTAAAATTCATATATTGAAGTCTTATACCCCTTAGTACTTAGCATTTGACTATATTTGGAGATAAGACCTTTAAAGATGTAATTAAAGGGTTGCCTGGGTGGCTCAGTCAGTTGAGCATCCAACTCTTGGTTTTGGCTCAGGTCAAGGTCTCATGGTTCATGGGATTGAGCAGCACGTGGAGGCTCTGTGCTGGCAGCATTGAGCCTTCTTGGGTGGCTCAGTCAGTTGAGCACCCAACTCTTGGTTTTGGCTCAGGTCAAGGTCTCATGGTTCATGGGATTGAGCAGCACATGGGGGCTCTGTGCTGGCAGCATTGAGCCTTCTCTCTTTCTGCCCTTACCCTGCTCATGCTCACTCTCTCTAAATAAATAAGTAGGTAATTAAGGTTTAAAAAAGGCCATGTGGATGGGTCCTAATCCAATATGACCAGTGTCCTTACAAGAAGAGGTTAGGACATGGACAATACACAAAGGGGTGACAACATGAGGACACAGCAAAGAGGCAGCCATCTACAAGGCAAGGAGAAAGCCCTCAGAAGAATCCAAACCTGAGGCACCTGGGTGGCTCAGTTGGTTGAACATCTGACTCTTGATCTAGGTTCAGGTCATGATTTTGCAGTTTATGAGTTCAAGCCCCATATTGGGCTCTGTGCTGACAGCTTGGAGCCTACTTGGAATTCTCTGTCTCTTTCTCTCTCTGCCCCTCCCCTCATCGCATGCAGATGCATGTTTTCTGCCTCTCCCTCTCTGTCTCAAAAATAAATAAACTTAAAAATAAAGAAGAAACCAAACATATTGACAACTTGACCTTGGAATTCTAGCCTTCAGAACTGTGAGAAAGTACATTTCTGTTGTTTAAGCCAATCAGTCTTTTGTTATGGTAGTGCTAGCAGACTAATGCAACACTTTTACTGAATTTTTCAATAACCTTTCCTTGTACACAGTCTTTGCAGGTAAGATCTTACTGGCATGTAACTTTCTCCTGGAACACAGATATGAAATGACAGTGATGCCATCCTCCTCTAAGAGATTTATTTGACACATTCATTAAAGACACAAATGCATACAAAGTAGCTACAAAAAGGTGAAGAACCATTGTCCCACCACTTCACTTAAATTCCGGAAAATTATTTGGTAATCTGTGAGAAGCTCCATCCCTGGCACTGTCAAGAAACAGCTATTTACTTTCTTAGCAACCATGATAGTAAACAAGCCAACTTGTTTGAGGTCTTTTGGGGTTTTGAAGGCAACACATTCTTTATATGCCAGTATTTATTTGAGTTGCAAATTGACCTACCTATAATGAGACCCCTCCAACAAAAGGCTCCATAATTTGTTCAAATTGCAATATAATGGGCATTCCCAATAGTGCTTTCCAGAGACTCCCTCATTGTAAAGGCTTTAGAAACTTCTATTCATGCCTCCTAGAGACTCTGGCCACCCATAATGACCTTAAGTTTCCCATGTACTTCTGGTGCAAGAAACTGCCCTCTCCAGCTCCCTTCTATATCATTAGAGTGGCAACTGCTGGCTACATTCTGGGCTTTCCTGAAAATACAGACTTTCACAGGCCCTGGGTCCATGACCCCCATGAACTATAGGTAGTTTCCTGGGTTACAAAAGCAGCACCCTATAAACTTAACAAGGTCACTGAAGCTGCCTTGCTAGAGTATGGAGTCAAACTTGGGTCTCCTGGCATATCCCACTTGTGAGGTGACCTCCCCTATACTCAGTCTCTTGTCATGGTGCTAGAGGAGATGACTTGTCTCACAAATCCCTTGGCTACCTAGGGAGCTCTTTGGTCTTAACTGAGTGAACAGCAAAGGGAGTCCATCTTTATACATAACATATTTAGAGTTCAATGGAGAGTTACTGCTTTTCATATATCAGCTGGGATGTCAGCACGATTGGTCAAACTTCAGGCAGTTATCTTGGCACCAAATGACCTGAACAACAATTAGCTCCAGTTGCACATTTTTACAGATTCTGCCATTGTCAATGGTTTGGCTGTCTGGACCAAGAAATTGCAGAATCAACAATTCCTTATACAAGTTTTTACCCTTTTAGGTAAAGAATCCTGGGAATCTCTTGCCTTAGATATCTAAAATATAAATTAACATTACATATGTCTCTGCACATACTAGAAACACAATACAAGGCATCAACAAGACACTCCTTATTCTGTTTAGAGTTCCAGAGTTCACTGACAGTGACCAATACACTCATTTTACACAAAACAGGCAATGCTACTCTCTTGAATAAGGCTTTCAATGGAAACTCCCTTACCAGGAACACATAGCATTATAATGGCTCACTTCAGTTAAAAATCAATTAAATGAAACATGGCACATTTCAGTCATTAGTCATACAATGACTGGGGTGAATTGTAATAAAGATTCTGACTCTATATATTTTTTTACATTTTGCTGCCGATAGCTTTTAAGCCTCGCTCCACTCTTTTCCCCTTCTGCCATACATCTGAACAACAGAATAAGAAAGCCCAGGTACTTCTTCCTGTGCCACCTGCAAGAAGTTCAAAATCATGCATAAGAAACCTCATCTATGCTACCCATAACCAACCTAAAAACTCTAAGCTAGTTTCCTTTTCTGGCTCTCTCAAGTCATTTTTGGAATGCTTGGCAGCTGTCCTGCTCTTTCCAGAAAGCCTCATTATATAAATAATAGGCCTTCCCATACCCTCTTGGTGGTGTGTGGCATCATGATCTCAATGTCTCCACCAAATTTTTGGTGAAAGTATAATCTACTTCAGAGTGACTACAACCTCCACTAAATGAGAATATACTTATTTTTAACTATCCTCAGATAAATAAAGCTTGAAGCACTGCTCTAGAACACTTTAATAACACTCTTCCCAACTATTCTTTTGTTCTGTTCCTTTTTTAACCTATGAATAAAACAGTATTCTATTTTTTATTATTTCATACAGACAATGTTTATCTACATGTCTACAACTTAAGTGCCATTTCTTTTTCAATTTCCTACCTTCTGTCTAGGGTCATTTCTTTCCTTCTTCCCTTTTGCATTATCTTTATGGCTTTATCTTTCCTTTATCTTATGGCTTCCTTTGTTGTCCTTTCTTTGTAGATGATGCACCTTGTTTTTGTGGATGCTTTGAAGAATTTCTCTTCAGTTTTATGCTGTTTCATCACACTCAAAATGTGCAGATGTAGATTTTTTTCTAATTTATCTTGTTTGGTATTTATTTGTTCCTCTTAAGTGTGGATGGCCATATTTAATGAAATTATTTTCAGCCATTGTCTCTGCATATACAGTGACCACTTAGACAACATGAGTTTGAGCTGCACAGGTCCACTTATATTTGGATTTTTTAAATAAATACAGTGCTGTAAATGTATTTTTCTCTTATAAGTTTAATAATGTTTTTATTTTCTCTAGCTTACTTTATTGTAAGAATACAGTATGTGATACATATAAATATGTGTTAACTGACTATGTTATCAGTAAGGCTTCTGTCAACACTAGGCTATATAGTAGATAAGTTTTTGGGGAAATCAAAAGTTACACGCATAGGGGTTGTAACTCTTAACACTTATGTTGTTCAAGAGTCATCTGTATTGCCTCTTTCCATTTTATCTCTTCTCATTTTTTGGCAGTTCCTTTAACTTATATTACACCTTATTCTGTCCTCCATATTTCTAAAACTTTCTTTTATATTTCCATCTTTTTGTCTTTCTCTGTACTACATTCTGAATAATTTATTTCAGTTCACTATTTCTTCAGTGGTGTCTGACATGCTCTTTAAACTACACACTGATTTTAAAAAATTAACAATTATATTCCTTTCTCTGTTTTGTTCTATTTTTTAAAAGCTTTCATTTAAACTCATTAGTTAACATACAGTGTAATATTAGTTTCAGGTATATGATATACCTACAATTATATTTGATTTCCTATTCAAATATTGCTGGTAATTTTTGAAATTTCTCTATGCTTTTGTGTTTTTTACTCTTTTAAAAATATATTTAAATATTTCATTTATAGTTATATTGACAATTTCAATATCTGACATCCTTGGGGAAATCTCTCTGTGGTTTTGCTAAATTTCGGTCATGAAGGCTTGAGTGTAATCTAAAAAAATCCTGCAGTCTTAACAGAAGTTGCTATATTTCAGAGAGGATTTACATCAGTTTCTAACAAAAGCCAAGGTTTGATGTCAACCTGGAATCAATAGAGTTAATGATAAAGATTCTAATGAGTGAATATAAGATTTTCCATCTTGCAATGGACAGATAATTTAACTCCTTATTGCTTCACTAATATAAGCATTTTCTTTCAAACCAACCTCCTTTTCCAATTTGTTCTCCAGTTACTGCTCACTGCTGCTACTTCAGCGTAAACTCAAAATTTTATTAAAATATTTGTCTGTCTAGGGAAACTGCTCTGCAGTTCCACGCCACCCCCAAAGACAACCCAAAATGATAAAATGGAAGAACTCTCCTCAAAATAAACTCCAGGAAGTATCAACAGCTAACGAATTGATCAAAAATGATTTAAGCAATATAATCGAACAATAATTTAGAATAATAGTCATAAAATTAATTTCTGGGCTTGAAAAAGGTATAGAGGACAGCAGAGAATGTATTGCCACAAAGATCAAGAGACTAGGAAATAGTCATGAGGAGCTAAAAAATGCTATAAATGAGATGCAAAATAAAATGGAGGCCACCACAGCTTGGATTAAAGAGGCAGAGGAGAGAATAGGTGCATTAGAATATAAAATTAGGGAAAAAGAGGAAGCTGAGAAAAAGAGGCATAAAAAAATCCAGGAGTATGAGGGGAGAATTAGAGAATTAAGTGATGCAATCAAATGGAACAATATCTGTATCATAGGAATTACAGAAGAGGAAGAGAGAGAGAAAGGGGCTGAAAGTGTACTTGAACAAATCATAGCTGGAACTTCCTGATCTGGGGAAGAAAAAGGCATTGAAATCCAAGAGGCACAGAGAACTCCCTTCAGATGTAACTTAAATTGATCTTCTGCATGACATATCATAGTAAAACTGGAAAAATACAGCGGTAAAGAGAAAAATCTGAAAGCAGCTAGGGATAAACAGGCTCTAACTTATAAAGGGAGATGCATTAGACTAGTGGCAGATCTATCTACTGAAATGTGGCAGGCCAGAAAGGAATGGCAGGAAATCTTTGATGTGATGAACAGAAAAAATTGCAGCTGAGAATCCTTTATCCAGCAAGTCTGTCATTCAGAATAGAAGGAGAGATAAAGGACTTCCCAAACAAACAAAAACTGAAGGAATTCATCACCACTAAACCAGCCCTACAAAGAGATCCTAAGGGAGATTCTGTGACTGAAATGTTTCAAGGACCACAAAGTACCAGAGACATCACTACAAGCATGAAACCTACAGACATCACAATGACTCTAAACCGATATCTTTCTATAATAACACTGAAGGTAAATGCACTAAATGCTCCAACCAAAAGACATAGGGTATCAGAATGGATAAAAAAACAAGACCCATCTATTTGCTGTCTCTCATAAGAGACTCATTTTAGACCTGAGGACACCTTCAGATTGAAAGTGAGGGGATGAAGAACTATCTATCATGCTTCTGGAACTCAAAAGAAAGCTGGAGTAGCCATACTTATATCAGACAAACTAGACTTTAAAGGCTGCAACAGAGATGAAGAAGGGCATTATATAATCATTACAGGGTCTATCCATCAGGAAGAGGTAACAATTATAAATGTCTATGCACCGAATATGGAAGGCCCCAAATATATAAAACAATTAATCACAAACATAAGCAACCTTATTGATAAGAATGGGGTAATTGCAGGGGACTTTAATACTCCACTTACAACATTGGATAGATCATCTAGACACAGGATCAATAAAGAAATAAGTGCCCTGAATGATACATTGGATCAGATGGACTTGACAGATATATTTAGAACTCTGCATTCCAAAGCAACACAATATACTTTCCTCTTGAGTGCACATGGAACATTCTCCAAGATAGATCACTTACTGAGTCACAAAACAGCCCTTCATAAGTATACAAGAATTGAAATCATACCATGCACACTTTCAGACCATAATGCTATGAAGCTTGAAATCAACCACAGAAAAAGTCTGGAAAACCTTCAAAAGCATGGAGGTTAAAGAACACCCTACTAGGGACGCCTGAGTGTCACAGTCGGTTGGGCGTCTGACTTTGGCTCATGTAGTGATCTCACAGATCGTGGGTTAGATCCCCTCATCGGGCTCTGTGCTGACAGCTCAGAACCTGGAGCTCACTTCGGATTTTGTGTCTCCCTCTCTCTCTGCCCCTTCCCCACTCACACTCGGTCTCTCTCTCCTTCAAAACTAAATAAACATTTAAAAAAAAACAAAAGAACACCCTACTAAAGAATGAATGGGTCAACCAGGCAATTAGAGAAGAAATTTAAAAATATATGGAAACAAATTAAGATGAAAATACACCAATCCAAACGCTTTGGGATGCAACAAAGGCAGTCCTGAGAGGAAAATACATTGCCATCCAGGCCTATCTCCAGAAACAAGAAAAATCCCAAATACAAAATCTAACAGCACACCTAAAGGAAATAGAAGCAGAACAGCACAGACACCCCAAACCCAGCAGAAGAAGAGAAATAATAAAGAACAGAGCAGAAGTAAACAATATACAATCTAAAAAAACTGTAGAGCAGATCAATGAAACCAAGACTTGGTTTCTTGAAAAAATAAACAAAATTGATAAACCTCTAGCCAGGCTTCTCAAAAAGAAAAGGGAGATGACTCAAATACATAAAATCATGAGTGAAAATGGAATTCTTACAACCAATCCCTCAGAAATATAAGCAATTATCAGGGAACACTATGAAAGATTATATGCCAACAAACTGGACTACCTGGAAGGAATGGAAAAATTCCTAAGCACCCACACACTTCCAAAACTCAAACAGGAAGAAATAGAAAACTTGAACAGACCCATAACCAGCAAAGAAATGAAATAATTTATCAAAAATCCCCCAACAAATAAGAGACCAGGACCACATAGCTTTCTGGGGAATTCTACCAGATATTTAAAGCAGAGATAATACCTATCCTTCTCAAGCTATTCCAAAAAATAGAAAGGGAAGGAAAACTTCCAGACTCATTCTTTGAAGCCAGCATTACTTTGTTTCCCAAACCAGACAGAGACCCAGTAAAAAAAGAGAACTACAGGCCAATATCCCTGATGAATATGGATGCAAAAATTCTCAATAAGATACTAGCAAATCAAATTCAACAGCATAAAAAAAGAATTATTCATCATGATCAAGTGGGATTCATTCCTGGGCTGCAGGGCTGGTTCAATATTCACAAATCAATCAGTGTGATACATCAAATTAATCGAGGACAAGAAAAGAATCATAAGATCCTGTCAATCTATGCAGAAAAAGCATATGACAAAATTCAGCATTCTTTCTTAATAAAAACCCTCGAGAAAGTTGGGATCGAAGGAACATACTTAAACATCATAAAAGCCATTTATGAAAAGCCCGCAGCTAATATCATCCTCAATGGGGAAAAACTGAGCGTTTTCTCCCTGAGATCAGAAACATGACATGGATGTCCACTCTCACTGCTGTTGTTTAACATAGTGTTGGAAGTGCTAGCATCAGCAATCAGACAACAAAAGGAAATCAAAGGCATCAAAATTGGCAAAGATGAAGTCAAGCTTTCGCTTTTTGCAGATGACATGATATTATACATGGAAAACCCTATAGACTCCACCAAAAGTCTGCTAAACTGATACATGAATTCAGCAAAGTTTCAGGATACAAAATCAATGTACAGAAATCAGTTGCATTCTTATACACTAACAATGAAGCAACAGAAAGACAAATAAAGAAACTGATCCCATTCACAATTGCACCAAGAAGCATAAAATACCTAGGAACAAACCTAACCAATGTTGTAAAAGATCTGTATGCTGAAAACTATAGAAAGCTTTGAAGGAAATTGAAGAAGATATGAAGAAATGGAAAAACATTCTGTGCTCATGGATTGGAAGAATAAATATCGTGAAAATGTCAATACTACCGAAAGCTATCTACATAATCAATGCAATCCCAATCAAAATTGCACCAGCATTCTTCTTGAAGCTAGAACAAGCAATCCTAAAATTTCTATGGAACCACAGAAGACCCCAAATAGCCAAAGTAATTTTGAAGAAGAAGACCAAAGCAGGAGGCATCACAATCCCAGGCCTTAGCCTCTACTACAAAACTATAATCATCAAGACAGCATGGTATTGGCACAAAAACAGACACATAGACCAATGCAATAGGATAGAAACCCCAGAACCAGACCCAAAAAAGTACGGCCGACTAGTCTTTGACAAAGCAGGAAAGAATATCCAATGGAAAAAAGACAGTCTTTAACAATTGTGCTAAAAGAGCTGGACAGCAACATGCACAAGAATGAAACTAGACCACTTTGTTACACCATTCACAAAAATAAACTCAAAATGGATGAAGGACCTGAATGTGAGACAGGAAACCATCAAAACCCTAGAGGAGAAAGCAGGAAAAGACGTCTCTGACCTCAGCCGTAGCAATCTCTTACTCGACATGTCCCCAAAGGCAAGGGAATTAAAAGCAAAAATGAATTACTGGGACCTTATGAAGATAAAAAGCTTCTGCACTGCTAAGGAAACAATCAACAAAACTAAAAGGCAACCGACCGAATGGGAAAAGATATTTGCCCATGACATATCAGACAAAGAGCTAGTATCCAAAATCTATAAAGAACTCACCAAATTCCACAACTGAAAAACAAATAATCCAGCGAAGAAATGGGCAGAAAACATGAATAGACACTTCTTTAAAGAAGACATCCAGATGGCCAACTGGTACATGAAAAGACACTCAACGTCGCTCCTCATCAGGGAAATACAAATCAAAACCACAGTGAGTTACCACCTCACACCAGTCAGAGTGACTAAAATGAACAAATCAGGAGATTACAGATGCTGGTGAGGATATGCAGAAATGGCAACCCTCTTGCACTGTTGGTGGGAATGCAAACTGGTGCAGCCACTCTGGAAAACAGTGTGGAGATTTCTCAAAAAATTAAAAATAGATCTACCCTATGTCCAAGCAGTAGCACTTCTAGGAATTTACCCAAGGGATACAGGAGTGATGATGCATAGGGGCACTTGTACCCCAATGTTTATAGCAGCACTCTCAACAATAGCCAAATTATGGAAAGAGCCTAAATGTCCATCCACTGGTGAATGGATAAAGAAATTGTGGTTTATATACACAATGGAATAATATGTGGCAATGAGAAAGGATGAAATATGGCCTTTTGTAGCAACATGGATGGAGCTGGAGAGTGTTATGCTAAGTGAAATAAGTCATACAGAGAGAGACAGATACCATATATTTTCACTTGTATGTGGATTCTGAAAAACTTAACAGAAGACCATGGGGGAGGGGAAGGGAAAAAAAAAAAAGGTTAGAGAAGGAGGGAGCCAAAACATAAGAAACTCAAAAACTGATAACAGACTGAAGGTTGATGGGGGTGGTAGGGAGGGGAAGGTGGGTGAGGGGTATTGAGGAGGGCACCTGTTGGGATGAGCACAGGGTGCTGTATGGAAACCAATTTGACAATAAGTTTCATATAAAAAATAAGTAAATAAATAAATAAATAAATAAATAAATATTTGTCTATTTAGAAAATGATTCTTGGAGATTTTCCTTAACTCCTTTAAGTCAAGCAATTCATTAGAAAAGTATTTTTTATTTAAGATATAGTTGGTTTGTAGTAGATGGGCCTTCAGAATTTACCTTACTCCTAGAAGCAGGTGTTTAATGATTAGAATTCCAGCCCCATTCACTGGAGAGGTTTTCAGGCACATAGGCCAGATGTGTCTCATAACTAGCACCCCAGAAGCAATTGCCTCATCCACGTATACATCATAGAAGTAGTCCTCTAACATTTAAGAAGAAATAGGAGATTCATTATGTAGGTCTTCCAGACTCCATTCTTTGCATTTTCTATTATATTTCTTTTAAAAAGTATTATTTTTAGTTTTATGTGACTGGTTATCTCTTGACTCTTTTATTTGCTTTTTCTTTCATTTTTAGGGCATTTAGTAGTATTTTTTAAAATGCATCAGTATGCTAGTAATAATTACTAAAGAGATACTTTATTCAAGTTGTATGCCATGATGATAAACTAAAAACATTTTACACTCTTTGCCTGGTCTTCTCAATCTGAAAATTTCATGGACACATTGAATAAAATGGTTACTTTTGACTCAGATTTTAATTATAACTAAATTTTTATTTAATGGCTCATCTTTCTGAGCTACAATTTCCAACTAGCAAAATTGCACAGAATTTAGAGTGGCTGTGTGCCACCTTGGTTGTTTAGGATATAACTAGGTTACAATTATGACAGCAGTTCCAAAAAGCAAAATTAGTTTAGTAGCAATTAAATTCAGAGAGCGATTCCAAAGAAAGCTAAGCAATAACTTTAATTGAGTTGTATATAAAATGAAAAGGGTTCCAAGCAAATGTTTCTAAATATTTTGTAGAAAAGTGACACTTATCTATAATTTTTTCATCCTTCTTTAGCCACAGAGATAAAAAACTATATATTGAAATTTTACATGAAAAGATCATAAATTGTTAAGTAGCTCACAAAAATGTCAAGGTGAACTTCATTTGTTAGTAAACTCTCAAAATACAGTTTTTCATATCTCTTAAGGGGAAAAATTAATTTCCACATTCTATATATTGTAACTTTTCAAGAGTGAAGCAAGATGAAAAAAAATTTTTATGTGATTAAAATTACCAACAACTATTTCTTACAGTCTCCTGTAATAATTAAAAAGACTCCATGGAATAACTATTTTTCTCCCAGAAGGTGTTTTCTGCCTTTGAATTTTATCTTCATTAAAGTAAATGAATGCTTTATGAATTTGTTTTCATAAAAGCCCCACTTCCTGTCATAGTGGAATAACAAATAGTGAACTCATATTCCTGCTGTACACAACTCTAAAAAACGCAGGGTTTTGATTTGTGAGAAAAAAAAAGAGGCACATGGCAGCACCATATTTGCCCACACATTCTCTATGAAGGTATACTCACAATATGGCATTTGGAGGTTAAGCCAAACAGACCAGTATGATCTCTGAGCTGAGACGTAGAGACTGAAGTTCAGAGTAATTAAGCAGTTGGAATTAACAGGGTATATTACTTTGCTCACAAATCTGCAATGTGGGCAGAACTCAGTGTAGATATCTAATTTCCACTCCACTCAGTCATTTGGGGGAGGTCAAAAGCTACTGGTTGGAATCATCTGAAGATTTTGTTCACTTATATGCCTGGTGGTTGACACTGGAAAGATTCAAACTATTGGAGGCTGGAACAGCTGGAGCTTCTTGGGTATCTCCATCTCTGTGACTGCTATATAAATTCTCTCTATCCAGAAACTTCATGTAGTTAGGCTTCTCATATGTCAATTCAGAGCTTCCAACACCTGTGTCTCAAGAAAGGGAAATAGGCAGAAGCTGAATTGCCTTTTCTAACCTAGCTTTAGAAGTTATTCTGCTTCTCACCTAACATATTAGAAGTGAATCACAAAGAGTGCCCAAATTCAAGGAGAGGGGAATCTTTGTAGGAGGAATATCAAAACATTTGCAGACATGTTTTAAAACTACTTCAAGATCCAGAATCACATGAGATTAGTCTTAGATGGAGACAGAAATGACATTTCATGCAGAAGAAATAAATTGATAGATTGAGGTAGGGAGAGGAAGCAGTAAGAGATGGTGGTTATCAGAAATAGGTAATTGCTGGAATATAAAATTACACTGAATGCAAAATGCAGACCAAATTTCATACTGTCAGAGTTGAAGAAGCCAAAATTTCTTGAAGAGCAGGGCCTTTGGGCTGTGCCTTAAGAAGGAATGATGCACAACATCTTAAGGAGAAATTAGAAAGATGAGTAAGAATATCAAATTGGGCCTTAGTGTAGCTGGAATGGTTAATGGAGAGGGTGCAGGTAGCCACAGTGTAGTGAGAAATTAAAGCTCAGAGGTTAACTATAAAAACAGAGTACAGACAAATTTTGAAAATGGAAACATCTGGTTTTGGGTGATTTCAGTCTAGAAGGACCGTTTGAATAATGACAATACATTTGTGTAACTTTTTTTAATTTTAAGGAAATTTTTAAGGAAAATAATGCAATGCTAAAGGGCAAAAGTAGATAAATTGATTTAAAAAGTCCTATAAAATGTCTGTTTTGGTATAGAAACAAAAGAAAACAGTATAGAAAACTAAGCATGAAATGACACAAGGAAGTGATAGAATAGGGGACAGTGACAAAGCAAAGAAAAAGAGTAGAAGTGAAGTATGATTCTCATAACCAATAAAAATAGTGAATCCTTGGGGGAAAGGAAGGAGAAATTTTATCATCAAAATATTCCACCTGAAGAGGTATAAGGGGAAATATAAATGGAAAAAAGTTAGACAAAGTGCTCTGTTTTAATAAGCAAGGTTTTAAGGTCATCAAACTTAAATTCATAATAAATATAAAACTACAGATTCCATCAGAAATTAGTTGTTACTTGTGGGAAATACAAGGCCTTTTTCTAGTATGCAATAACAATATTCCAATACATGATAATATGCTAGGATTTCAGCATAGCTATTGGTTAATAAGATTTGCTATATATTTTTACAAATTATACTATATTTGTAAGCTAAATGCAAGAGACCGTAAACCAACATATAAGAGATTATGGGTTGAATAGATTTCTGAAAGCATATTTTGAAGTAAGCTTTAACATTTTTTACTATATCAGGGAGCCTGGGTGGCTCAGTCGGTTGAACGTTTGACTTTAGCTCAGGTTATGATCTCACAGTTCGTGGGTTTGAGCCCCACATCGGGCTCTGTGCTGACAGCTCAGAACCTGGAGCCTGTTTCACATTCTGTGTTTCCCTCTCTCTGCCCCTCCCCTGTTCACGCTTTATCTCTGTCTCAAAAAAAAATTTTTACTCTATGTTTATCATACTCTCAAGTAGAATTGATTAATGAATTTTGTGGATAGATCTGTTTCTTGTTTTATGTAGAAAATAAGGGTTTCTTTTTCAGTTACTTGTTCTGGCTTGATAATGAATTTACAAAAACATGTAGGCACTGTGTAAAACAATTTACATGTATTATTTCTAGCCCAAACAATAACCATTCAAGTAAGTGTTAATTTTATCCCTGTTTTAAATCCCTATTTCATTGAATTTTGTGGAGATTAACTGACTACCAAGACTGCATAGTTTTTAAGTGTCAGGACAAAACCTTGAACACAGCTCTGGATACTAATGATGCACTTCATCACATTAAGGATCTAAGCAAAATATGAAGTTAAGGATGAATTTAAAACCATATCTAATTAGAGACTTCTGGGAAGATGGCAGGGTAGGGTAGGAGGATCCTGGGCTCACTTTATCCCACAGATATACTGAGATAACAGCCACATCAGTGCAACTATCTCTAAAAACAACCCAAAGACTGGCAGAGCAGGCATTCCACAGTTAATAGTAAAAATGAAGCCGCATTGAAAAGGATAGGAATGGCAGAGACATAGTTGGGAACCAATGAGGTTAACCACAAACAGGAGAAATACCAAATCACGGAGAAGGGAAAAGTCTACCAGTCATGCCAGGCACAAGGGACTGTACTGGGAAGATGAGTCCCCATAACATCTGACTTTAAAAAGTGGTTGGGCTTGGGACATAAGGCTAGGTACTTTAGAAATTAGCAGGCTTAGCTCTGGGAGAAGCAGAGGGCAACAGGTAACTGATTCCTTGCCCTTAAAGAGCCAGCATAATAAATAACCTCACCACATAAGCATAGCAGCAACAGTTTGAAAAGTGCCGGGGTATACATGAAGATTTATTTACTAATCTCAGAATGTGTGCTGGAGGGGGAGAGATCTTTAGGAGACTTCTGTAAGAAAAATAGAGTTGGCAGATATCTTTCTCCTCTCAACCTTCCAGCCTAGGTAGTCAAATACTTGAAGGAACCACTGTGAACACTTCCGTTCTAACCTGCTAACACAGCCTGCTCCACCCACACATTCTCCTGTGGATCCATTCCATCCACCCCTGTCACTTAGCAGGTATTCCCCCAAAGCAGGTCCTGGCCTGACACATCCTGAAAGCATCCTGGGCAAGGACATACACCACTCAAAAGTGGGAATAACGGGAGATAACCACATGCACCTGTGTGTCCACAATCCTAGCAAGTGACCCTTATAGCAAGCACTGCCCATTAGTGCATCTGCAGCCCAGCAGGCATCTGGTCAGAATTCTGATTGTGCCAACAAACAAAATTCTCTCATGGGACAAGGTAAGGAGAGCACCCTACATTTTGGAGCAACTGCAGCCCTGGAAAAAGAGCTGAGGGTAGGCATCTGGTCTGCTTGCTGACAGTGCCCAACTATAAGCCTGAGGCAACCCAAGACTGACCTCTTAACAGCACAGGAATCCAACCCTGTCTGGGCTAAAATGGGCCACTGCAGCTGACTGGACTTAAGGCAAACACAGTTCAGCCACAACAGTATGACACAAACAACCCACATGGGAAACACCCCTGAAGCACCTGGTTCTGGTGAACAAGGAGCATTGTGCTACAGGGCACCATAGTATCTCTTCTTCATAAGGCAACTACTTTCAAGATCAGGAGATATAACTGATTTTCCCAGTACATAGAAACAAACACCAAGTGAGACAAAATAAAAATACAGAAATATGTCTCAAATGAAAAACCAAGGAAAAAACAAAGACTAAATTAAATGGAGATAAGCAATATGCCTCATAAAAAAAATAAAGCAATGGCCATAAAGATGATCACTGGACTTATGAAAAGAGTGGATGATCTCAGTGAGATCATCAACATAGAGATTAAAAATATAAAAAGGAACCAGTCAGAGATAAAGATCAACAACTGAAATAAAAAATACACTATAAAAAATCAACAGGAAGTTAGAGAAGGCAGAAAATGATTCACCAACCTGGAAGACAGGGTAATGGAAAGCAACCAAATGGAACAGGAAAAAGAAAAAAAAGAATAATAAAAATATGAGAATAGGTTAAGGGAATTCAACGACATCATCAACCTAAATAACATTTACATTATAGGGATCCTAGAAGGAGAACAATGAGATAAGAGGAAATAAAAATTAAAGAAATGATAGCTAAAAACTGCCCTAACTGGGGGTAGGAAACAGATGTCTAGATTCAGGAAGCACATAGATCCTCCAACAAAATCAACCCAAGGAGGTCCACACCAAGAAACATAATAATAAAAGTGGCAAAAAGTAGTGATAAAGAGAGAATTTTAAAAGCAGCAAGATACAGGGTGCCTGGGTGGCTCAGTTGGTTAAGCATCTGACTTTGACTGAGATCAAGAATTCACTGTGGAATCAAACCCTGTGTCGGGCTCTGTGCTTACAGTTCAGGGCCTGGAGCCTGCTTTGGACTCTGTGTCTCCCTCTCTCTCTGTTCCTCCCCTTCTCTCACTCTCTCTGCCTGTCTCTGTTCTCTCATGTGCTCTTTCAAAAATAAATAAATATTTAAAAAAAATTTTAAATAAACAAAAGCAGCAAGAAAAAATAAAACATTCACTTACAAAAGTAACAACATTAGGTTATCAGCAGATTTTTTTCAGCAGAAACACTACAGACCAGAAGGGAATGACATGATATACTCAAAGAATTCAAAGGAAAAATCCTGCAACCAAGAATACTCTACCTGGAACAATTACCATTCAGTATACAGGAAGAGATAGAGTTAACCAGAAAAACAAAAGTTGAGGAGTTCATCACCACCAAGTCAGTCTTATAAGAACCATTAAAGGGAATTCTTTGAGCAGAAAGAAAAGGCCATGAAGAGGAATAAGAAAATTATAAAAGGAAAAAAATTTGACAAGTAAATACAAACATATACTAAGTAGTAGATAAATCACTTATAAAGCTAGTATGGAGGAAAAGCACAAAGGCAGTAAAATCAATTATATCTATAAAAATTGGTCAAAGGTTTACAAAATAAAAGCATGTAAAGTATGACATCAAAACATAATATGTAGGGGGTATAATAGCTAATTTAGTGCTTTTAGAATGGGTCCAAACTTAGGTGACCATCAATTTATGTAGACTGCTATATTCATAGGATGTAATTTGAACCTAATGATAACCACAAATCAAAACAGATACACAAAAAAATAAAGAGAAAGGAATCCAGCATAACACTAAAGAAAACCATCAAACCACAAAGGAAGGAGGCAAGAGAAGAAAGGAATAAAGAACTACAAACACAACCAGAAAATAACTCACAAATGACAATAACTACATACATCTCAATAATTACTTTAAATGTGAATGTGCTAAATAATCAAAAAGACATAGGGAGACTGAATGGATAAAAAAGTAAGACCCACTTGCATGCTACCTACAACAAACTCACTCCATACCTAAAAAGACATGCAGATTAAAAAAGAAGGGACAAAAAACCACTTACCATGCAAATGTCAAAAGAAAGCTGGGTACCAACAACTTATGTCAGACAAAATAGACTTTAAAACAAAGACTTTAACAAGTGACACTGAAGGACACTATGTAATCATAAAGGAACAATCCAACAGGAAGATGTAACAATTGCAAATATTTACACACCCAATATGGCGGCATCTAAATACATAAAGTTACTATTAACAGTCCTAAAGAAAAAAACTGACAGTAACATAACAGTAATAGGGACCTTAACACCACATTTACATCAATGGACAGATAATTCAGACAGAAAATCAAGAAACAGTGGCTTTGAGTGACACATTGGACGAGAGATGGACCTGACAGATATATACAGAAAATTTCATCCAAAAATAGATGGGAAAGTTAAAATAGCGGAGTACAAGTAGGACCCTATGCTTGCCTCATGCCTTGAACACAGCTATATAAATATCAAATCATTCTGAACACCCAACAAATAGATCTCAAGACTGAGAAAACAAACAGAACAACTAGAGGGAGAGGAGAAGCCATATCACGAAAGGTAGGAGGAGTAGAGATGTGATTTGGAGAAGGAAAGGATCATGGGTGCTATGGAGGGCAGGGAGCCCTGATCACAGAGAGTGGAGAGAGAGACACACACACAGAGACATATAAACCCACAGGCGATCACAGAAGTGAAAGATTTCACCAAAAATATTGACTGGGAAAATAAGAGGGTCTCATTATTTTATTTTATTATTTTATTTTTTTAATTTATATCCAAGATAGTTAGCATATAGTGAAACAATGATTTCAGGAATAGATTCCTTAATGCCCTTTACCCATTTAGCCAATTCCCCTCCCACAACCCCTCCAGTAACCCTCTGTTTGCTCTCTGTATTTAAGAGTCTCTAATGTTTTGTCCCCCTTCCTGTTTTTATGTTATTTTTGCTTCCCTTCTTTTATATTCATCTGTTTTGTGTCTTAAATTCCTCACATTAGTGAAGCCATATGATATTTGTCTTTCTCTGACTGACTAATTTCACTTAGCATAATACCCTCTAGTTCCATCCATGTAGTTGTAAATGGCAAGATTTCATTCTTTTTGATCGCTGAGTAATGCTCCACTGTATATATACCACATCTTCTTTATCCATCCACCCATCAATGGACATTTGGGTTCTTTCCATACTTTGGCTATTGTCAATAGTACTGCTATAAACATTGGGGTACATGTGCCCCTTCAAAACAGCACACCTGAATCCCTTGGATAGATACCTAGTAGTGCAATTGTTGGGTTGTAGGGTAGTTCTATTTTTAATTTTTTGAGGAACCTCCATACTGTTTTACAGAGTGGCTGCAACAGCTTGCATTCCTACCAGCAGTGCAAAAGAGATCCTCTTTCTCTGTATTCTTGCCAACATCTGTTGTTTCCTGGGCTGTTGATGTTAGCCATTCTGACAGGTGTAAGGTGGCATCTCATTGTGGTTTTGATCTGTATTTCCCTGCTGATGAGTGATGTTGAGCATTTTTTCATGTGTCAGTTGGCCATCTGTATGTCTTCTTTGGAGAAGTGTCTATTCATGTCTTTTGCTCATTTCATCACTGGATTATTTGTTTTTTGGGTGTTGATTTTGATAAGTTATCTATAGATTTTGGATACTAACCCTTCATCTGATACGTCATTTGCAAATATCTTCTTCAATTCCATTGGTTGCCTTTAGGTTTGCTGATTGTTTCCTTCACTGTGCAGAAACTTTTTATTTTGATGAGACCCCAGTAGTTCATTCTGGCTTTTGTTCCCTTGCCTCCAGAAATATGTTGAGAAAGAAGTTGTTGTGGCTGAGGTAAAGAGGTTTTTACCTGCTTTCTCCTCTAGGATTTTGATGGCTTACTGTCTTACATTTAGATCTTTCATCCATTTTGAATTTATTTTTGCATTTGGTGTAATAAAGTAGTCCAGGTTTGTAGGCACATGGATGGCTCAGTCGGTTGAGCATCTGATTTCGGCTCAGGTCATAATCTCACTTCTTGAATTGAGCCCCAGGTCAGGTTCTGTGCTGACAGCTTGGAGCCTACTTCAGATTCTGTCTTCCTCGTTTTTTGCCCCTCCCCCACTCACACTCTATCTGTCTCTCAAAAATGAATAAACCTTAAAATAAAGTGGTCCAGGTTCATTTTTTTTTTTGCATGTTGCTGTCCAGCACCATTGGCTGAAGAGACTATCTTTATTCCATTGGGTATTCTTTCCTGCTTTGTCAAAGACTAGTTGGCCATATGTTTGTGTGTCCATTTCTGGGTTCTCTATTCTGTTCTGTTGATCTGAGTGTTTGTTCTTGTGACAGTACCATACTGTCTTGATGATTACAGTTTTGTAAAACAGCTTGAAGTGCGGGATTGTGATGCCTCCAGCTTTGGTTTTCTTTCTCAAGATTGCTTTGGCTATTCAGGGTCTTTTCTGGTTCGATACAGATTTTAGGATTATTTGTTCTAGCTCCGTGAAGAATGCTGGTGTTATTTTGATAGGGATTTCATTGAATATGTAGATTGCTTTGGGTAGTATTGCCATTTTAACAATATTTGTTCTTCCTATTCAGGAACATGGAATATTTCCCCCTTTTTTGTGTATTTTTCAATTTCTTTCACAAGGTTTCTATAGTTTTCAGTGTATAGACTTTTCACTTCTTTGGTTAGATTTATTCCTAGGTATTTTATGGTTTTTGGTGCAATTGAAAATGGGATCTATTCTTGATTTCTCTTTCTGTTGCTGCACTGTTGGTGTATAGGAATGCAACCGATTTCTGTGCATTGACTTTATATCCTGCAACTTTCCTGAATTCATGAATCAGTTCTAGCAGTTTTTTGGTGGAATCTTCTGGGTTTTCCATATAAAGTATCATGTCATCTGTGAAGAGTGAAATTTTGACCTCCTCCTGATTTGGATGTCTTTTATTCCTTTGTGCTGTCTCACTGCTGAGGCTAAGACTTCCAATACTATGTTGGATAACATTGGTGAAAGTGGACATCCCTGTCTCGTTCCTGACCTTAGGGGGAAAGTGCTCAGTTTTTCCCCATTGAGGATGATATTATTGGTG
Source organism: Felis catus (assembly GCF_018350175.1). Classification (NCBI taxonomy): domain Eukaryota; kingdom Metazoa; phylum Chordata; class Mammalia; order Carnivora; family Felidae; genus Felis; species Felis catus. Next base: position 32,790,717 of record NC_058377.1, read on the forward strand.
GGTCTTACATTTATGGCCTTTATGATCTTGAGGTATGATCTTTCTATCCCTACTTTCTTGAGGGTTATTATCAAGAAAGAATGCTGTGTTTTGTCAAATGCTTTCTCTGCATCTATTCAGAAGATCATGTGGTTCTTGTCCTTTTTTTACTGATGTAACATATCACACTGATTGTTTTATGAATATTGAACCAGCCCTGTATCCCAGGTATAAGTCACACTTGGTCGTGGTGAATATATTTTTTTAATGTGTTGTTGGATCCAGTTGGCTAATAACTTGTTGAGGATTTTTGCATCCATGTTCATCAGGGAAATTGGTCTATAGTTCTCCTTTTTAGTGGGGTCTTTGTCTGGTTTTGGAATCAAGGTAATGCTGGGTTCCTAGAAAGACTTTGGAAGTTTTCTTTCCATTTCTATTTTTTGGAGCAACTTCAAGAGAATAGGTGTTACCTCTTTAAATGTTTTGTAGGATTCCCCTTGAAAGCCATCTGGCCCTGGACTCTTGTTTTTTGGGAGTTTTTAAATTACTAATTTGATTTCTTTATTGGTTATGGGTCTGTTCAAATTTTCCATTTTCCCTTTTCAGTTGTGGTAGTGTATATGTTTCTAAGAACTTGTCCATTTCTTCCAGATTTCCTATTTTATTGGCGTATAATTTCTTGTAATATTCTCTTATTATTGTTTGTATTTCTGCTGTGTTGGTTGTGGCCTCTCATGTTTCATTCTTTATTTCATTAACTTGGGTCCTTTCCTTTTTTTTTGATCAATCTGGCTGGGCTTATCAATTTTGTTAATTCTTTTAAAGAAACAGTTTATGGCTTCATTGATTTGTTCTACTGGTTTTGTTTTGTTTTGTTTTGATATCATTAATTTCTGCTCTAATCTTTGTTATTTCCTGTCTTCTACTGGTTTTGGGTTTTATTTGCTGTTCTTTTTCAGCTATTTAAGGTATAAAGTTAGTTTAAGTATCTGAGACCTTTCTTCCGTCTTTAGGAAGGCCTGTATTGCTATATATTTCCCTTTTATGACTGCCTTTGCTGAATTACAGATATTTGGGGCTGTGGTGTTATCATTTTCATTGGTTTCCATATACCTCTTAATTGCCTCTTTAACTTCTTGGTTAACCCCTTCCTTCTTTAGTAGGATGTTCTTTAGTCTCCAGGTATTTTTTTATCTTTCCAAATATTTTCTTGTGGTTGACTTTGAGTTGCATAGCATTGTGGTCTGAAAATATGTAAGGTATGATCTCAATATTTTTGTACTCTTGAGGGCTGATTTATGTCCCAGTATGTGATCTATTCTGGAGACCATTCTATGTCCACTGTAGAAGAATGTGTATTCTGCTGCTTTAGGATGAAATGTTCTGAATACATGTATTTAGTTTATCTGTTCCAGTGTGTCACATTGTTTTCTTTTTGATTTTCTGATTAGATGATCTGTCCATTGCTGTAAGTGGGGTGTTGATGTCCCCTACCATTATGGTAGTATTATCAATAAGTTTCTTTATGTTTGTGATTAATTGATTTATATATTTGTGTACTTCCATATTTGGAGCATAAATGTTCACAATTGTTAGGAGTTCTTGGTGGATAGACCCCTTAATTATGATATAATGCCCTTCTTCACCACTTGTTACAGTCTTTATTTTAAAGTCTAGATTATCTGATATAAGTATGGCTACTACAGCTTTCTTTTGTCGACCATTAACATGATAGATGGTTCTCCATCCTCTTTCCGTCTGAAGGTGTCTTTAGGTCTAAATGGGTCTCTTGTAAACAGCATATAGATGGATCTTGTTTTCTTTTCCATTCTGTTACCCTGTCTTTTGATTGGAGTATTTAATCCATGATGTTTAGAGTGATTACTGAAAGATATGAATTTATTGCCATTATGTTGCTTGTAAAGTTGGAGTTTCTGGTGGTGTTTTCTGGTCCTTTCTATTTTTTGCTGCTTTTGGTCTTTTTCTTTGTTTTCTTGTTGGTTTGTTTGTTTTCGTCTTTTCCCTTCTCAGAGAGTCCCCCTAAATGTTTCTTCCAGAGTCGCTTAGTGGTCATGAACTTCTTTAATTTTTTTTGTCAGGGAAACTTTTTATCTCCCCTTCTATTTTGAATGACAGGTTTGCTGGATGAAGAATTCTTGTGTGCATATTTTTCTGATTCAGCACATTGAAAAAATCCTGCCACTCCTTTCTGGCCTGCCAAGTTTCTGTGCATAGGTGTGCTGTGATCCTGATCTGTCTTCCATTGGAGGTTAAGGACTTTTTTTCCCTTGCTGCTTTCATGATTCTTTCCTTACCTGAGTATCTTGTGAATTTGACTCTTATACATCTTGTTCATGGTCGGTTTTTGTTGAATCTAATTGGAGTCCTCTGTGTTTCCTGGATTTTGATGTCTGTGTCTTTGCTCAGATTATGAAAATTTTCTGATATGGGTTGCTCACAATACCCTTCTCCCCCTTTTTCTCTCTCTTCCTCTTCTGGGACCCTTATGATTCTGATGTTGTTCCTTTTTAATGAGTCACTAAGTTCTCTAGTTCTTAAATCATGCTGTTTTGCCTAATGTCCCTTTTATTTCTGCTTCACTGTTCTCCATAAGTTTGTCCTCTATCTCAATGATTCGCTGCTCTGCTTCATCCATCCTTGCCGCCGTGGCATCCATTTGAGATTGCAGCTCAGTTATAGCATTTTTTATTTCATCCTTACTAGCTTTTACTTCTTTTGTCTCCACAGAAAGGGATTCTAATCTTTTTCAACCCCAGCTAGTATTCTTATTACCATGATTCTAAATTCTGGTTCAGGCATCATCTTGTATCTGTGTCGATTAAATCCTGGCTATCATTTCTTCTTGTTCTTTCTTTTGGGGTGAATTCCTTTGTTTCATCATTTTGAAGGAAGAAAAGAAGCTAATAAGGTAAAAAAAAATAAAAATTAAAAACAACACAACAAAATCAAATAAAGGATGCTAGTTCCTAGGTGTATTTTATTCTGGTTGCTGAAAGGAACTTGATAGATTATAGAAAAAAGGGAAAGATAAGAAAAGGAAAAAAAGAAAAAAGAAGGAAAACGTTTGAAAATTTGAAAAAAATGAATACACTAAAATAAAATAAAATGAAATGGCAGAAGTAAAATAGAATTATGATTATTTACAAAAAAGTAAAAATATAGTGGAAACAAAATTAAACTTTTTTACCAAAAATAGAAAATAAAAATACACATTTTATCTTTCTGCATTTAAGAGTAAGAAAATAAAAGAAAAAAAGTGAGTATATGGACCGGCAAACAGAATGAAATATGATGAAATTACATCAATTTTCCCCTAGAAGTCAAACTATGAAGCACTTTATAGTCCACAAACTAAGCAGGCAGAGAGACTTGTGTTCCTGAAGAACGAGGTTGGCCCAGTTGGGTGGAATTTAGTGTAATGGCTCCGTTATCCACTAGATGGCCCTGCTTAGTTTACTGGGGTGGATTTTGTGACGTATGTAGCTGTGTATGAGCATGTGCAGAAAGGGTGAAAATAGCATCACCCAGCTATGCAGTCTCTAGTATCAGAACTCTGTGCTCTCCCACCAGCAATTGGTCACCCTCTTTTGTTTGTGGCTTCCATCCACTCCCCACTTTTACACTGTCTGTGACCAGGCCATCAGGCTGCTAGGTGGCACCTCTCTCCTGAGTTCATCCCAGATGTGGCTGTGTTCCCAAACCCTCACTTCTGAGGGATTGTGGCTTTGACTCATTCTGTCCCTCTGAGGGAAGGTCTCACAGAGCAATGGCTGAGTGCCTGCCTGCCCCCAGAACATTTGTGAGCCCACACTGCTTGCAATGTCCAGAGACTGCAGCTAGGTGCCAGCCTGCTCCAGAAAAATTCATGGAATCATGTAGCAGCAGTGTTTCAGGGATTAAGGTAAATCACAACACACATCTGGCACCAGGCTTCCCCCTTAATGTCCTTGTTCCAGCACCAGTGAATGTGGTTGTTCTCCAGGCTCTGCTGGGACTTTGCCTGTGGGGTGGCCACACAGCCTCTACCAAATGTCCTCCCAGCAGGGGAACTGTCTTCCCTGTGTGGCCCAAGGACCCTTCAGACCTTGCTCTCTGCTCTTGGTGATTTGCCCTTCCCACCAGAGTACTGCCAGGTATTGAGCTGCAGAGTTTCAGACTCTGTGCTTCCACTGTTTATAGAATCTTAATGGAATTTAAACCCTCTCTTTTCTCCTTTCTTACTTTTTTGTTCAGTCCCTTGTGAACTCTTTCTTTTGTCTCCTGCCACTTTTGGGGGGGAGGTTTTCCCACCCTCTCTCCCTGTAGCCATCCTCTCTCCACAAGCAAAAACAGCTCCCTACCCATCGTGGCTTCTCTCTCCCCCAGTTCACCTCTCTGAACAATGTACCTGTCGAGTTCTGTGATTCACGTTGTGTAGATTGTTGTGTTAATCCTCAAATCAGTTTTCTAGCTGTGCAAGATGGTTTAGTGTTCATCTAGCTGAATTTCAGGGATGAGAGATGCAAAAAAAAAAAAAAACCACTTCCATGTTGTTCCACTATCTTGGTTCCTCCAAAAGAGGGGCTCATTATTATGAGTTTTTACAACTAGCAGAGCTCAGAGACTGGAGATTTAGGAATCCAGTCTGTGGCCAGTGTAGAGCCTGGCATGTGTGGTGCTGTTCTTGTGGAGAAGGAGGGCAGTGGCCTGGGAGAAGATGGTGTGATCTGAGGATCCCCTGGGACACACTGAGAGAGGTGTTTCCTCCGTGTTGGAGTGCATCAGAGAGGGGGGATCATTGCTTCTCAGAGGACAAAATACCCGGTGGGTACCATTGCACTCCCTCACTCATTAAGCACAGGTATAGAGATACCTGCTTGTTGCTGTGCCTTACTCTAAAATCCAAGATCCTATGCATTGGTGTGACTGCCCTTCTTGGACAAACCAGCCATAGTGCAGTGAGACCCTACCCTAGAGGACCAGCACAGGTCCATGCCATGCTGGTTATCTAAAGTTCAGAGTTTTGAAACTCAGCTGGTGTGACTGAGTTAAAAGACAGGTACACTGAATGGCCAGGTAGGCAGACAGCCCCAACACAGACAAAGTGAAGGCAGGGATCAGAGGGATACTGGAGACACACGTGGAGATATTGTTTGCTCTTCTGTGAGGGTTTCCTAGACACTGGCAGGTGTGAACTCTCATCTCTGGGGGTGACAGAGAGACCTGATGCCTCACTCAGTACGGACTGAGTTCAGTGAGTAGAACATCAACAACAGTGGAGCCACGTACAACAAGCCCCACCCTTCTGCACTTTTCAGGTGCTTTTTAACTAGAACAAACATGCCTGAGTACCAGACCATCAAGGCCATTCCACAGAAGACCAACACAAACCTCCCTGCACATACCAAGTTTACTAACCATAAAGTGCAGAAAAGCTTCAGCTCTAATGGAAATAATATCAGAACTCTTTTAGCAAGCAGACCAGATAACACCTAGTTAAAACTTGCCACACTATGGACAAGGTTCAAACACTTTCCACTTCAGCCAAGGAGAAACTCTGAAGAGGACTGATGTGAAGGAAAGAGCAGCCAAAACACAGTAGCAGAGTGCACACAGCATACAAAAGAGACACTCCTGAAGTGCCAGGCCCTGGACAGTATATGACCTCTTCTCCATAAAACCATTACTCTCAGTAGCAGGAAACGTAATACGCTTTCATAACACAGAGAAGAAGACAGAGACATAAACAAAAGGCTAAGATGAAAGAATTCATCCTAAAAGAGAGAACAAGAAAAGGTCATGGCCAGGGATCTAATGTAAACATATAAGCAATATGCCTAATCCAGAATTTAAAACAGTCAGAAGGATACTTGCTGGATTTAAGAAAAGCATAAAAGACACCAAGGAGTCCCTTAATGCAGAGATAAAAGACCTAAAATCTAGTCAGACCTAAATAAAAAATGCTATAACCAAGATGCAAAAGCCACTTGCTGTAATGACCACAAGGATGGAAGAAACAAAGGAGTGAATAAGTGATATAGAAGATAAAATTATGGAAAATAGGGAAACTGAATAGAGAGAGGGAAAGAAAAAATCATGGATCATGAATGTAGACTCAGAGGATTCAGCAACTCCATAAACCATAATAACATTCATATCATAGGAGTCCCAGAAGAAAAACAAAGGGAAAGGGGGCAGAAGGTTTATATGAACAAAGTATAGCTGAAAATATTCCTAATCAAGGGGAAGAAGCAGACATTCAAATCTCAGAGGCAGAGAGAACTCCTATCAAAATTAACCAGAACAGACCAACACCAAGACATATCACAGTAAAATTTGAAAAAATACAGAGATAAGGAAAAAAATCCTAAAAACAACAAGGGAAAGGAATTCCCTAACCTACAAGGGAAGACAAATAAAGTTAGAAGTAGACTTCTATCAGAAATTTGGCAGGCCTAAAGGGAGTGACATGATATATTCAACATGCTGAATGGGAAAACATGTTGCCAAGAATACAATAACTAGCAAGGCTGTCACTCAGAATAGAAGGATAGATAAAGAGTTTCTCAGACAAACAAATACTAAAGGAGTTCACGGCCACTAATGCAGCCCTACGGGAAATATTAAAGAGGACTATTTGAGTGGGAAAGAAAGACCAAAAATGACAAAGACTAGAAAGGAACAGAGAAAATTTCGAGAAACTACAACTTGAAGGTAATACAAAGGCACCAAGATCATAGCTATCTATAGTCACTCTGAATGTAAATGGACTAAATGCTCCATCAAAATACATAGGATATCAGAATGGATTCAAAAAAATCAAGACTAATCTATATGCACTTACAAGAGACTCATCTTAGACGTAAAGACACCTACAGATTGAAAGTGAGGGGATGGAGAAGCAATTATCACACTAATGGACATCAAAAGAACGCCAGAGTAGCCATACTTATATCAAACAAACTAGACTTTAAAACAAAGACTGTAACAAAAGATGAATAAGGGCACTATATCATAATATATCATAATAAAGGCATCTATCCAACAAGATCTCACATTTGTAAACATTTATGCCCCCAAATGGAAAACACCCAAATATATAAAACAATTAATAAAAACCATAAAGGAACTCATTGATAATAACACAATAATAGCAGGGGATTTAACACCACACTTACAACAATGGACAGATCATCTAAGAATAAAATCAAAAAGGAAACAATGGCTTTGAATGACACACTGGACTAGATGGACTTAAAAGCTATATTTAGAACATTTCATCCTAAATTAACAGAATACACATTTTTTTGAAGTACACATGGGACATTCTCCAGAATAGATCACATATCACAATATTTGACAATAAGTCACAAATCAAGCCTCAACAAGTACAAAAAGATTAAGATCATATCATGCATATTTGATGACCACAATGCTGTGAAACTTGAAGTCAACCAGAAGAAAAAATTTGGAAATACCACAAATACCTGGAGGTTAAAAACCATCCTACAACAGAATGGGTGGGTTAACCAGGAAATTAAAGAATAAATTAAAAAATACATAGAAACATATGAAATATTTAAAAATACACAGAAAGAAAGAGGGGCACCTGGGTGGCTCAGTCAGTTAAGTGTCCGACTTTGGCTCAGGTCATGAATTTGAAAACTGTGGGTTCAGGCCCCACGTCGGGCTCTGTGCTGACATCTCAGAGCCTGATCCTGCTTCAGATTCTCTGTCCCTCTTTCTCTCTGCCTCTTACACCCTCTGTCTTCCTCTCTCAAAAATAAATAAATATTTTTAAAAAATGTTTATGACATAGAAACATATGAAACAGTATGGTCCAAAACCTTTGGGGTACAGCAAAAGCAGTCATAAGAGGGAAGTATATAGAATATAGGTCTACCTCAAAAAGGTAGAAAAATCTCAAAACTCTCAAACACAATGTAACCTTAAACTTAAAGGAGCAAGAAAAAGAATAGTAAATGAAACCTAAAGCCAGAAGAAGGAAAATAATAAAGATTAGAGCAGAAACAAATGATAGAGAAACAAACAAAAACAGTAGAACAGACCAATGAAACTAGGAGCTGGTTTATTGAAAGAATTAAAAAATTTATAAACCCCTAGCTGGACTTATCAAAAATAAAAGAGAAAGAATCCAAATAAATAAAATAAAAAATGAAAGGGGAGATATCACAATCTACATCACAGGAAAAAATTATAAGAGAATATTATGAAAAATTATATGCCAACAAATTGGGCAATCTGGAAGAAATGGATAAATTCCTAGGAACATATAAGCTCCCAAAACTGAAACAGGAAGAAATATAAAATTTGAACAGACTGATAAACAGAAAAGAAGTTGAATCAATAATCAAAAATCTCCCAAAAAACAAAAGTCCAAGGCCAGATGACTTCCCAGGGGAATTATACTAAACATTTAGAGAAAACTTAATACCTATTCTTCTCAAACTTTTCCAAAAAATATAAATGGAAGGAAAACTTCCAAACTCATTTGACAAGGCCAAAATTATCTTGATTCCAACACCAAAAAAAAAGACCCCCCGCTAAAAGGGAAAAATTACAGACCAATATCCCAAATGAACATGGATGACAAATTTCTCAGCAAAATACTAGCAAATTGAATCCAACAATACATTAAAAGAATCATTCACCACAGTCTAGTGAGATTTATTCCTGGGCTGCAGGAGTGGTTCAATATTTTCAAATCAGTCAATGTGATACACCACATTAATAAAACGATGATCTGTCAATAGATGTAGAAAAAGTGACAAAGTACTGCATCAATTCTTAATAAAAACCCTCAACAAAGTAGGGATAGAAGGAACATACCTCAAAATCATAAAGGACATATGAAAAACCCGTAGCTACTTTCATCCTCAGTGGGGAGAAACTGAAAGCTTTTTCTCTACAGTCAGAAACACGACAGGGATATCCACTCTCACCATTGTCATTCAATATAGTACTTGAAGTCCTAACCTCAGCAATCAGAAAACAAAAAGAAATAAAAGTCATCCAAATTAGCAAGAAGTCAAACTTTCACTCTTCATAGATGTGATATCCTACATAGAACCTGAATGACTACACACACACACACACACACACACACGGCACAAAATCTCTAGAACTGATACAGAAATTCAGTAAAGTAACAGGATACAAAATCAACATACAGAAATCTGTCCATTTCGATACAATATTGAAGTGGCAGAAAGAGAGTATTTTTAACAGAGCTATACAAACAAGTATATATATATATATATATATATATATATATATATATATATATAACAAGTATTTTTATAACAAGTATTTTTATACTTGTTATACTTGTTATACTTGTTTATACTTGTTATATATATAACAAGTATTTTTATAACAAGTATTTTTAACAGAGCTATACAAACAATCCTAAAATTTACATGGAACCACAAAAGAGTCTGAATAGTGAAAGCAATCTTAAAAAAGAAAGGCAAAGCTGGAGGTATCACAATTCTGGATTTTAAGCTATATTTCAAAAGCTGTAGTCATCAAGCACAAACACAGACATAACCAATGGAACAGAATAGAAAACACAGAGGGGTGCCTGGGTGACTGTCAGTTAAGGGTTTGATTCTTGATTTCAGCCCAGGCCATTCATGAGATCAAGCCCAGACAGCTCAGAGCCTGCTTGGGATTTTCTCTCTACCTCTCTCTCTGCCCCTTCCCAGTACTCTCTTTCTCTCCTTTCAAAATAAATAAACATTAATGAAAAAACACAAATGGACCTATAAGGCCAACTCTTCTTTGAAAATGCAGGAAACAATATCCAATGGAAAAAAGTCTCTTCAACAAATAGTGTTTGGAAAACTGGACAACAAAATGCAGAAGAATGAAACCGTACAACTTTCGTACACCATACACAAAAATACATTCAGAATGTAGAAGAATGAAACTGGACAACTTTCTTACACCATACACAAAAATATATTCAAAATGAATGAAAGACCTAAATGTGATACAGAGAACCACCAAAATCCTGGAGGAGAAAAAAGGCAGTAAACACTTTGACATTGGCTATAACAACTTCTTGTCAGGCACATCCCCTGAGGCAAGGGAAACAAAAGCAAAAATAAACTTTGAGACTTCATCAAGAGAAAAAGCTTCTGCAATCGTGAAGGGAACAATCAACAAAACTAAAATACAACCTTCAGAAAAGGAGAAGATATTTGCAAATGGCATATCTGATAAAGAGTTAGTATCCAAAATATATAAAGAACTGATGCAACTCAATACCCAAAAACAAATAATCCAGTTAAGAAATGGGCAGAAGACATGATTAGGTGTTTTTCCAAAGAATGCATACAAATGGCTAAGAGACACATGAAAAAATGTTCAACATCAGTCATCTCAGGGAAATATAAATTAAAACTATGATGAGATACCACCTCACAAATCAGAGGGGCTAAAATTAACAACACAAGGAAGAACAGATGTTGGAGGGTGCAGAGAAACACACTGTTGGTGAGAATGCAAACTTGTGCCGCCACTGTGGAAAACAGTATGGAGGTTCCTCAAAATGTTAAAAATAGAACTATCCTATGATCTAGCAATTGCATTACTAGGTATTTACCCAAAGAATTAAAAAAAAATAGTGATTTGAAGGGATATATGCACCTCTATGTTTATAGCAGCATTATCAACAATATCTAAATTATGGAAAGAGACCAAATGTCCACTAATGACTGTATAAATAAGATTTGGTATATATACACACACAATAGAATATTACCCCACCATAACAAAAAGAATGAAATATTGCCATTTTCAAGAACACGGTTGGAGGTGGAGTGTATTATGCTAAGCAAAATGTCAGAGAAATATAAACACCATATGATTTCACTTATATGTGGAATTTAAGAGACAAAACCGATAAACATAGGGGAAAGAAAATAAAAGACACAGACAAACCATAAAAGAGACTCTCAACAATAGAGAACAAACTGAGGGTTACTGGAGGGAAGTGGGCAGGGAGATGGCCTAAATGGGTGATGAGTATTTATGAGGGCACATGTGATGAACACTGTTGTAGGTAAGTGACGAATCACTAAATTCTGTTATTGAAACTAGTATTATACTGTAACTAAATAGAATTTAAATAAAAACTTGAAACAAAATACAAAAATAGTTATTCTTTGGAGTTGTTTTCTGAAGACCCCTGATACAGATGTAGCCACATCAATGTGCAAATTTTGTTTGTTGATGAGTTAGTTTATACCTAAAGCTGAGTGGGGAGAACTTTTTGGTTTCTTGTTTTCACATTAGCTTTATAGTGATTTCAATAAAAATATTTTCAGGCCCTTGAACCTTTAAAAATTGTGAAAATGCTCATAATTAACTGTATGAAAAACACTCCTGTTATAAGATCATGTGAAAAGTCAGCATCTTAATAATTTAAAATAAATATAAAGAGAAAAGGGAAAAAAAACAACACAGAAAAATACACATTCTTTTCATGTGGACATGGAACATTTTCCAGAATAGATCACACATTACTCCACAAAATAAGCCTCAACAGATTCAAAAATGTCAAGTCAACCAAGAAATCAAATAGGAAATAAAAAAATACATGAGACAAATGAAAACGAAAACACAACTGCCTGAAATCTTTGGATGCAAAAATGACAGTTCAAAGAGGGAAGTTTATAGCAATACATGCTTACCTCAATAAACAAACACAAATTTCAAATAAACAACCGAATCTTACACCTAAAGGAGTTAGAAAAAGAACAAAGCCCAAATCTAGTAGATGGAAGGAAATAATAAAGATTAGAGCAGAACTAAATGAAATAGATACTTAAAAAGCCCCTATACAACAGATCAATGTAGCCAGGAGCTTGTTCTTTGAAAATACCAATAAAATGAATAAACCTTTAGCCAAACTCATAAAGAAAAATAGAGACAAAAGTCAAATAAATTAAATCAGAACTGAAAGAAGAGAAATAACAACCAACACCACAGTAATACAAAGAATTACAGGAGAATATTATGAAAAACTATATGCCCACAAAACGATCAACCTAAATGAAATGAATAAATTCTTAGAAACACATAACCTTCCAAAGTGAACCAGGAAGAAATAGAAATTTTGAACAATTACTAGCAATGAAATTAAATCAGTCATAAAAACAAACAAACAAACAAAAAAACTACCCACGCCCCCAAAAAAGGTCCAGGACAAGATGGCTTCAAGGCAAATTCTACTAAACATTAAAAAAAGAGTTAATACAGGGGCACCTGGGTGGCTCATTCTGTTGAGCGTCTGACTCAGCTCAGATCACGATCCCAGGGTTGTGGGATTGATTAAGCCCCGCTCAAGATTCTCTCTCTCTCTCCCTTTGCCCTGCTCCCATTCTCTCTCTCTCTCTCTCTCTCTCTCTCTCTCTCAAAGAATAGAATAGAATAGAATAGAATAGAATAGAATAGAATTAGAATTAGAATTAATACAGGGAAAAAGAAGGATGGGATGATAGCAGAGGAGGAGGACCCTAGGCTCACCTCATCCCAAGGGTACAACTTGATAACACTCACATCAGTATCAGTAACTCAGCAAACGACCAAAAGACTGGCAGAACAAAATCCACAACTAAATATATAGAAGTCACATCAAAGAAGGTAGGGAGTGTAAGGAAGCAGTGGAAAGGTAAATAGATCACAGGGCTCTCTGCTGGAGGAAGGGACTGGCAGGCACAGAGAATGGAGAAAACCAGACTATCACACCAAGGAGCTTGCATTGGGAAGACAAATTCCCATAACAATTGGCTTTGAAAACTAGAGGAGCTGAGTTTCAAGTTTCCTGAGTTCTTACAAACCGCAGGACTTAAATCAGTAGGCTCAGTTTGGAGACAGTCTGGAGGACAATAGGAAACTGAGTCCTTCCTCCTTTAAAGAGATGACACAGCAAACAGCCTATAAGCAAACAGCTTAGAAGTAGCAGTATGAAAAATGTCTCGGGCATGCAGAAGAGTTATTCAACAATTTCAGAATGTGTCCAGGATAGACCGAGATCCCTGGGAGACTCCTCCAGAAACAAAAGAGCTGGTAGGTGCCATTTCTCTACCCCACGCTTCAGCTTAAACACAGGACCATTTACGGGAACCAGCGTGGTGCTGACATTAATTATCTAACTTGCTTGTACCAAGCCCAGTCTCTCCCCCCGAGACTTTGGTGGATTTTCCCTTTCCAGTCACACTTACCTCAGTCCCAGTGCTGTTGGGTCCCTCTCCTGGAAGACAGGGCATACCTTGCCAACACCACATCTCCTGACCCACCTGCTTTGTGGGACCTTGGTCCCAGTGGTGGTGATGGTGGAACCCCTCTAAGGAAGAACCAGCATACACCTTGTTCAAACTGTGTGCCCTACCCACACATGTTTTGCAGATCCTAAGTTCACCCTTCCCACATTTACAACTATGTATCACTCATATCTGAGTAAAAAAAAATAAATAAATAAAACAGAGAGTAATCCAAATACTGGCAGAGGAAACTCCACTAATAAATGTAGAAAAGAAGTCACATCAAAGATATTAGAAAGGGCAGAAATAGGTGGTCTGGCGCTGCACACAGGAAGGAAGAATCTCCAGTTGAAGAGAGGGGAAAGCCCCAAATGGAACAGGAAAAAGAAAAAAAATTATAAAAATTGAGAAGAGGTTAAAGGAACTGATCAACATCATCAAATAATAATTGCATTATAGGGATACTAGAAGAACAAAGAGAAAAGAGGGAAGAAAATGTTTTTAAAGAAATAATAGCTGAAAACTGCCTTAATTGGGAGTAGGAAACAGACATCTACATCCAGGAAGCACAGACACCCTCCATCAAAATCAACCCAAGGGGGTCCACACCAGGAAGCCTTCATGGGGATATGGAATCCCCATAATTTCTGTCTTTGAAAACCATCGGGCCTGAATTCTATGAGTTTGTATATCAGCAGAACTTGGAGCCTGGAGCTTTAAGTCAGCTGAGTCAGCTAACTTAGCCCTGGGCAAGCTGGGAGCACAGGAGGGCCACTGATAGCCAGATCCCCACCCTTAAAGAGACAACAGCATGAAAAGATGCAATATAAAAGTGACAGCTTACACAACAGAAGGGTAATCCATTTATACTTATTTTTGGGGGGGACTTTTCTGAGAACAAAAGAGCTGGCAGGTGCCATTTTCCTCCCCTGACCCCCAGCATAAACACAGAGCTTTGTGGTACTGAGGAGGCAGCACTGTACAGACACATGATACCTAATCTGCTAGCAGTGTGTCCTGTACACAAGTTCTCCTGAAGATTCACCTACTCCAAGCCTGCTGGCCTTGACCCTGGGCTAAGCACAAATTTTGTTAACTCAATGCATGTCCTGCCCAGCTGCTGTCTCTGTGCACCTTTCCACAGTAGACGCCTCATTTCAAGGGATCTGGCTTGGGACTAGTGACTCAGCACAAATTTCCCTAACACCACATATGCCCAGACCAGCTGCTGCATGCACAGATATCTCACACTCCAGCAACAATGTTCCACACAGAGCTGTTGAATACACAAACACCCTGCCTTATGCACAGACACTGAACATGCCTAGCTACTGCCACTGCTATGTGCCACACTTCTGGCTGTTGCTGCACTTCCAGGGATCAGCCTAGGACTAACTGCTCAGTGCAAATTTTGCTAACTCTGATCCCACACCCACAATTACTCCCATTACTCTGAATGGATCTCACCCATTCGGAACCACCTGGGTTTCACTAACATCACAGAAAGCAAGGAGAGCCCACAATAGGCAAAGAGTCAATCTAGACATCTGGACTAAAAGGAAAGGCAACTCAGGTATAATAGCAGGAGTTAAGCAACACAAATAGGAGATTTCCCTGAAATGCCAGGTTCTGGTGAATATGGGACACTGCTCTGTGGGTGCTAAAGGACCTTGTCTGCATAAAACCACTACTTTCAAGAGCAGAAAACATAGCTGACTTTCCTAACATACAGAAACAGACACAGAGAGGTAAACAAACAAACAAACAAACAAACAAACAAACAAAAAAGAGACAGAGAATTATGTCCCAAATGAAAAAATAAGACAAAATCACAACAAGAGATCTAAGTGGAAGAGAAATAAATAATATGCCTGGCAGAGAATTTAAAGGAATGAATATAAAGATACTCACTGGACTTCAGAAAAGTGTAGAGGACATCAGTTAGACTCTGAAAAAAGAGATAAAAAATTATATCAGAGATGAAGCACTCAACAAATGAAATTAAAAATACAATAGACAAAATAAACAGGCTACAGGAAACAGAGGAATATATCAGTGACCTGGAAGAGAGTAATGGAAATGAATCAAGCTGAACAAATGAGAGATAAATAAATACTGCGTAATGAGAATAGACTTAGAGAACTCAGTGACTCCATCAAACATAAGGACAATTGCATTATAGGGAGTTCAGAAGGAGAAGAGAGAGAGAGGGGAGCAGAAAATGTACTTGAAGAAATAATAGCTGAAAACTTCCTGAACGTGTGGAGGAAAACAGATCCAGATTCAGGAGGCACAAAGGTCTCCCAACAAATTCAACCCAAGGAGTTCCATACCAACACACATAATTAAAATGGCAAAAAGTAGAGATAAAGAAAGAATTTTAAAAATTGCAAGAGGAAAGAAGACACTTACATACAAAGGAAATCCCCTAAGATTATGAGCTTATCTTTCAGCAAAAACTTTCAGGCCACAAGGGAGTGGCTTTATGTATTCAAAGTATTGGAAAGGAAAACTCTGAAGCCAAGAATACTTTACCCAGCAAGGTTATCATTCAGAATAGAAGGAGAGATAAGGAGTTTCCCAGACAAATAAAGTTAAAAGAATACATGACCACTAAACCAACCCTCCAAGAAATGTCAATGGCGACAATGTGAGCAGAAAACAAAATCTATAAGTAAGAGTAGGAAAAATAGCACAAAACCAAAAGAAAGGTATATCTGTAAAATCAGTCAAGAGAAGTACAAAATAAAAGGATGTACAAAATAATACCAATGAATTAAAAATTAAGTGACAATCAGCTTAATACAGAATGCTATATGCAGAAGATGTTATATTTGAACCTAAGGGTAATCACAAATCAAAAACAAATAATAAATATACAAACAATAAAGTAAGGAACCTAAGTATATCACTAAAGAAAACCAGGAAACAATGAAAGAGAGACAGGAAAGAATCAGAGAAAATTTATGAAAACAACCACGAAACAAGTAACAAAATGACAATAAATACATAACTATCAATAATTACTTTGAATGAAAATGGGCTGAATGCTCCAATAAAAAGATGTAGGGTAACAGAGTGGATGAAAAATCAAGAGCCATCTGTATGCTGCTTACACAAGACTCATTTCAGACCTAAAGACACCTGCAGATGGAAGGTGAGGGGATGGGATATTTATCAGGCAAATGGATGTCAAAAGAAAGCAGTAGAAATACTTATATTAAAAAAAATAGACTTTAAAACAAGGTTTGTAAAGAGAGACAAAGGATACTACAAAATAATAAATGGGACAACCCAACAAGAAGATATAACAATTGTAAAAATATACTCACCCAACAAGCACCTGAATACATAAAACATTTAATAATAAACATATAGTGTTGGAGAAGTGGATAAAGTACGCCAAAGATGGCTGATTGGACTAAAACAAACTCTGGTCTCTAGCTTAGATACCCCTCCTCCGGTTTCTTCTTCCTTTGTTTGCTGTGTGGGTGAAAACCTCCACAGATATGGAGGCTGTCGGCTATAAATTGCCCTCCCCACTTGCATTCCGGGCTCACACCTTTGGAGAAACAGTCTCCTCTGAGTCTGCCAGTGTAAAATAAGTCTCCAGTTCACCAAGATATCCAAGTGCTGCTTGGTTTTTCCACCAGTGTTCCAGCCTGGTTCCGTAACATACTTGGTTTCCTGACCAGGAAACCCAACTGTGCTGGCCCATTGTTGCCACTGGTTTGGGAGAACAGCGAGGCGGTGATGGAATGAAGGATCACAAGGGAGAGTGTGCACCCTGCCTAAATTTTGGCAGTCTCCTTCTCTGTCCCCTTCAGGCCAGCCCAGCTCTGCTGTTCCCGCTGGACTCGAGGAGACTTGGCAGGTGAGGACCTGAACCTGACGTTGGAACCGGTAAGGCTGCAGCCCAATCTAGTCAGGCCCACTCGCAAGAGTGGAGAGGGGACCTGATCACTCCCCAGGACTTCAGACGTCTCACAGGTAGGGATTCTATGGTAAGGAATATAATAACCTCTGGTGTGTATGTGAATGTGAATGTGTGACTCAGTCTAGCTTGCCTGCCGAGTTCGGTTCTGTGGCTCCACAAGCAGGCACCCTTGGGGTCCCCAGGGGTCCACGGAGTCTGAGTGGGCCCATCTGTGATTCCATGATTGATGGCGCTCGGTCTGTGGCAATATCAGAATGTTTCTGATCATGGGTCGCAGGGCTGGTACCTGTGGGGCTGATCCTCACCTGAGTTCCTTCAGGACACTGCCAGGCAGGCATCTGGCTGGTGTCCTCATTGGGAAGGGGTGCCTCAGAAGGGGTGCCCCTGTCCCTCTGTCTTTGTGACTCCACCTCATGGGAGCATTGTCAGGTCAGTATGGAGCCACGAGAGCCAGGCAAAGGTTTTAGTCACTTCATCCAGAGACTCACCCAGGGAGTCAAAGAAGCCACCCACCGCTCCCCTAATGTTCCCCTTTTCATGACTCTTTAGACTCCCTCCCCCCTCCCCTGAGCTTGAAACTCCTCCCCTGGTGGACTCACTGCTGCCACAGCTGATGCTGTCACCAGCCTCGCAGCCAAGATGCTGCTGGGGCAGCCGCCCATTTCTCCTCCCCTTCCAGGCCAGAAAACCCTCCCCCACAAGGCTCCCCAGCCAGATTGTGCCCTCAGCCAGGCACAGGAACTCTACAGATGCCAGTCCACATCTGCTGATTTCAAGAGGCCCTCAGAGGGATCAGAGCAGGGGGCTGAGAAAGCCATAAATATGCCCAGCTGCAAGGGGAAAAGACATTAAAAAGAATAAATGTCCCAACCAGGGAAAGTCCAAGAAACCTAGTGGAAATCAGGAGGAACCTCAAGAAGGGAACCTTATTGGTCTAGCCGCGATAGAACCAGACTAAAAGGGGACACTGACTCTCTCTCCCTGTTCCTCTGCTTAACTGATGTGAGGGATTCTCTCTCATTTTTCAGGTTAACAGCTATAATTGGAGCCAACTTTGGTTAGTCTACCTCAGGACAGGGAATTTAAGGAATATTCCCAAGAAGTTGCTGTTTCTGCCTTCCCCTCCCCCTCATGTTTCTGCACCAGCTTGGGTGTGGTCCTATACCATCCTCAGTGTCTCAGGCACCATTGGTTCCTCCTTCCACCCTCCAAGTCAAGGAGCAAAGTGCACCCTCCTTGGACCACCCATTTCAGATACCTCCACTGGTGCCCCAAATGAAAATTGACACTGGGAAAAAAATTGATTGATTTTTAGGTGGATGCAGGTGAAACATATTCGAAGTTTAAACTAATTTAAGTTTATTGGAACTGTCTTAAAGTTATCAGCAAAGGTCAAATAAGCTCATGTTATTTCTGTTGCAATTTGTTAATGATAGTTAATTTTGTCTGTCTCAAAGTTTTCATGGGTAATTGTTAAGTTTCAAGGTCCTTGGTAACCTGAAACTTTTCCAATAGGATGGAATGCTAAAGCTTTGAATATTGAACATAGGTTTGTGTTTTTAACTTCTTATTGCTGAGAAATTAAGGCTATTCGGACCTATTGGAAAACATGCTTTGTACTTAATTCGTTCATGAATTTACCATCCAAAAAAATTCTGATGTAAACACCTCTCAATTGGTTACTAAGTCCTCAATTGGAGACTAAGGTTTCCTAAGAGTTAAAATTCTGCTAAATGTACTTAAGACTGATGAAAATAAAGAAAGTAACTCTGTATGTAGGAAAATAGGAGGTATATAAGAAAGATATAAAGAATAGAAATACAGTTTCATTGTAGGTAGAAGAAAGTAATTTTGTCCTAAATGAGACTGGTTATTTGGATAGAAATGGCTTTGGGACAAAATTTAGAAGCAAAAGAAAGTTATAAAAGGTTGAGATGAATGGAATCTTAAAAGTACACTAGTATAAGGTTGAAATCCTGCTTTTCTCTCCGCTCAAATGACAAAGTTTTCTTGAACTGTTGATCTGCTCTTGATAATATAATGCAAACAAAGGTTTATCCTCCAGGAGAATCAAAGTTTTAGGTCTCATCTCTATCAGGTCTTTGATAACTTAGTTAAAACTTCTGAATGTTAAAGGAGCTAGGTTTTGATAACAACTGTGTAATGCTATACATTCACCTTTGGGATTTTTTATTGCCACTTTAGTTGAATATATAAAATTGTAAGATTTGTAATGATCTATAATCCTATTTAGGATGAACTTATGACTTCTGGGGTTTTAACAAACTTCTCAGGATTTAAATGGTAAATGAAGTCTTCTTGACCAATTAGGTCCTTTTATTTGGGATGTTAAGTTATTTGGAAAAGCTCTGTCATACAATGGTAAACCTTAGATTGTATTGCACAGGTGAATGCTGTAACTGCCTGAATATATGCAATTCCTAAAATTTTAATGTTTTGATATAAGGTCATCACTTAATATTCTGATTACTTGAGATGTTATGTGTCACAGAAATAACCGAATTTCTTTGTCAATTGCATCATAATGAACTCTCATCATCTTTAATGATGTCTATTTCTGAGATTTTGTCATTTATGATTGTTCTTATTCTCTCACAAAATGTGTTTCTTCTTTAAGGAGATTTATAAAAAGGACTTTGGGGATAAATACAGGTATTTGACATCTTTAAGATTAATACTAAAATGGGGGGGCGCCTGGGTGGCGCAGTCGGTTAAGCGTCCGACTTCAGCCAGGTCACGATCTCACGGTCCGTGAGTTCGAGCCCCGCATCGGGCTCTGGGCTGATGGCTCGGAGCCTGGAGCCTGCTTCTGATTCTGTGTCTCCCTCTCTCTCTGCCCCTCCCCCATTCATGCTCTGTCACTCTCTGTCCCAAAAATAAATAAAAAACGTTGAAAAAAATTAAAAAAAAAAGATTAATACTAAAATGGGTAAAAATTTCCAGAACTAAAAAGCTGCATTCAAATTGAACAAGAAGTAAGAACATGGGATTAAATGAACTGAGGAAGCTTATAGTTTTGTGATTCTTGTTGAAAATATTGCTGGTTCTCTAATGTTTCATCTTCCATATTAAGGAAACTTTCTCTTAAGATATCTATAATATACAAAAATGTCATAAAGCATGCATATGTAAACTGAAGCATTTATCTTTCT
Source organism: Felis catus (assembly GCF_018350175.1). Taxonomy (NCBI): domain Eukaryota; kingdom Metazoa; phylum Chordata; class Mammalia; order Carnivora; family Felidae; genus Felis; species Felis catus. Next base: position 32,811,098 of record NC_058377.1, read on the forward strand.
CTCTACATAATTCCCCTGAAATTCAAAACTCTCAATGAGTATTTTTTCTTTCATGGCAATTACAATCATTTGCATAAGTTCAATAAGAATCTGTTCATCTTATAACAGGTCACCATTTGGAAATACTGGTTATTTTACCAAGGCTTTGACTGGAATGTCATATTTGAGGATCACATTCATAGACTCAGATATGACCAGACAACTTTAAGGAATTAGGGTTGGCTTTATAAAACATGGAGCCATAAAGCCCCTTGGAAATCCTGCCTGGTGCCTTGCTTACAGAGTTCCCAGCAGCCTCACCAGATAAATAAAGAAGGCCACTTCCTGGCAAGTGCAGGAACCTCAGGATATCTTGGGGACCTCATGAAGAGGAATTCACCCAATTCTACAGGTGTTGCAGGCTTGTCTGATGGCAAGTATTTGGCTTGGCTTCTGGTCTGGAGAGGCTACTAACAATTCAACCTGGAGATTCCTTATAAAATGTTCCAACAAAGCAAACTTTAAAAGATCCTCATGATCAATTGTTATTCTTGATGAGTTTATGTAAATAATTAGGCCAGATTTGTGAAGACTGGATTTGTTCCACAAATGCATTGGTCTCAATTTGGCTATCTCTGGAAAGGGGGGGGGGGTTTAGAGAGAACAACTATGGTTCAACAATGCACCGTTATGGATGTTAAATTCTAGTTATGATTTCCTTTAAATGTTTGTTGTTTGCCTAAACTGGACAACTTGAGGTAAACTTCAGAATATCGTCACAGTATTTCATGTATATGCAATCTTCTATGCTTGTTATTCTATGGGGATAATAATAAGACCCATGGACATATGATTATTAAACAACTGAAAAACAGGATGGATCTCTAAATATGCAAACCATATCTTCCGTAAACCTGATCTGACAGTTATCAGAAACCTGCCCCTTTCAAAGACTTGGAGGTGGACTTTACAGACATACAGCCAAAGAGAGGATTCAGTTTCAGGTATCACCCCATGGGTCCATCACTCCAGAGCTAAGAAGGCCAACTCAGAGGAACCCTCAAACTGGTGAAGTGATCCAGACCCAGTCAAACTGCTTAAACTGACCCTCAAAAAGACACTGGTCCCTGAGATCTCCAGCCTTGCTCCAGCCATACCCCGGAAGCTGGCTGGCCTGCACATGGCAGAAGCTTGAGGAATCAACACATGGACTGAGCCCAGGAGTTTGGATGCAACTCTGCCAGCCTTTGTCCCTTACTGGTGTCATAGCCCTGATCTTACTTCTTGCTATCGGGCTGATAGAGACTGCACCAACAAGCTGGGCATGGGACAAAAGATGCATGCCAGGTCTCACATACCTCCTCTGGATTGGAGGATTACTAAGTATTGCCTGTATATTATGATAACCTCTCTCACCCTCACAACTGCTGCTTACCCACTTTGTCCCCAGGATTGTTACATGACAATAAGCGGAGGTCAAGGGCATTCAGTGCCTTCACTTCCCTCCACAAAGAGTGCTACAACGGAAAAACACCCACTCTCTGTCAGTCACCTGGTGCCCCAAGGACTAAGTATTGGACTGTAATGATAACTCCAAATGTTAGGAACCCATGTCACAAAAGGGCCTTCAGAGGGCTTGCTACACTTACATTCCTCAATGGGGGATCTCGGGGGATCTTGGATGGGGGAGGGATGCAAGACAGGGCCCTTCAAAAGGTTATAAAGGATACCCAGGACAGGGTAATACAAGCCATAAAGGTGACCACTCCCCTGGCAGCCTACCAGGGTTTGAACCTTTCAGCTCTAAATCAGATGCTTACCAATTCCCCACTCCAGTGTTGGGCCAACACTACACGTCCTCCATAAAATAGATAATCACACCCAAACCTGCTGGATGTGCTTGTCCCTCAGCCGGAGGGCTTACTTAGCCACTCCCCTCCCTTTGACTGGGAACCTCCTGAAAATCTCAAAACCAACACCTCTGTCCTAATTGGACCCCTGGCCACTGGGATCCGTCTCACAAATGCCAACAATCTAATCTGTACAGGCCCAGAAGGGATAAATGCTACCTCTCTATACAGAAGAAATATAATCTTAAAGAGGAGTACAACCCTATGTTCCACCCCTGGGGTGTCCTATCTATGTTCTAATTTGGCCTACCAATGCTTAGAGGCCAACTGGACTCAGATATGTTACTCCATCTTCCTAACCCAAGAGATATCTGTATACACTGAAGATCAGCTACTAACAACCTTTAGACCCACCTCCTGGGCTAAATGGGCAATCCTGCTACCCATTCTGATAGGAGCATGAATTGCAACAGGAATAGGAACTGGAATAGGAGGCATAGGTTCATCCATAAGACTATACCATAGACTATCTCAAGAGCTAAATGAAGGCATGGAACAGGTGGCAGATTCTCTGATAAATTTACAAAGCCAAATAAACTCTCTGGCAGCAGTGACCCTCCAAAATAGGTGAGCCCTCAACCTCCTCACTTCAGAGAAAGGAGGGACTTGCATCTTTCTGGGGGATGAATGTTGCTATTTCGTAAACCAGTCAGGAATAATTACAACTAAGGTTACGGAACTCAAGGAAACAATTCAACATAGCAGGAAAATATCAATCAATGAAAAGGATGGGATCTCACAGATTGGGCATCCTGCCTTCCTGCCCTGGTGGGGCCCCTCCTCTCCATAATTTTACTTGTATCCATGGGCCCCTGTATACTGAATGCTATGGTATGTTTTATTGAAAACACTGTTGCTTGCCAAACTACTGCACATATCTTAACCTTCCGAGAGTACCAACCTATAAAACTGAAAGATGATGCCTACTAAAAGTTTTTTTTTTTAAAGGCATCAAAGGGGGGAATTTTGGAGAAGTGGATAAAGTATGCCAAAGATGGCTGATTGGACTAAAACAAACTCTGGTCTCTAGCTTAGAGATTCCTCCTCTGGTTTCTTTTTCTTTTGTTTGCTGTGCGCGCAAAATCCCCCACAGATATGGAGGCAGTCGGCCATAAATTACCCTCTCCACTTGCATTCCAGGCTCAGACCTTTGGAGAGACAGTCTCCTCTGAGCCTGCCAGTGTAAAATAAATCTCCAGTCGACCAAGATCTCTGAGTGCCGCTTGGTTTTTCTGCCAGCGTTCCAGCCTGGTTCCGTAACAATAGGAACATATCAATAGTAATACAACATTGTAGGGGATTTAAACACCCCACTTACAGCAATGGACAGATTATCTAAGAAGAAAATAAAAAACAATGACTTTGAATGACACACTGGACCAGATGGATTTAACAGATATATTCAGAACATCCCATCCTAAAACAGCAGAATATACATTATTTTCAAGTTCATATAAAACATTATCCATAATAGATGACATATTAGGCCACAAAACAAACCTCAACAGATTAAAAAAGATAGAAATTATATCATGCATCTTTTCTGACCACAATGTTGTGAAATTAGAAACCAACCACAAGAAAAAATGTAAAAAGACCACAAATGCATGGATGTTAAATAACATGCTACTAAAGAACAAATGGATCAACCAAGGACTCAAAGAAGAAATAAAAAAAGTACACGGTATGGAGAAGGCCAACATGGAAGAGAAGTAGGGGGATCCATATGTCCTGCATCTCTCAAACAAAGAAATGTAGAAGCCAAAGGACTTTGAACACAAGAGCCTTGGAGGAAAAGAGACTGAATCTACTAGGAAGAAAATGGGAAAGCTGGAAAAAAGATAGGTGGGTAACTGTGAACTGGGGGAGATAAAAAAAAAAGTCCACGTGGGCATGGAGGGGAGGGACCCCCTTCTGTGGAGAGACAAAAGGAAGAGAAAGAGTGGCTAGGGAAGTGCAGGACTGTAGCTGGACAGGAGAAAAATCTCAGACTGAGACTGAGAGAGATCCGATGTCTAACTGTGGGGCTTTCTTTGGACTGGGGCCAGCTCTCTGTTCGAGCACCTAGGGAGGAGGGGAGCCAGCCCTGGGTGCGGTGGTAGGTCATATGTTCAGTCCTCAGCTGGAGAAAGTGGTTCCCTCCCTGGAGGGATGATATCTGTGCATGATAGCACAGAATCTGCCTTCATCCACCACTCCTGGGCACAGTGGCTAGGCTGAGAGCTCAGTATGCAGGAGGATAAGGCAGCCATTTCCCTGGAGTGCTGTGGGAAAAGACAAAGCTTGCCTGCATCTGCCACCCCAGGGGCTCCTGGCAAGGGCAGGGGCTCTCAGTCCTCAATAGGAGAAGTCGGTCTTCCCTGAAGTGTCGCAGCACAGACAAAGCCTGACAAGACCACATATCACCACACTGAGAGGCGCTTCCTCAGTGCCAGAGTGCACGGAGCTGGGATTTGAATCCTAGCCAAACACAGGATCAGGGGAGTAGGTGGAGCAAGAACTGCCCTGTCTGCACCCAGGGCACAGGGAGGATGACTCAAATGGAGTCCACTGGGTCTGGCTCCATGGAGAAGAGACTGGGAGATCACCATCCACCCCTCCCCCTCTCACCAAGGCGGGTCCTCATGGATCACTCCCAGGCCAATAGTGGAGGCGGGTTCAGAATACGCCAAACCACGCCCCCTTGCACTGGGTAAATGCGTATCCAACGGAGCGCCACAGACCCTGTGGACAGCTCCTCCTAACAAGCGATGCATCATTGCCTGGATTAACTATAGGTCAATTATGGATATATAGATATATTCCCCACCCCATTTCTCCTTATCTCTTCCCACCCCTAGGCTGGTTACTCTGGTTATTGTCTGTCTAAACAGGCATATTTAATCCATTGTCTTGATACATGTTCTACACCTCCGCCTTTACACTCCTTTCTCTCTCTCTGGAATAATCACCATATAGTTTCTCTGTCTGGGTAATTTTATCTTTGTTTCATTTTCCCCGCCTCCTTTATTTTCCTTTCTCTTTCTCTGGACTAAGCCTTTTAGTCACTCTGCCTAATCAATGTTCATTCCCACCCCCCACCTACCCCCCACTCCTGTCATTTCTCTCCTTGTATATGCTCTTCCATCAGCACCACATCCACCCTCTTCTTTACTTGTAGTCGGTGTTTTTGGGTTTTTTGCTTTTAGTCTTCAGGTTTTTGTTTTTGTTTATTTGTTTGTTTGTGTTATTTGTTTGTGTGTTTACATGTTTTTGTCTCCTGTTTGTCTGTTTTCCTTTACAGGGCTACTCCAAGGAACAAATCAAAGCACACCTGGTAGAGGGTACAAAATATTACTACAAGTAGGGTAATAAAATAACCAAAGCCACAACAGAGAGCAAGTAACAATAACTGAAAAAAACACTTCCTGAAGGGCTAGGCCCTGAACAGTGTATGACTTTCCTTTAATATAGCAGTGCTTACAGGTGCAGAGCACACAAGCTTTTAAACCATGAAGCATCATAATCCCAGACTTTAGCCTCTACTACAAAGCTGTAATCATCAAGACAGCATATTATTGGCACAAAAACAGACACATAGACCATGGAATAGAATAGAGCCTCCAGAATTGGACCCACAAAAGTATGGCCAACTAATCTTTGACAAAGCAGGAAAGAATATCCAATGGAAAAAAGACAGTCTCTTTAACAAATGGTGCTGGGGGAACTAGACAGTAACATGCAGAAGAATGAAACTAGACCACTTTCTTACACCATTCACAAAAACAAACTCAAAATGGATAAAGAACCTGAATGTGAGACAGGAAACCATCAAAACCCTAGAGGAGAAAGCAGGAAAAAACCTCTCTGACCTCAGCCGCAGCAATTTCTTACTTGATCCATGCCCAAAGGCAAGGGGATTGAAAGCAAAAATGAACTACGGGACCTAATGAAGATAAAAAGCTTCTGCACTGCAAAGGAAACAATCAACAAAACTAAAAGGTAACCGACAGAATGGGAAAAGATATTTGCACATGACATATTGGACAAAGGTCTTGTATCCAAAATCTATAAAGAACTCACCAAACTCCACAACTGAAAAACAAATAATCCAGTGAAGAAATGGGCAGAAGACACGAATAGACACTTCTCTAAAGAAGACATCCAGATGGCCAACAGGCACTTGAAAAGATGCTCAACATCGGTCCTCCTCAGGGAAATACAAATCCAAACTACACTGATATACCACCTCACGCCAGTTACAGTGGCTAAAATGAACAAATCAGGAGATTATAGATGCTGGCAAGGATGTGGACAAATGGGAACCCTCTTGCACCATTGGTGGGAATGCAAACTGGTGCAGCCACTCTGGAAAACAGTGTGGATTTTCCTCAAAAAATTAAAAATATATCTTCCCTATGACCCAGGAATAGCACTGCTAGGAATTTACCCAAGGGATACAGGAGTGCTGATGCATAGGGGCCCTTGTACCTCAATGTTTATAGCAGCACTTTCAACAATAGCCAAATTATGGAAGGAGCCTAAGTGTCCATCAAGTGATGAATGGATAAAGAAGTTATGGTTTATGTATACAATAGACTACTACTTGGCAATGAGAAAGAATAAAATATGACTTTTGTAGCAACATGTATGTAACTGGAGAGTGTTATGCTAAGTGAAATAAGTCATACAGAGAAAGATATATACCATATGTTTTCACTCTAATGTGGATCTTGAAAAACTTAACAGAAGACCATGGGGGAGGGGAAGGGGGAAAAAAAGTTACACAGAGGGAAGGAGGCAAACCATAAGAGACTCTTAAATACTGAGAATAAACTAGGGGTTGAAGGCAGGTGGTGGGGTAAGTGGGTGATGGGCATTGAGGAGGGCACCTGTTGGGATGAGCACTGGGTGTTGTACGGAAACCAATATGCCAATAAATTTCATATTTAAAAAAAAGTACATGGAAACAAATGAAAATTAAAACATAACAGTCCAAATACTTTGGGTTCAGGAAAACCTCTTCCAAGAGGGACATTTATACATTACAGGCCTATCTCAAGAAGCAAGAAAAATCTCAAGTAAACAACCTAATCTTACACCTAACAGGGTTAGAAAAAGAACAACAAAGTAAACCAAAAACTAGCAGAAGGAATGAAATAATAAAGATTAGAGCAGAAATAAATGATATAGAAATTAAAAACACAGTAGAACAAATCAATGAAACCAGGAGCTGGTTCTTTGAAAAGATCAACTAAATTGATAAACTCTAGGCAAACTCATCCAAAAAAAGTAGAGAAAGAACTCAAATAAATGAAATCACAAGTGAAAGAAGGTAAATAACAACCGACACCACAGAAATACAAACAATTTAAGAAAATATTATGTAAAATTTCCACAAATAGACAACCTAAAAGAAAGTGGGTAAATTGCTAGAAACATATAATCTACCAAAACTGAATGAGGAAGAATTAGAAAACCTGAACAGACAAATTATCAGCAGAGAGATTTAGTCAATAATTTATAAACTCCTGAGAAACAAAAGTCCAGGACCAGTTGGTTTCACAGGTGAATTCTACCAGGCATTTAAAAAAGAGTTAATACCTATTCCATTCAAACTACTCTAAAAAATAGCATAAGAAGGAAAACTTCCAAGTTCATTCTATGAGGTATCACCGTGATACCAAAAACAGATAAAGACACCACAAAAAAAGAGAATTACAGGCCCATATTTCCAATGAATATAGATGCATAAATACTAAAAAAAAAAACACTAGCAAACAGAATCCAACAATACATTAAAAAAAATCTTTCAGCATAATAAAGTGAGATTTATTTACTGAATTTAAGGGTGGTTCAATATCACAAATCAATCAACATGATATATCACATAAATAAGAGAAAGGCTAAAAAACCACATGATCATCCCAATAGATGCAGAACAAACATTTGACGAAGTACAACCATCCATTCATGACAAAAGTCCATAACAAAGTGTTAGAGGAAACATATCTCAACATAATAAAGGCCATATATGAAAAACCCACAATAAACATCATACCCAGTGGGTAAAACTGAGAACTTTCCCCCTAAGGTCAGGAATGAAATAAGGACGTCTGCTCTCAAAACTTTTATTCAATATAATACTGGAAGTCCTGGCCATAACAATTAGACAACAAAAAGAAATAAAAGGCATCCAAATTGGTAAGGAGAAGAAAAATGCTCACTATTTACAGATGACATGATATTCTATATAGAAAACCCTAAAGACCATCAAAAAACTACTAGAACTGATAAACAAATTCAGTAAAGTCACAGGAAACAAAACCAATGTACATAAATCTGTTGTATTTTGATACACTAATAATGAAGCAGCAGAAAGAGAAACCAAGAAAACAATCCCCTTTAAAATTTCACCAAAAATAATAAGATACCTAGGACTGAACCCAACCAAAGAAGCCAAAGACCTGTACTTTGAAAACTATAAAATATTCAAGAAAAAATTGAAGATGCCACAAACAAATGGAAAGATGCTCCATGTTTATGGAATGGAAGAATAGATAGTATTAAAATGTCCATACTACCCAAAGCAATCTACACATTTAATGCAATCCCTATCAAAATATCAATAGCATTTTTCATAGAATTAGAAGACAAAATCCTAAAATATGTATATATACAGAACCACAGAAGACCCTGAATGGCAAAGCATTTGTGAAAAAGAAAAGAAAAGCTGGAATTATCCCAATTGCAGACTTCAGTTATATTATAAATCTGTAATCATGAAAACATCATGGTACTGGCACAAAAATAGACACATAGATCTGTAGAACAGAATAGAAAACTCAAAAATAAACCCACAATTAACAATTAATCTTCAACAAAGAAGGAATGAATATACAGTGGGAAAAAGCTATTTTGTTCAACAGATGGCATTGGGAAAACTGGACAACATGCAAAAGAATAAAATTAGACCACGTTCTTTCACTATATGCAAAATAAAGTCAAAATGAATTAAAGACCTAAATGTGAAACCTGAAACCACAAAAATCCTTGAAGAAAGCACAGGCAGTAATCTCTCTGACATTGGCCATAGCAACATTTTCTAGATATGTCTCCTAAGACAAGAGAACCAAAATCAAAAATACACTATTAAAATAAAAATCTTTTGTACAGTGAAGGAAACAATCAACAAAACTAAAAAGCAATAAATACAATATATATCAATATTACTATAAAAGAGTGAGGTTGTAAGAAGAAGCATCAGAAACTAATAGTCCCAAAATAGGCAACCTATGGAATGGGAGAAGATATTTTGCAACCTGTGGAATAGGAGAAGATATTTTACAAATGACATATCCAATAAAGGGTTAGTATCTCAAGCATATAAATAACTCATAAAACACCAAAAAAATAATAATCCAAATAAAATATTTGCAGGAGACATGAATAGATATTTTTCCAAAGAAGACATACAGATGACCAACAAACACATGAAAAGATATTCAACATCACAAATCATCAGGAAAATCATCACTTCATACCTTCCAGAATGGCTAAAATCAAAAACACAAGAAATGAGTGTTGGTAAGGATGTGGAGGAAAAGGAATCCTTGTGCACTGTTGGTGGGAATGCAAACTCTTGCAGCCACTGTGGAAAACAGTGTGGAGGTTTCTCAAAAAGTTAAAAATAGAACTATCCTGGGGCACCTGGGTGGCTCAGTAGGTTAAACATCTGACTCTTGATTTTGGTTCAGGTCATGATCTCATGATTTATGGCTTGTGAGATTGAGCCCCACTTCTGACTCTATGCTGACAGCATGGGACCTGCTTGGGATTCTCTCTCTCTCTCTCTCTCTCTCTCTCTCTCTCTCTCTCTCTCTGTCTCCCCCCTCCCTCTCCTACTCTCTCTCTGCTCCTCCCACATTTATGTCGCCCCCTCAAAATAAATGAATAAACTTTAAAAAAAAGAACTATCCTGTGATCCAGTAATCTTACTATGGGGTATGTACTGTAAAAATACAAAAACACTAATTCAAAGGGAAGCATGCATTCTTATGTTTATAGCAGCATTATTTACAATAGTCAAAATATGGAAGCAGCCCAAGTGTCCACTGATAAATGAATTGATAAAGAAGTGATCTATCTAGATATTTATGTATGTATATGTATATGTATATCTAGAGATAGAGATAGAGATAGATATCTAGATATCTAGATATAGATAGATATAGATATATATGTATGTATATACATATGTATCTATATATGTATATACATATGTATATACATATATAGATACATATGTATATATAATGGAATATTTTAACCAGAAAAAAAGAATGAAATCTTGCCATTTGCAATAACATGGATGAAGCTAGAGAGTATAATGCAAAGCAAAATAAGTCAGTCAGAGAAAGACAAATACAATATGTTTTCACTTAACGTGGAATTTAAGAAGCAAAACAATAATGATAAAAAAAGACAAACAAAAAACCCATAACCTTAAATACAGAGAACAAACTGGTGTTTACCAGAGGGAGGGTTGGTTATGGAATGGATGAAATAGAAAGGGGTTTAAGAGTACACTTATTTTGATGAGTGCTGAGTAATGCATAGAATTGTTAGACCATAATATTGCATACCTGAAACTAATACAACACTATGTTAGTTATACTTTAATAAAAAAGACAAAAAATAGAATTAGATAGTGGTGATGGTTACATAAGTGTAAATATGCAAAAAATCACTTAATTCGACACTTTCAATGAGTGAATTTTATACTATGTGAATTATATCTCAATACAGCTCTTTAAAAAACGTACCTAATAATGGCTCTAATCTCTCTCTTTTATTTCACACAGGAACACACACAAAAGCGTACTAGCATCCAAGAGGATCAATGTTTTATAATTAGGTCAGAAAGACCCAATTAGGAGAATAAATTTACAATGTCATTTTTTTTATGAATACAGGTGAGCTGATTTTTTAATTTGCTTGTATTTACTGTTATTCATTCTCGAAAATTCTTCCAATAGCTAATATTGACTAATATAAAGCATACACTTATAATCTAGACTGTTTCCATATATCCATGTTTCTCTCTCAGAACATTGTATATATGTATATATGTGTATCTATCAGTACATCTCTACTTGTAACTATCCAGTTATAGATTATCTATTTATCTCTACATATAGATAGATTTCATTCAGAAATAGGTATCATTGTGAGAAAATATTCAGCAGTCTCATATTACTTTGAGAGACATCTTTCAAGAAATATTGGTTTGTTCCATAATAGCCATCTATTATTTGAAAATTCTTATTCTGATTAAAGGTAATTGGTATGATATTTATATCTGTAAAAGAGTATATGTCTTAGGTTTACATTAAAGTAAATTCTTAGAATCAATTTAATTTTCCACTTTGCAATACACTTTCAAAATAGGCTAATAAATATGCAATTATTATCTGAGTTCATAGTAAGGAACAACTATGGCATACAATTTTTATATGTCACACACTAAGAAAGGGCTTCTAAGTGTCCCAAGAGCACATGTAGTCCAGGAAACCATAAGATGTTATTGGTTGCAAATATGAATTCTGAGTAAGTTCATGACTAGGGAAAAATGAGACCCTATTTTAAGACTAACACTTTCTAATGATTCTTTTTACAACCCCTGCCATCATGATATAGCGCAGAGAAAAGTAAAGCAATATTTTCTCATTTTACTTCTATTCTTTCAAAAGGATAGAGTAGGGGAAAATTGTAAGGTGATTTCTCACACTGAGTGAGAGCTAGCACTGCTCACTGAATATACCTTAATGTAATTAAGTTGGTGATGTTTTCTGGAAATAAAATCCTATTTTTCTTAAGCTGACAATGGAGGCAAGAAAGCTGTTTTGAAGCTTCACAGATTCTTGCTCACTAGACATACATATTTCCCATAATTATGAAACCAAATTCACAGTGCTTCCCTCTGGCACAACAGTAGAGCATGGAAATCAGTATGAAATTTGGCATCTGATCAAAAAAATTATCATTAAAAGTGGAAGAATCATTTTGATATGGTCATAAGTAGTGCTGCTAAATCACAGCCAAAGCTCCTCAACTCAGGAAATTTTTTTGAATCCTCATTCAATGCATATGACAGTGTTAGGTGGATCTATAGGTTACAATTGCATGTCATATAAAAACCCTGAAGTTCTTTGAGTTTGTAATTGTTAATTCTATGTACCATAAAATTAGGTATGTTGTACTTAAGCAGGAAATAACTCTCTAATGCCAAAAAAAATTTAAAGGAAAATATATTAAACTATTTTATTACTCTAATATATACACTGTGAGGGAAACAAAAGAGGTGGAAAGGAAACAGTCTTTCTGGTGAAACTGATGGACTTTATCATGTCCCACGTTTGTTATATAATAGCTATGAGACCTTGGTTAGTATCTGTGAGGCTCTCATATGTAAAATGGAATAATTCATATTTTATAAGACTATTGGGAGGATCATAATGACTCAGGCCAAATTCCCAAGATATAATGGGTGTACTAGAAAAGTGCAGCTATTAAATTAGATGAAATAAGGCTTATAGTTGATTTTACATTTTAAAACAGAACTTAAGGGATGCCTGCCTGGCTCAGTCCATAGAGCTGTGTTACCCTTGATCTCAGGATTGTAAGTTCAAGGCCCATGTTGGCATGGAGCCTGCTTTTTAAAAAAACAAAAAACAGAATTTAATATATACATGGTCATTGTGTGTGTGTGTGTGTGTGTGTGTGTGTGTGTGTGTATAATTTCCAAATAATTATAGAAACCTTGGATTACATGTGATTTATATGTCATAAAGCTGAATTCTCTGCTTAATGCAAAATCTGATATACAACTTTCTTGAAATGAATTCATTCAGCTTCGCTTAAAGATTTTCAGTTGCTGACTTCCAAAAGGCTGCCTTTGTTTTCAAGGCAGGGATAACATTGAATTAAACATAGCTGCTTCCTGGTAGCTTTTCTATTGGTTCCAACACTTTTCTCCTTCCTTAGCTGCTACTTGAGGTCATTTTTTGATGCATTGCTTTCCTATTTGCCTTCCAATAGAAATATTCAAGCTCATCAGTCCTGCTCTGAACCTAGCTCTGAGGACTAAATGCAATATAGATGTGGGTTGGGTCACATCACAGTTCAAGACAATTGTTAGTTAACTCTCTTTTTTTAAACATATTCTTTGTTAAAAAAATGTTTTTTGTGTAACTGAAGGGACATTAACAATTCGAGGAACTCCTTCTTATTGTTGGTTCATGTTAAATTCCATTAACTGTATTTCTTAGTTCTTAATAGATTCTTTACTTGATTCTCTGATCATTGCTAGGTGGCAGAGAATAGAGTCATGACAGTCACTTGAGATTCCTCAAGCTCATAGTGCTTGGTATTCCTGATTCAATTCCTTCCTCCTTGAAAACAAAACTATAAAACTCTCCAGGCACAATTTGTAACAGAATGTAGTTAAATCTGCACCATAAATGTACTCTATGTCAGTGTAATTTACTCACATCACCTCTATGTAATTCAATCTTAAAGTCACTAAAATCTCAAAGATGATTCAAATGCTGGTTTGAGGAATAATTCATTACTCATTTGTGTTTTTAAAGATGTAGATGGTTATGTTATCTCCAAATGAAATTAACACATTCAATAAGCAATACAATATTAAATATCAAAGGTTTTGCCATTATGGCAAGGTCAAATGTGGTATTTTCTACTCTATTGATTCACATTTATGACCCAAATGAGGTTACTGCTTATGCACAAATGAGATTACTTTAATGCACAATTAAATCAAGGTTAGACAGAAAGACTTCTCTGGTACAAGACAGAGCACCAAGAAATTATATAGTACTCTTGAAATTTGGATTAGGATCACTCTTAATAATACATTATCTGTTTTTCTTAAATATTAACAGAGTAAAATCTTATCCCTACTATTGAGTCTAATTTCTAAACTATACATACTGATAATGTGATAATTTTAAGTTACACTTAACTGTAGCTATGTAGCGATTCACTTTTTAAAATGGACAAATGCTCTTTTGTACATTTAATTGAGATATGTAAAAAAATGAGCCTTATCAGAAAACTTCCTAATTTTTCTCTTAAAAGCCAAAATTCTGTTTAAAAATATGCTTACATTGGGGCGCCTGGGTGGCTCAGTCGGTTAAGCATCCAACTTCAGCTCAGGTCATGATCTCACACTCTGTGAGTTTGAGCCCCGCGTCGGGCTCTGTGCTGACAGCTCAGAGCCTGGAGCCTGCTTCAGAATCTGTGTCTCCCCCCTCTCTCTGCCCCTCCCCTGCTCATGCTCTGTCTCTCTCTGTCTCAAAAATAAATAAAAACGTTAAAAAAATAAAAAAAATAAAAATATGCTTACATTAAAGTGCTCATATCCTAAATTAGTTAAATATGATAAATAATATCACTAAAATGTGCTTTAGAGGATAAACTATTTATACAGTAATAGATTTTAATAGATTTATATTTTTGACAAAATAGGTATCTTACTATTTAAGTTATAATGAAATACAAACAAATATATCAAACAGTAATTTGTAAATTGTGTCATAGTGGATCAAGGATGTTTTTGTTATCTGACATTTATGTGTACATTAAAAAATAATTTTGCATATTGTTTTCCCATTATTTTGAAGCATACCTACAAAAATTACACAACTGGATTTGATGTTTAATGAATAATAGTAGTTGATCTTCCTGAATCTATATTTTGTGTTATAGTGAGATAAGTATATTGGAGTGAGCTAATCTAATTGCACTCATAGTGACCTCATTTGTAAAAAAAAAAAAAAAAAAAAAAAAAAAAAAAAAAAAAAAAAGCAGCCACAGAATCATATGACACACACTGAACAATTTCATTATTGTTTCCAAATCCTGGGTTTTCTGGACAGATATGTGTCATTAGAATGGCTATGATGCATGGTGTATGCAACTGCTTATCTTAGTGTCAGCTTTCACATGAAAAACTATTATACAAATTCCACCATTATCAGTATGACTCAGTGTAAAAATTCAAACACCTGGGGAAATTTTTGCTACAGATTTGGAAATGGTAAGGAACATTTCCTTCAAGATATACTGTCTTTTAATTCTCTCTAATCTTAGAAAATTTGCGATTTCTGTATAATGATTCTCCAATCTACATGGCCACCATTAATCTCCTCCTTAAGCTCAAGGTCTGTTGCTTGGATATTGCCACTCTGTCCACTGCCAAACCAAATTCTATTTATTAGAAACACTAATACTTCTATGCAAAGCTATCTTCCCTCATTCCCCCCCCACCTTTTCTTTCTTTCTTTCTTTCTTTCTTTCTTTCTTTCTTTCTTTCTTTCTTTCTTTCTTTCTTTTTTTCTTTCTTTCTTTCTTTTTTACATAGACACCATTTTTCCAATCCTCCAGGTTCAAAAGTAATCATTACTTTCCTGTATTTTCTAAAATCCACTTTGTCCACAAGTGTAGTCAAAGCTTCCTCTCCAATATACAACTTGTTCTCCTTTTTCATTGCCATTTCCCTATACAAGACTTTCACTAATTTACGTGTAGACATTAAGTTCCATGAGAAAAATCCAAACCTTAATTTTAAAACTTAGATCCTAATCCTGTCCAAGTTCCCAATCACAGCCTAAAAATCTTAACCTTCAAGCTCAGGTACATGATGAATAATCCTTCAAAATTGTAATTAGCTCAAATAAAAGGATATTCTGAAAATAGTCAAACAAATACATGCAAATTAATTTATTTTTTCAAGGACAGTATTAGTTTGTCTTCCTAATGTGTTGTGTTAAATGTCAAACAGGGCAAAATTTGGGGAGGAATGAATAATATGGAAGTTAGATAACAGGATACATGCATTTTTAATTCTTTCTGGAAGAAGATACAGCAAAAATGAAAGAAGGGAGAAAGGAAATTAAGGATAACTAACTTTGTGAAGTTTTTATATACACTATTTATAGTATTATATAAGTGTGATATATAATATATGCAATATAGAGTATTGCAATAGCCTTATAAATCACCTTTCTACCTGTTTGCACTTCCTTCTACAATTTGTCTTGATGAATCTTCCAAAACAATGCACTGCACACATTATTCTCATGCTCAGCGTCCTTCATTGGTTCCTCATTGCCTGAAATGAAATCTTCCTGCAAATAAAATACACAAACCTGGGTTTGGAACTTTTAAGGCTGTAATAGATCTACCCTTAATCCATCTTCCTTGTTAAATTGGTCCTAAACTGAATTAATCTTTTGGCTGCACTAACTCTTCTTTCCACAACCATAACCAGAATCACAAGGCTTAATACTTCTGTGTTATTTGCTCCTCCATAATCCATGATTATCCAATAGTAAACATGTCACTTGAATCTATTTCTTTGCTTCTATTTCCATTGGAATAGCATGCATTATTTCCTGTGTTAAGTAGCCTCTCCCTGACTCCTGTCTCTTAACTTTCATTTTCCTATACTCAGTTTTAAGATTCATTTTCTACTCTTGGCTAGACCTTCACCTGGGCCTGTAAGAATCTCTATTTCTTCCAGTTATCTACCTTAGACTCTTGTGGTAGCTCAACCTTGGCAGAACTAGGAGTCTCTTATCTGTGTATATTCATCCTCATTGCCTTAGTGGTTCTTCTTAGATGTAATCTTTTGCTTTTCTAAGTCTATGTCACTGGCTTGCTTCCCTTCACCTAAAAAAACCTTACTGGATAGCACATTTGATCCACTTAACCCAGTACATACAGATTCTCTCCAGAGCCATTCTTCTGGCTCTTTCTTCTAGTTTTCCTCACATTATTTCTTTAGCATGAATATATGAAGCTGATCAACACTCTACAAGGTTCAAATCATCTATAAATACAATAGCTCTTTGATATCAATGACAGATTTATAATAGACAAGATGTGATCATTAATAAATTTCTTTGGAAAATCAGCCAAACCCAATTACAAATATCATGTGCTTTACCAACAAACTAAGTTTTAAAATCTCTCTCAAACTCATCCATTCTTCCTTCTATATCAATCTAAGTATGTTGAAACCTTTCTGGATCAAGTAGATTTTACTTCATCCTAACTAATTATAAAAAAAAACAAACAAACAAATAAACAAAGCAAAACAAACAAAGAAAAAACAAGAAAGGGGGGCCTAGGTGGCTCAGTCAATTGAGTGTCCCACTTCGGCTCAGGTCATGATCTCACAGTTTGTGAGTTCAAGTCCCGCATTGGGCTCTGTGCTGACAGATCAGAGCCTGGAGCCTGCTTCAGATTCTGTGTCTCCCTCTCTCTCTGCTCCTCCCCTGCTTGCACTCTGTTTCTCTCTCAAAAATAAATAAACATTAAAAAACTGAAAATAAAAACAACAAGAAAAATAGCACTTTAAAGGATTCTGAGTTCAAAGAAAATATTGAGACAGCTTCATTACAGAGGTAGGTACCTAGGCCTGATGAGTGCTTCTGACATGTAAAGTAAGTTAATTGAATACCTACATTAAAATCTAGGCATTTCAATGTGTATATTTCCAAAAAAGGGTTGAAGTGGTGGTTATGGTAGTAGTAGTGGTGTTAATGATAGAATATTGACTTTCCTATAATTTTAATTGTCTCTCATTATCTAAGCCATCATTCTATTACTTTCTAACCAGGTTCAATATATAAATATAAATATAAATATAAATATAAATATAAAATACATATGAATATGAATATGAATACACATACTATTTTTAAAATAACATATAAGTCCTAGTTGTGACTAGATTCCTGGTGCCTTCCTTTTTCTTGGTTAAAGTAACATTTAGTGACCTTAGTAACCATGGTTACATACCTGGCTCTGGATTTGATTCTCCAGTTTCTGAAATTCTTTTCTTTCCTGATATTCAGTAAACAATCTGTCACTTTTTATATGCCTGATACCTATCTGAGAACATGTATATGTTCTATTTCACCTTTCTCCTCTCATGTTTACATCCCCCTCTTACTGCTAGTTTTACCCTAACAAAATATAGATCACCCATACTTTTTATTTGTTGTTATATAGTGATGTTTCTATATAAACTTAATTTCCCCATGCATAAAATGGACAAAAAGTGTTAAAGACTTCATGTATTTTCCAGATGAATAAATTAAAAGCATAAAAATATTTCACTAAAATTGCAATGCAGCAAGCATTGCACAGGAACTGAAATACTGAAAGAGATTAGTAAGTATTTTGGGAAATTGCACTTAGGAATTTGAGGAATCAGAAAACCATGATTACATTATTGACATAGTCACTGATTGCATCAAGAAATGCCAGGTTTTCCAGATTACTAATGGCAGAAGTAGGAACAAAAGCACAAAACATACCCTATAAATGACAACATACTTCAATGGCAAAATGTCAAGACACTAAAGTTTATGAGGTTAAGCCAAGTTTCCCATTTAATTCAACTATGCTTGATGAAGAAAAAATGGTCGTCTGGCAAATAGAATTTTAGAAAAATATATAATGTCGACTTAAATAGGGCCTGGGCACTCAATGTTAGACTGATTGTAGTCTGAAAAACTCCTTTTCCAAAAGTTTTATCTTTTTCAATGGTGCAGAAGAAAGTGTAGATGACTTATAACGTATCTATATGAATTCTGGTCAACTTTTTTAGAACAAGAGTAAATAAAGCCATATTGATATTAGCTATGCTGTTAATACAAGCAACGCTGAAGTGAAACAGCTCTATTGGCCTCAGGACAGATGGGTTCTGTGTTGGCCAGATTTATACAGTGCATAACATATGGCAAGATAAGGATGTTTTTCATATTTTTAGAGTAGAAATATGATCATATAAAAATATTTATTGTATCATCAAATAGAAAAATACCCACTTCACATGTATGCTTATATAGATTTAATTTAATATTCAAAGTGTAGCATGTAATTTATTTACAATTAAAGAACTCCAAGTAAATTAATAAACTCAAGAGGTCAGATAGAAAAATACTATCCAGTGACTATGGAGAAACATGTAATAAGCACCCTGCTGAGTATCTGGAATTATATCAAAAAGTTTAGATATGGATAATTATCTTAAAATTGTAACAAATGTCACAGCTGGACTGACTGTATGGCCATTTGGGAACATTTTAAAAATCCAGACAACTTGGTCCTAAGATTCAGTAGGTCTGGAGTAGGGCATAGCAATCTGTATTTTTTTAATCCCCAGTTTATTTTTATGTTCAGCCATGTCTGGCAGTCACAGGACTAGAGACCTGACTGAATAAACCAATTAAAGCTCATTAGAAGAGGTGGGCCTTGAGTAGCAATTAACTCACACAATAGTCTACCAAGTATTATTCACTTAATAGTAGTTATTTGCCAGGTGCTAGGAATATAAAAATAAAAGGACAGTTGCAATAATTTACTATTAGAGCAATTGTAATGATTTATATAAAAGAGGTATACACCAGATGCCAGGGAACTCATGAGAGAAACATTCGTATCAAGCAGGATATTCAGAATCATTTCCTGGAGGAAGTGAAGCTGCAGTTGAAGCTTGAAAGACAGAGAAAAGAAAAGGGTTTAGAGAAGAGAAAGGAAATTAATGGAACAGCAAGTATGAAGAGAGCAACACTAAAAAGAAAGCTTAGAGGTAGATGTTTATTAAAATTAATAGTTTCATAATTATTAAAAATTTTAAATATATAAATCATTTCATAATTATTCAGGTACATTTTTCAAATGAAATCACATCTATTTTCATAATAGAATAGTCCCCAGAATATGTTAATGTTATTTTTGTCTTTCCTATTTTTTGGAAAATTTGGGGGAATGAAAAAAATATAGTATAAAGATCTGAATCCCAACTTCACCATTTACTAACTATATATCTTCAGGGAAAACATTTACCCTCAGACTCAATTTCTGCTTTTACAAAATGAGCTTATTATTACTTCTTAACTTTTTAAAATATGGATTTTTGCATTCACTATTTCCTCTGCAGTGCCATCTCTGTTCCCAATATCAGCAAATGGTGCCACACATAATCTAATTATCCAAACCGGAAACTGTGACATTATGGTTGATTATTACTCAGGGCAACTGATAGTCCTTATGGCACCCTGTGTGATTTAGGAAAGCTCCTCCTTCCTCCTGGCAGACACAGGCCATGTCAAGCACATAATCAGGTGAGCTGGGCTCATATTAGTCTTCAACATCCACTCATCTCCTAGGCTGTCACTGTTGTGCAAGGACTCTTGTGCAAGGACCTGCAGAACTGAGTACAGCATTCATATCCCTCTTTTGCCTCAATGTCACATCCTACCATTCCCCCTAGTACTATCTTTATTGCTTTCCCAAGTTGTACACTTCTTGCTATGCCCCCAAAGCTCCCCTGCTCCAAAATACAAACCACTAATACATGGATAATTTTCACAGCCTCCTCAATACCTTTCCTCTTGCTTCTTCTGTAACTTACAATGCAGCCAGAATAATTTTTTTCAAAATCAAATACAATCAATCATCAATCTCTCTAATAAAAATCTGGCAATGATTTCCCATTGCCCTAGGAAAAAGTAGAAGGCCATTTCCTGGGCATTTCAAGAGTATACAAATCCTTCATTTCTGGCTGGTTCTCTGCTTACTTCTCTGGACACCTTTACTGCCACTCCCCCTTAACTACAATTTTTTCCAGCTTCATGGAAATTGTTCTGGTTTTTCTGCTTCTTTGTTCATGCTGTTCCTTCTCTGAAGCCTTCTATCTCTTAACTTAGCCAACCTCTTCGCTTTTTCTTTTCTTTTCTTTTTTTAAAATTTACATTCAAGTTAGCATATACTGCAACAATGATTTCAGGAGTAGATTCCTTAATGCCCCTTACCCATTTAGCCCATACCCTCTCTCACAACCCCTCCACTAACCCTCTGTTTGTTCTCCATATTTAGGAGTCTCTTGTTTTGTCCCCCTTCCTGTTTTTATATTATTTTTTTCTTCCCTTCCCTTGTGTTCATCTGTTCTGTGTCTTAAAGTTCTCAGATGAGTGAAGTCATATGATATTTGTCTTTCTTTGACTGCCTAATTTTGCTTAGCCTAATACCCTCTAGTTCCATCTATGTAATTGCAAATGGCAAGATTTAATTCTTTCTGATTGCTAAGTAATACTCCATTGTGTGTGTGTGTGTGTGTGTGTGTGTGTGTGTGTGTGTATATATATATATATATATATATATATATATATATATATAATACTACATCTTCTTTACCCATTCATCTGTAGATGGACATTTGGGCTCTTTCCATACTTTGGCTATTGTCGATAACGGTGCTATAAACACTGGGGTGCCTGTGTCCCTTCGAAACAGCATACCTGTAACCCTTGGATAAATACCTAATAGTGCAATTGCTGGGTTGTAGGGTAGTTCTATTTTTAGTTTTTTGAGGAACTTCCGTACTGTTTTCCAGAGTGGCTGCACCAGTTTGCATTCCCACAAGCAGTGCAAAAGAGGTCCTCTTTCTCTGCATCCTTGCCAACATCTGTTGCCTGAGTTGTTAATGTTAGCCATTCTAACAGGTGTAAGGTGGTATCTCATTGTGGTTTTGATTTGTATTTCCCTGATGATGAGTGATGTTGAGCATTTTTTCATGTGTCAGTTGGCCATCTGGATGTCTTCTTTGGAGAAGCATCTATTCATGTCTTTTGCCCATTTCTTCAGTGGATTATTTGTTTTTTGGGTGTTAGTTTGATAAGCTGTCTATAGATTTGGGATACTAACCCTTTAACTGATATGTCATTTGCAAATATCTTCCCCCATTCCATCAGTTGCCTTTTAGTTTTGCTGATTGTCTCCTTCGCTGTGCAGAAGATTTTTATTTTGATGAGGTCACAATAGTTCATTTTTGCTTTTGTTTCCCTTGTCTCTGGAGACATGTTGAGTAAGAAGTTGCTGCAGACAAGATCAAAGAGGTTTTTTCCTGCTTTGTCCTTGAGGATTTTGATGGCTTCCTGTCTTACCTTTAGGTCTTTCATCCATTTTGAGTTTATTTTTGTGTATAGTATAAGAAAGTGGTCCAGGTTCATTCTTCTGTATGTAGCTATCCAGTTTTCCCAGCACCACTTGCTGAAAAGACTGTATTCCATTGGATATTCTTTCCTGCTTTGTCAAAGATTAGTTGGCCATATGTTTGTGGGTCCATTTCTGGGTTCTCTATTCTATTCCATTGATCTAAGTGTCTGTTCTTGTGCCAGTACCATACTGTCTTGATGATTACAGCTTTGTAAGACAGCTTGAAGTCGGGGATTGTGATGCCTCCTGCTTTGGTTTTCTTTTTTCAAGATTGCTTTGGCTATCCGGGGTCTTTTCTGGTTCCATACAAATTTTCGGATTATTTGTTCTAGCTCCGTGAAGAATGCTGGTGTTATTTTGATAGGGATTACATTGAATATGTAGATTGCATTGGGTAGTATCGCCATTTTAACAATATTTGTTCTTCCTATCCAGGAACATGGAATATTTTCCCCTTTTTTTGTGTGTATTTTTTAATTTCTTTCATAAGCTTTCTATAGTTTTAATTGTATAGATTTTTCACCTCTTTGGTTTACATTTATTCCTAGGTATGTTATGGTTTTTGGTGCAACGGTACATGGGATTGATTCCCTTATTTGTCTTTCTGTTGCTTCACTGTTGGTGTATAGGAATGCAACCGATTTCTGTGCATTGATTTTATATCCTGAAACTTTGCTGAATTCATGATTCAATTCTAGCAGTTTTTTGTGGAATCTTTTGGGTTTTCCATATGAGTATCATGTCATCTGCAAAGAGTGAAAGTTTGACCTCCTGGCCGATTTAGATGCCTTTTATTTCTTTGTGTTGTCTGATTGAAAAGGCTAAGACTTCCAATACTATGTTGAATAACAGTGGTGAGAGTGGACATCCCTGTCTTGTTGCTGATCTTAGGGAGAAAGCTCTCAGTTTTACCTTATTGAGGAAGATATTAGTGTTGGGTCATTCATATATGGCTTTTATGATCTCGAGGTATGATCCTCTACCCCTACTTTCTTGAGGGTTTTTGTCAAAAAAGGATACTGTGTTTTGTCAAATGCTTTCTCTGCATCTATTGAGAGGACCATATGGTTCTTGTCCTTTCTTTTCTTGATGTGATGAATCACGTTGTTTTGTGGATATTGAACAAGCCCTGCATCCCAGGTATAAAGCCCACTTGGTCGTGGTGAATAATTTTTTTAATGTATTGTTGGATCTGGTTGGCTAATCTCTTGTTGAGGATTTTTGCATCCATGTTCATCAGGGAAATTTGTCTATAGTTCTCCTTTTTGGTGGGGTCTCTGTCTGGTTTTGGAATCAAGGAAATGCTGGCTTCCCAGAAAGACATTGGAAGTTTTCCTTCCATTTCTATTTTGCTTTAACAGCTTTCTATTTTGCTTTAACTAGGTGTTAACTCGTCCTTGAATGTTTTGTAGAATTCCCCTGAAAAGCCATCTGGCCTGGACCCTTCTTTCTGGAGAGACTTTTGATTACTAATTTGATTTCCTTACTGGTTATGGGTCTGTTCTAATTATCTGTTTTTTCTTATTTCAGTTTTGGCAGTGTACATGTTTCTAGGAATTTGTCCATTTCTTCCAGATTGCCCATTTCATTGGCATATAATTGCTCATAATATTCTCTTATCTTTGTTTTTATTTCTACTGTGTTGGTTGTGATCTCTCCTCTTCAATTCTTGATTTCATTTATTTGGGTCCTTTCCTTTTTCTTCCTGATCAAACTGGCTAGTGGTTTATCAGTTTTGTTAATATTTTCAAAGAACCAGCTTCTGGTTTCATTGATCTGTTCTGTTTTTTTGGGGGGGGGGGTTCAATAGCATTAATTTCTGCTCTAATCTTTATTATTTCCTGTCTTCTGCTGTTTTGGGGTTTTATTTGCTGTCCTTTTGCAGCTCTTTAAGGCGTAAGGTTAGGTTGTGCATCTGAGATCTTTCTTCATTCTTTAGGAAGACCTGGATTGCTATATACTTTCCTCTTATGACCGCCTTTGCTGTGTCCCAGAGGTTTGGGGTTGTGGTATTATCATTTTCATTGGCTTCTATATACTTTTTAATTTCCTCTTTAACTTCTTGGTTAGCCCATTCATTCTTTCTTAGAATGTTATTTAGTCTCCAAGTATTTGTTACATTTCCAAATTTTTTCTTGTGGTCGATTTCAAGTTTCATAGCGTTGTGGTCTGAAAATATGCATGGTATTATCTCGATCTTTTTGTACTTGCTTAGGGCTGAATTGTGTCCCAGCATGTGGTCTATTCTGGGGACCATTGCATGTGCACTGGAGAAGAATGTATATTCTGCTGATTTGGGATGACATGTTCTGAATATATCTGTTAAGTCCATCTGGTCCAGTGTGTCATTCAAAGCCATTGTTTCTTTGTTGATTTTTTGATTAGATGATCTGTCCATTGGTGTGAGTGGGGTGTTGAAGTCTTCTACTATTATGGTATTACTATTGATGAGTTTCTTTGTTTGTGATTAATTGATTTATATCTCTGGGTGCTCCCACATCTGGCGCATAAATGTTTACAATTGTTAGGTCTTCTTGGTAGATAGACCACTTGATTATGATACAATGCCCTTCTGCATTTCTTGATACAGTCTTTATTTTAAAGTCTAGATTGTCTGATATAAGTATGACTACTCCGGCTTTCTTTGGTGGACCTTTAGCATGATAGATGGTTCTCCATCCCCTTATTTTCAATCTGAAGGTATCAGATTGTAAACAGCATGTAGATGGATCTTCTTCTCATATCCATTCTGTTACCCTATGTCTTTAGATTGGAGCATTGAGTCCATTGACGTTTAGAGTGAGTACTGAAAGATAGAAATTTATTGCCATCATGTTGCTTGTAGAGTTGGAGTTTCTGGTGGTGTTCTCTGTTCCTTTCTAATTTTTGTTGCTTTGGGTCTTCATTTATTTATTTATTTTTTATATTTTCACCTTTTCTCCCCTCAGAGTCCCCCTTAAAATTTCTTGTAGGGCCGGTTTAGTGGTCACAAACTTCTTTAATTTTTGTTTGTCTGGGAAACTTTTTATCTCTCCTTCTATTTTGAATGACAGCCTTGCTGGATAAAGAATTCTTGACTGCATATTTTTCTGATTCAGCACACTAAATATATCTTGCCACTCCTTTCTGGCCTTCCAGGTTTCTGTGGATAGGTCTACTACAAACCTGATTTGTCCTCCCTTGTAGGTAAAGGACTTTTTTCCCCTTGCTGCTTTCATGATTCTCTGCTTGCTTGAGTATTTTGTGAATTTGATTATGATATGCCTTGTTGATGGTCGGTTTTTGTTGACTCTGAAGGGAGTCCTCTGCACTTCCTGGATTTTGATGTCTGTTTCTTTCCCCAAGTGAGGAAAGTTTTCTGCTACGATTTGCTCACATAACTCTTCTACCCCTTTTCTCTCTCTCCATCTTCTGGAACCCCTATCATTCTGTTGTTGTTCCTTTTTGTTGAGACACTGATTTCTCTAATTTTTAAATTGTGCTCTTTTGCCTTAATCTTCCTCTTCTTTTCTGCTTCATTATTCTCCATAAGTGTGTCCTCTATATCACTGATTCTCTGCTCTGCCTCATCCATCTTTCCTGCCATGGCATCCATCCGTGATTGCAGCTCAGTTATAGCATTTTTTATTTCATCCTGACTAGTTTTTACCTCTTTTATCTCTGCAGAAATGGATTTTAATCTATTTTGGACTCCAGCTAGTATTCTTATCGTTATTCTAAATTCTGGTTCAGACATCTTGCTTTTATCTGTGTTGGTTAAATCTCTGGCTGTCGTTTCTTCCTGCTCTTTCTTTTGGGGTGAATTCCTTCGTTTCTTCATTTTGAAGGGAGAAAAGGATTTAATGAGGTAGAAAAAAATTAAGATTAAAGAATATTAAAATTAAAAAAAATTAAAAACATACAAACACACAAAATAGAATAAATTGATGCTAGATCCTAGGTGTGTTTTGGTCTGGGTGTTGAAAGTGGCTTGATTGATTAGAGAAAAAAAGGGGGAAAATGGAAATCATTTTAAAATTTGAAAAAATGAATACAGTGAAGCAGACTAAAATGAAATGTTGGAAGTAAAATAGAATTTGAGAAAATTACACAAAAGTAAAGAATATAGTAGAAAAAATTAAAGAAAAAAGTTTTAGTAAAAATTAAAAATAAAACTGATTTTTTTCTCTTTCTGTATTCAAGAAAAAGAAAAGAAATGAAAAAGAGGAAAATTTTAAAAAGGAAACCGTTTAAAAATTTGATAAAGTGAATACACTGTAGTAGACTAAAATAAAATAATGGAAGTAAAATAGAATTTTAAAAATTTACATAGAGTAAATAATACAGTAAAAATTTTTAAAGAAAAACATCTTTAATAAAAACTGAAAATAAAATGAATTTTTCTCCTGTATTCAAGAAAAAGAAAAGAAACAAAAAAGAGAAATAAGAAAAAGAAAAAACCTAAATCGTTTGAAAATTTGAAAAAGTGAATACACTGAAGTATAATAAAATAAAATGATAGAAGTAAAATAGAATTTGAACAAATTTACACAAAAGTAAACAATATAGAAAAAATATAATGAAAATTTTTTTAATAAAAATTGAAAATAAAAATGAATTTTTTCTCTTTCTGTATTCAAGAGAAGGTAAAGAAATAAAAAAGAGAAAAAATGAAAAAAGAAAAAAAAGAAAGAAAATTCAATAGATGGACCTGCTTACAGACTGAAACATCACTGAAATTACTTCGTTTTCCCCTAGAAGTGCGACTATGAAGTGCTTTATTGTCCATTAACTAAGCAGGAGGTGAGACTTCAGTTCTTGAAGAGCAAAGCTGGCCTAGTTGTGTGGGGATAGTGTAACGGCTCTGTTCTCTACTAGATGGTGCTGCTAGCCTACTGGGGTGGATTGTTGTGGCTCTTGTGGGTGTGTATATGCATGCACAGGAGTGGTGAAAATGAGATCACCCAGCTACCCAGTCTCTAGTATCGGAACTCTGTTCTCCCCAATCAGCAATCGCGCATCTGTCCTCTGTCTTCAGCTTTCCTCCATTCCCCTCTTTTACACTGTCCGTGACCAAGCCCCAGGTAGTACCTCTCTTCCTAGTTTTGTCTCAGATGCGGCTGTTTTCCCTGGCCCCTTACTTCTGAGGGACTGCTGCTTTGACTATTCTGCCCCTCTGTGGAGGGTCTCACCGAGCAATAGCCGAGTGCCACCTGCACCCAGGAATGTTTGTGGGATTGTGCTGCTGCCAAAGCCTGATATTGTGGCCAGGTGCCAGCCTGCCCCAGAAAAAGTTCATGAGACAGTGTAGCAGCAGCGTTTCAGGAATTATGAAAAATCACAATACACATCTGGCACCAGGCTTCATCCTAGTGACCTTGTTCCAGGACCAGTGAATGCCCCAGGTTGCCTCACAGCCTCTACCAAATGTGCTTCCAGCAGTGTAACCACTTCTCCCTGTGTGGCCCAAGAACCTCCCAGACCCCACTGTGCTCCTGGGGATTCACCCTTCCAGGGCCTGGACCTTCAGGAGGTGTTTTTTGGAGAGTGTTACTTGCTCTCTGTTGTTGTGACTTTAGTTATTTTATTTCCCTACTCGTAGTGATGTTTTGTACCCTCCACCAGGTGTGATTTGATTTGTTCCTTGAAATAGCCCTGGAAAAGAAAACAAACAGAAAAACAAACAGAAAACAAAAACACACAAACACACAACCAACCAACCAAACAAACAAAAATCCAAAAGCAAAAAACCAGAAACACCAGCTACAAGTGAAGATCAGGGTGGAGGCGGTGCTGATGGAAGAGCACATACAAAGAGAAAAATGACAGGGGCGGGGAAAAAGAAAAAATAAACATTGACCAGGCAGAGAGACTAAAGGGTTTAATCCAAAGAGAGAGAAAGGAAAATAAAGAAGGAGGTGGGGAAAAAGCAAGGAAGATAAAGTTACCCAGACAGAGAAACTATATGGCTTGATTATTCCAGAGAGAGAGAAAGGAAAGTAAAGAAGGAGGTGCAGAACATGTATCAAGAGAATGGATTAAATATGTCTGCTTAAAAAAATCAACAACCAGAGTAACCAGCCTAGAGGAGAGAAGAGACAAAAAGGGAGAATATATCTAAATAACAAGAGATGTCCTGGAATTTACACAATGGAATCTATTCAGCCAATAAAAAGAATGAAATCTTGCCATTTGCAACAACATGGAGAGCTGGAAAGTATAATTCTAAGCAAAATAAGTCAGTCAGAGAAAGACGAATACCATATTTCACTCATATGTAGAATTTAAGAAACAAAACAAATGAGAAAAGAGAGAGAGAGAGAGAAACCAAGAAACAAACTGTTAACTATAGATAACAAACTGATGGTTACCAGAGGGGAGGTGAGTAGGGGGTTGGGTGAAATAGGTGACAGGAATTAAAGAGTACACACACATAAATAAGGATAGTCCCTTTTGTGACCACAGTAAAGTTACTAACTTCAATAAGTTTAAAATATATTTAGCACTTTTAGCTAATATATCATACATAGTCAATTTTGCAAGTTGACCCAAAATGTCCTTTAGAGCATCTCTCTCTCCTTCAGTACCTTATACAGTCCACTATCAGGTATTGTGTTTATTTGTCATGTTTCTCTAGATTTATTTAAATGTACACACACACACACACACACACACACACACACACACACATATATATCTATATATATATCTATATATAGATATATATATATCTTCTTTATCCATTCATTCCATTCATCTATCGATGGACACTTGGGACCCTTCCATAGTTTGGCTACTATAAATAATGCTGCAGTTTGATGGAGGATGAGTGGGAAGAGAAGTGGGTGATGGGCGTTGGGGAGGGCACCTGTTGGGATGAGCCCTGGGTGTTGCATGGAAACCAATTTGACAATAAATTTCATTAAAAAAGAAAAAAATAATAATGCTGGAGTAAACATAGGGGTGCATATATCTCTTCAAGTTAGTGTTTCTGCATTCTTTGGATAAATATCCAGTGGTGTGATAGCTGGATTGTAAGGTAGTTAGTTATACCTTTAAGTTTTTGAGGAACTTACATACTGTTTTCCACAGTTGCTGCACCAGTTTGTATTCCCAGCAACAGCTCATGAGAGTTCTTTTTTCTCCACATCCATGACAATACTTATTGCTTCTTGTGTTTTTTATTTTAGCTATTCTGGTAGTTATGAGGTGATATTTAATTGTAGTTTGACTTGCATTTCCTTGATTGTCAGTGATATTGAATATTTCTTCATGTGTCTATTGGCCATCTGGATGTCTTCTTTGGAGAAATGTCTATTCATGTCTTCTGTCCATTTTTTAATTGGATTATTTTTTGGTGCTGAGTTGTTATCAGTTCTTTAAGTATTTTGGATACTAACCCTTTAGTGTATGTCATTTGCAAATATATTCTCCCATTCAGTAAGTTGTCTTTTAGTTGTTTTGAATGTTTCCTTCACTGTGTAGAAAATTTCTATTTTGATGTAGTCCCAAGAGTTTATTTTTGCATTTGTTTCCCTTGTCTCAAGAGATAAATCTGGAAAGAAGTTGCTATGGCCAGTGTCACAGAAATTACTGCCTGTGCTCTCTTATAGGCTTTTTATGATTTCAGGTCTCACATTTAGGTCCTTAATCTATTTTGTCTGTTTTTGTGTATGGTGTAAGAAAGTGGTCCAGTTTCATTCTTTAGCATGTCCAGTTTTCTCAACAGAAGAGAGACTGCCTTTTCCCCTTGGATATTATTTCCGCTTTGTCAAAAATTGCTTGACCATATACTTGTGGATTTATTTCTGGGTCATCTGTTCAATTGACCTATGTGCTTGTTTTTGTGCCACTACGATACTGTTTTGATAACTATAGTTTTGTAGTATAATATCAAGTCTAGAATTGTGATACCTCCAGTTTTTTTCTTTTACAAGATTGCTTTGGCTATTTGGTTTTTTTCCTTTTGTGGTCCATACAAATTTTAGGATTGTTTGTTCTACTACTGTGAAAAATGTTAGTATTTTGATAGGGACTGCATTAAGGAATATCTTTATTCTTAAGAAACCCTCATTAAAATATTTCAGAATAAAGATACATAATGCATGTAATTTATTCTCAAATGGTTGAGAAAAAGAAACCTAGAGTGCAAATGATAAAGCAAGTGGGGGTAATCATACAACATTCTCTATTAGTTTCAGACACAATTTCTAGTACTCATAGTTGAAACCATCTAACAAATTTCCTAATAACAAATATTATCACCAGAGAAGCTGGCTGAGAGTCATAATATACAAAGTTTAAAAAGATAATATAGATTCTCTATTCCATTTGTTCAATGACTTGAAAGGCCAAGGAGAAAACAAAAATGACTGGAATGGAGTGTGTACACAGAAAAAAGTGATCAAAGACATCTGTCCACCTATGATTTCAATTGTATCTTCTTCCTGTATTCTCCAGGATCATACTCCCTCTTCTCCCTATATTTTCAATCTCTCCAATTTCAATGGCTCCTTCCCCTCATCCTATACACATTTAAAGTTTCTCTAGTCTTACAAGAAAAGTAAAATGAAATCTTTCTTTTATCTTGTGTTTTTAACTGCTTTCTTCCCTTTGCAATCAAAATTCTTGAGTGATCTGCTCATCCTTCCTTTCTTTCTTCCAGAGTAGATGTTAAATGCCTACAATGTGTTTGGCTGTGATAAGATAAATGATAGAACCATAGATGATAGATATATAGATAGGTTATATAGATAGGTAATATTTGTATACATATATGTGTATATATATGTGTGTATATAATTAGATAAATATATAAAACATGTTATCTATATCTTTATAAATTTATATCTATGTATATCTCTCAAAGAAAGTCTTCAAACACAATGTTGTGTTAGTTTCTAAATTTATGTAGTTGATATAAATCAACTTTTATAGGTGCTCACAGTTAATAACATCAGAGAAATGTTCTAAGTGTTGAAAATTCTTCACTGAACTTATTATTTAGAAGAAATTATGTGACTTTGCTGATTTCATAAAATTAAAGGGACAAGGTCCTAATAACAGTGAGTTGATGAATCAATGGTAGGTGAGGAAATGTTTTCCCATAGTTCTTTGTATCTCCCTTGTCATGCACTTAATTTTTATTTCTTATTTAATTGTTCTCGTCTTCCCTGCTAGAAGAAAAGCTTCATGAGAGAAGTTACTGTGCTGTATTATCAGCTCTTAGCACATGGCCAAACACAGCATAAGCACTTAACATCTACATTGGGAGAAATAAAGGACAACAAACAGGCCACCCAAGAGATTCAATAGGTGAAAAGATGGGCTTTGGTCAAAAGAGATATATATTGCTAAGGTTAAATAAAGCAGACAATGAAATCATCACTCAAAGCTCAATTAATGCATTTACTGAACTTAATGTGTGTTCAGGACTTTGTTAAATGCTGAGGGAAGTGGAAATGGGGATAGAGACTAAAATATGTACCAAACACAGTTCTCAATAATGATGCATTAGGTTATAAAGTATGATTAGATTTTAATTACTTATTGTCTCAGGAGAGAAAAGAAAAACCTTGAAGGTATGAAAGGCTAACATATATAAGCATAATAATTCTGTTTCATATATATAAAGAATAATTAAATTAATAATAATAAATTTATTATTTATTATATTATATATTAAAAATATAATATAATATATTATTATAATATAATAATTAATTGATTGATTAAATTTAAATATTTAAATTAAATATTAAAATAAAAAATTTAAATATATTTAAAATATAATTTTAAAATTCAAGTAGTGATTCAAATCAGTTTATCCAAGTATTTTTTGCTCATATAAAAATGTTATTATTTTAATAACTTTTGAAGTAAAATTGACACAAAAAATCCCATTTGTTTCAAGTATACATCATAGTGATTTGATACTTTTATATATTATGAAATTATCACCATGATAATTCTAGTTGCTATCTGTCCTCATACAAAGTAATTATGATATTATTGATTACATTCCTTATGCTGTACATTATGACCCTATGATTTATTTATAACCGGAAGATTGTACCTTTTTTTAAAAATGTTTATTTATTTTGAGAGTAAAGGGAGAGTGGAAGAGGAGCAGAGAGAGGGAGAGAGAGAAGGCTCCATGCTGTCAGTGCAGAGCCTGATGCAGGGCTCTATCTCACAAGCTGTGAAATCATGACCTGAGCCAAAATCCAGAGTCAGACACTTAACCGACAGAGCCACACAGGCATCTAAGAAGTTTATACCTTACTCCCCTTCACCTATTTTACCTGTCTCCTCAACCTCTCCCCTCTCTAATAACCAACAGTTTGTTTCCTATATCTATAACCTCGCTTATATTTTGTTTTGTTTTAGATTTCTCATATAACCAAAATCATATGGCATTTGTTTTTTTGTCTTATTTCACTTAACATAATACCCTCTAGTTCCATTCATGTTGTCACAAATGGCAAGATTCCATTCTTTTTATGGTTGAGTAATATTCCATTGTATACATATACCACATCTTTATATATTTGTCTATTGATGGACACTTAGCTTGCTCCTGTATCTTGGCTATTGTAAACAATGTTGCTATGAACATAGGGGTTCATATATCATTTTGAATTGATATTTTCATTTTCTTCAGATAAATATCTAGAAGTGGGATTGCTAGATCAGGCAGTGGTTCTATTTTTATTTTTAAGGGAACACCACACTCTTTTCATAATGGGTGCATCAGTTTACATTCCCACAAACAGTGTACAAAGGTTTCCTTTTTTCCTACATCCTATAAATTGTTATTATCTTTGTGATAATAACCAATCTGACAGGTGTGAGTTGATATTTCATTGTGGTTTTGATTTGCCTTTCCCTGATGATTAGTGATGTTGAGCATCTTTTCATGCACCTGCTGGCCATCCATCTTTGGAAAAAATGTCTATTCAAATCCTCTGCTGTGGGGAATAAGTTTAGGAATTCCTGAGTTTGCACCAATGAGTTAACAAGGTTTAGGATGAAAGCATCCAAGATTAGGTAAACAGGGCGAAAATGCCTCTAGCATAATACAAAAGCATAGGAATGGGAAGCCAGGGGATGAAAGCATCCAAGATTAAGTAAACAGGGAGGAAGCACCCCCAGCATAGTACAAAAGCAGAAAGCTGCTTTCACAGGACAGAAGGTCCAGAATAGGTAAACAGGTAAACTGGGCTATAGACCTCTACAGCAGGGTGAAATTGCCTGGAGTGGAGCTAATTAGCAAAAGAAAGGTGCCTTGTTGACCCTGAGGTAGACTGCTCTAACTGTCTTATCCCCTAGGTAAGTTAAGGTAAACAGACTTGGGCGCCTGGTGCCTATAGTAAACAACCATCTGCTCAGCACTGAGATTTTGTTTTGTATTAACCAAAACCCCTTACACTGCATATCTTTG
This sequence comes from Felis catus, assembly GCF_018350175.1. Lineage (NCBI taxonomy): Eukaryota > Metazoa > Chordata > Mammalia > Carnivora > Felidae > Felis > Felis catus. The sequence continues at coordinate 32,844,482 of NC_058377.1, forward strand.
AAACCCCCTTTCTCTCATACACATGAGTTAAAGGCCACTGTTTCATTGTCTCTTTCTGCACATCCATCACGTTTGTAAGACTTCTGATTGTAATAAAAATGGAGCAAGAACCCTTACTCAGGTCTCTTGCCTCCTCCCAAACATTAGCCTCTCTCACATTTAATTGTGTGTCCACTCTCTTGCTGGACAAGAGAGAACTTCAAACTCAAGGTCTGAGACACTCTGCCCATTAATTTTTTTTATATTTCTTTTAAAATATTTTCTTTTAGAACATTTAAAAAATGTTTTATTTCTTTTTTGAGAGAGAGACAGTGTATGAACTGGGGAGGGGCAGAGAGAGAGAGGGAGACACAGAATATGAAGCAGGCTCCAGGCTCTGAGCTGTCATCACAGAGCCCAAGGCAAGGCTTGAACTCACAAACCATGAGTTCATTACCTGAGCTAAAGTCAGACGTTTGACTGACTAAGCCACTCAGGTGCTCCTGCGTATTTTTTAATTGGGTTGTTTCGTTTTCTGATATTAAGTTCTGTAAGTTCTTTATATGTTTTGGATATTAAACTCTTATCAGATACATCATTTGCAAATATCTTCTCCCATTCAGTAATTTGCCATTTTGTTTTGTTGATGGTTTTCTTTACTGTGCAAAAGCTTTTTAAAAGTTTAATGTAATTCCATTTGTTTATTTTTGTCTGTGTTGCTCTTGCCTGAGAAAGTTCTGAAAAATATTGCTAAAACCAATGTCCAAGAGCTTACTATCTATATTTTCTTTTAGTTTTATGGTTTAATGTCTTACATTCAAGTCTTTAATCCCTTTTAAGCTTATTTTTTAATTAACTGATTAATTAATTATCTTTTTTTTCAACGTTTTTTATTTATTTTTTGGGACAGAGAGAGACAGAGCATGAACGGGGGAGGGGCAGAGAGAGAGGGAGACACAGAATCGGAAACAGGCTCCAAGCTCTGAGCCATCAGCCCAGAGCCCGACGCAGGGCTCGAACTCACAGACCGCGAGATCGTGACCTGGCTGAAGTCGGACGCTTAACCGACTGCGCCACCCAGGCGCCCCTAATTATCTTTTTAATTTACATCCAAGTTAGTTAGCATATAGTGCAAAAATGATTTCAGAAGTAGAATCCAGTGATTCATGCTCTATGTATAACACTGAGTGCGCATCCCAACAAGTGTCTTCCTTAATGCCCCTTGCCCATTTAGCCCATCCCTCCAAACACAACCCCTCCAGCAACCTTCAGTTTGTTCTCTATATTTAAGAGTCTCTTATGTTTTGTCCCCTCCCTGTTTTTTTTAATCATTTTTGCTTCCCTTCTCTTATGTTCATCTGTTTTGTATCTTAAATCCTACATATGAGTGAAGTCATATGATATTTGTCTTTCTCTGATTCATTTTGCCTAGCATAATATACTCTAGTTTCATCCACATTGTTGCAAATGGCAAGATTTCATTCTTTTTGATTGCTGAGCAATAATCCATTGTATGTATATGCCACATCTCCTTTATCCATTGATCTGTTGAAGGACATTTGGGCTATTTCCAAACTTTGGCTATTGTCAATAGTGCTTTTATAAACATTGGGTGCATGTGTCCTTTATTTTTGTATATGGTGTAAGTTAGTAATCCAGTTTCATTCTTTTGTATTAATTGACTATATATGAATGGTTTATTTATGTACTCTATATTCTATTTCATTGATCTGTGTGTCTGTTTTCATGCCAGTACCATACTGTTTTGATTACTACAGCTTTATAGTATAGTTTGAAATCTGAGATCATGATACCTCAACACCTTAGTTCTTTCTTCTCAGGACTGCTTTGGTTATTTATGGTCTTTTGTAGTTCCATATATATTTCAGGATTCTTTGTTCCAGTTCTATGAAAAATGCCATTGGTATTTAGATGGAGATTGCATTAAAACTGTAGATTAATTTGGATTGTATAGACATTTTAACAATTTAAATTCATCCAGTCCATAAACACAGTATATCTTTGCTTTGTTTTCTAATGTCTTCAATTTCTTTCATCAATGGCTTATAGTTTTCAGAGTACAGATCTAACAGTTAAAATTATTTCTAGGTATTTTTATGCAATTGTTAATGGCATTGTTTTCTTAATTTCTCTGATAGCTCATCGAGTGTACAGAAATGCAACAGATTTCTGTATGTTAATTTTTAGTCCTGCCACTTCAATGAATTCATTTTTTACTTCTAATAGTTTTTGGTAGAATCTTTAGTGTTTTCTATATATAGTACAATGTCATCTGCAAATAGTGACAGTTTTATTTCTTCCTTTCCAATTTGGATGCCTCTTATCTTTTTAAGTTTATTTATTTTGAGACAGAGAGACAGACAGACAGACAGAGAGATTGGGAATCCCAAGCAGTCTCCATGCTGTCAGTACAGAGCCCAATTCAGGGATCAATCCCACCACTGTGAGATCATGACATGAGCTGAAATCAAGAGTTGGATGCTCATTGACTGACCCACTCAGGTACCCCTGATGTCTTTTGTTTCTTTTCTTTGTCTGATTGCTGTGGCTAGGACTTCCAGTCCTAACTTGAACGAAAGGAGCGGCGGGCATCCTTGCCTTGTTCCTAACCTTAGGCAGAAGATTTTCAGCTTCTCACAATTAAGTATATACCCACCCAAACCGCTTTTTAAAATACATACACTCCTATACCCCCTTGTTGAGAGTTTTTATTATAAATGGCTGTTGAATTTTGTCAAATACCTTTTGTTTATTGAGATGATCATATGATTTTTATCCTTTGTTTTTTGTTAATGTGGTTTATCACATTGATTGATTAGCAAGTGTTGAACCATCCTTGCCTCCCTGAGATAAATCTCATTTGATCACGGTGTATGATCCTTTTAATGTAGTGTTAAATTTAGTCTCCTAATATTTTGTTGAGTATTTCAGCAATTATATTCATCAGGGATATTGGCCTTTAATTTTTGTTTATTTATTTTTTTGGTGGTGTTTTCCTGGTTTTGGTATCAAGGTTATGTTGGCTTCCTAAAATGAGTCTGGAAGTGTTTCTTCCTCTTTGTGTTTTTTGTTTTTGTTTTTGTTTTGGGGTGGGGAGGATAATTTGAAAACAATAGTTACTGACTCTGCTTTAAGTCTTTGGTAGAATTCACTTGTGAAGCTATGTGGTCCTAGCCTTTTTTTTGGGGGGGGGAGGGAGTTTTTAAATTACTGATTCAATTACATTATTTGCTATAAGTCTATTTAGATTTTCTACTTCTTCATCATTCAGTCTTGAAAGGTTGTGTGTTTCTAGGTATTTATCCATTTCTTCTAGGTTTTCCAGTTTGTTCATAGTAGTCTCTAACGAGCCTTTGTATTTCTGTGGTGTTAGTTGTAACTCCTTTTTCATTTTGGATTTTATTTATTCAGGGCCTCCCTCTTTTTTTCATGATGGGTATGACTAGAGGTTTATCAATTTTATGTTTCCAAAAACTGGCTCAGTCTCATTAATCTTTTCTATTGTTTTTAGTCTGTATGTCATTTATTTCCACTCTGATCTTTATAATTTCCTTCCTTCTACTAACTTTGGGCTTTGTTCTTTTTCTAGCTTCTTTAGATGTAAAGTTACATTGTTTATTTGGAATTTTTCTTATTTCTTGAGTTAGGTCTGTATCACTATGAATTTACCTCTTAGAACTACTTTTGCTATGTCCCATAAATTTTGGAAAGTTGTGTTTCCATCTTTATTTGTTCCAAGGTATTTTTTATTTCTTTTTAAATTTCCTCATTGACCCATCAGTGGTTTAGTAGCATGTTGTTCAGTCTCTGAAGATGGTGTAGGCATGGACAGAAGTCCTGAGTCTCACTGCACCAGGGCCACCTTGGTGGGTGGACAGGAGCTGGTGTAGGCATGGTCTGAAGGGTTCCAAGGCACAGTGCTCCAGGGTCACTCTGGGACAGTTGGAGCTGGAGTTGATGCAGTCCAGAGAACCCTGAAATGCTGTACATGGGGGGATGCTTTGGCAGGATGGCTGGAGTTAAAGTGGGCATAGGCTATGGGTTCCCAGGGTTCACCAAGCCAGGTTTGCCTTGGCAAGAGGGCCGGAGTGGGTATGAGTCAGAGGTGTCCTAGAGTATACTCCACCAGGACCACTTTGGGGGTTGGTTGGAACTGGCACAGGGGTCTGAAGTGTACAGGGCAGCCCTAGTAGGCATTGCTCCCATCCATACTATCAAGGTGGAATGGAAACATAAAAAAATAGCACTTACCAGTGCCAACCACAGAGAGTGTTCCAGTAATCTCCCATCCATTTAGTGGATGCCCCAGGGTTAATGTTGATTCCCTTCACTTATAGTCTAGTACTTTAAATGGCTTTTTTTTTCTGGACCCCACGATAGGCAAAGTCTGCATGTTATAGTTAGTTGTAGTGTCAGGGGTGGGGTTCATTACTATGTCTCTGTCTCTCCTACTCTTCTCTACTGATTCTTGTGTCATTTATTGCAGAGAAGCTGTTTAATCAGCCCTATGTTTAATCTACGTAGGTATAGATTCAATGTTTCCTGGGAGGAGGTGAGTTCAAGGTCTTCCTACCCAACTCTTTTAGATCACCTCCCTCTTAACAAGTTTTTTTTACCTCTACAGTATATTGTATCAGATTTTTTGAAAGTCACAAAAGTAATGCGTGTTCCTGAAAATAATACAAAAAAATCAGATTTGTATGAAGAAAAATTTATAATCCTTTCCACCACCTTGCCACTCTGACCCCTTGAGTAACGTAACCTAACATCATTATCATAACCTAAATTAACATCATTCCATCATTCTGTGTTCATTTAACATATAACATGTTTGTAGAAGCACTTTCAACAATAGCCAAATTATGGAAAGAGCCTAAATGTCCATCAACTGATGAATGGATAAAGAAATTGTGGTTTATATACACAATGGAATACTACACGGCAATGAGAAAGAATGAAATATGGCCCTTTGTAGCAACGTGGATGGAACTGGAGAGTGTGATGCTAAGTGAAATAAGTCATACAGAGAAAGACAGATACCATATGTTTTCACTCTTATGTGGATCCTGAGAAACTTAACAGAAGACCATGGGGGAGGGGAAGGAAAAAACCCAAAAGGTTAGAGAGGGAGGGAGCCAAAACATAAGAGACTATTAAAAACTGAGAACAAACTGAGGGTTGATGGGGGGTGGGTAATGGGTATTGAGGAGGGCACCTTTTGGGATGAGCACTGAGTGTTGTATGGAAACCAATTTGACAATAAATTTCATATGTAAAAAAAACATAACATATATATGTATATATGGTTATTTTCAATTTTTATGAAAGTAGGATCAATATGAACATTATTTTAGAATTTGATTTTTAAATAAATAGTATAATGTGAACATTTAGAAAGTATTTACCTGAAAAAATATAAATATATTTTCCAACAGTTCATGATAATATTTACAGATAAACCCCAAATTGAAAGACTTATACAGTAAAGATCCATATATTTACTGCCTAGGTTCAAGTACTAAAATTTTACTATATTTGCTTGATCAAATACTATCCACCTACCAATTTCTTTATCCATCTCTGAAACATCTCATTTTTTGATACATTTCAAAGTAAATGACAGACATCAATATACTTTCCCCTAAGTTTTTCCACATGTATATCATTAATTAGCGTTCAGTATTTGAATACAATTCTTATTTTTTGTTCTAAGCTTATATACAAGAACTGCACAAAGTACCAATTTTGACTCCCCCCTCTCCAGATTAGTTTTGCCTGTTATAGACTTTTATATAAATGGAATCATACTACATGTATTCTTATGTATAGGACTTCTTTTATGCATAATATTTTAGATAGTCAATCATGCTGTTATATAAATTAGTAAATTCTTACTAACTAATATTGTATCAAGTTAAACTTCAGTTTTTCATCAGACAACAGGCTGTGTTGAGCTTTTGGCTAGAATAAATAGGCTCTTGTGAACACAATTTCCAAAAACATCATTTAATGATTCTTTTTCATTTATTTATTTAAATTAAAGTTAGTTAACATACAATGTAGTATTGGCTTTAGGACTAGAACCCAGTGATTCATCACTTACATATAATACCCAATGCTCTTTCAAACAAGTGTCCTCTTTAATGTCTATAACCCATTGAATCGATCCTCCCACCCACCTCCCCTCCAGCAACACACAGGTTATTCTCTGTATTTAAGAGTCTCTTATGATTTGCCTCCCTCTCTGTTTTTATCTTATGTTTCCTTCCCTTCCCCTATGTTCATCTGTTTTGTTCCTTAAATTCCACATATGGATGAAAACATATGATATCTATCTTTCTATGACTGACTCATTTTGCTTAGCATAACACACTCTAGTTCCATCTATATTGTTGTAGATGGCAAGATTTCATTCTTTTTGATCACCAGGTAATATTCTATTCCATATATTTACCACATCTTCCTTATCCATTCATCAGTTGATAGACATTTGGGCTCCTTCCATAATTTGGCTATTGTTGATAGTGCTGCTCTAAACTTTGGGATACATGTGCCCCTTTGAATCAGCATTTTTGTATCCTTTGGATAATACCTAGTAGTGCAATTTCTGGGTTGTAGGATAGGTCTATTTTTAGCTTTTTGAGGAACTTCCATACTGTTTTCCAGAGTGTCTGCACCAGGTTGCATTCCCACCAAGAGTGCAAAATTGTTTGCCTTTCTCTACATCCTCGCCAACATCTGTTGTTGCCTGAGTTGTTAATTTTAGCCATTCTGACAAGTGTGAGGTGGTTATCTCATTGTGATTTTGATTTGTATTTCCCTGCTGATAAGTGATATTGAGTATCTTTGCTAGCCATCTGGATGTATTCTTTGGAAAAATGTCTATTCATGTCTTCTGACCATTTCTTCACTGGATAATTTATTTTTTGGGTGTTGAGCTTGGTAAGTTCTTTGTAGATTTTGGATACCAACCCTTTATCCAATATGTCATTTATGAATATTTTCTCCCATTCCATTGTTGCCTTTTTTTTTAAATTTTTTTCCCCTTCACTGCCTAGAAGCTTTTATCTTGATGAGGTCCCAATAGTTCATTTTTGTTTTTATTTCCCTTTCCTCCAGACACATGTCTAGTAACAAGCTGGTGCAGCCAAGGTCAAAGAGGTTGTTCCTGTTTTCTCCTCTAGGATTTTAATGGCTTCCTGTTTCACATTTAGATGTTTTATCTATTTTGAATTTATTTTTGTGTATGGTGCAAGAAAGTGGTCCATTTTCATTCTTCTGCATGCTGCTATCCAGTTCTGCCAGCGCCATTTGCTGAGGAGACTGTCTTTTTTCCATTGGATACTCTTTCCTGCTTTGTCAGATTAGACAGCAATACATTTGTGGGTCCATTTCTGGGTTCTCTATTCTTTTCCATTGATCTATGTGTCTGTTTTGTGCCAGTACTATTCTGTATTAAGGATTATAGCTTTGTAATACAACTTGAAGTCCAGAATTGTGATGCCTCCAGCTTTTCTTTTCTTTTTCAACATTACTTTGACTATTTGTGGGCTTTAAGATTGTTTGCTCTAGCTCTGTGAATAATGCTGGTATTATTTTGATAGGGATGGCATTGAATGTGTAGATTATTTGGGTAGTATAGACACATGAAAAGATGCTCAACATCACTCATCTTATACATATCAAAGCCACAATGAGATACATACCTGTCAGAATGGCTAAAATTAACAACACAAGAAACAACAGGTGTTGGCGAGGATGCAAAGAGGGGAAACCTCTTGCACTGTTGGTGGGAATGTAAACTAGTGCAGCCACTTTGCAGAAAAGTATGGAAGTTCCTCAAAAAACTAAAAATAGAACTACCAAATGATCCAGCAATTGCACTTAGGTATTTACCCAAAGCATACAAAAATACAGATTTGAAGAGATACACGCACCCCAATGTTTATAGCAGCATTATCAACAATAGCCAAACTATGGAAAGAGCCCAAAATTCCCATTGACTGATGAATGGATAAAGAAGATGTGGTGTGTGTGCATGTGTGTGTAATGGAATACCACTCATCCATCAAAAATAATGAAATCTTGCCTTTTGCAACTATGTGGATGGAGCTACAATGTATTAACTAACTGAAATAAGTCAGAGAAAGACAAATATATGATTTCACTCATATGTGGAATTTAAGAAACAAAAGAGATGAGCATATGGAAAGGAGAGGAAAAGAGAAGAGATGGAAACAAACCACTAGAGACTCTTAATGATAGAGAACAGACTGAGGGTTGATGGAGGTAAGTGGGTAGGAAATGGGCTAGATAAGTGATGGATATTAAATTATTGTAATGAGCACTGGGTGTTGTATGTAAGTGATGCATCACTGAATTCTACTTCTGAAACCAATATTGCACTATATATTAACTAACTAAATATAAATTAAAATAAATAAATATCTCTGCTTTAAAAAAAAGAATGAAAATAAGCTGGTGACTTTGAAGTTTTGGTGAATGTTTTGGTGGAAGAGATTAGCAGTCATCTTAGTAGGGAAGAAAGCAATTTTCTTCGTTTAGGTATCCAAATCATTATGAACCAGAGATTAAAAAAAAAGTTGTAATAAAGGTAGCCACAGAAATCTCATTGTTTTCGCACTTAATTATAAAAAGGCAAATATCAGGGCGCCTGAGTGGCTCAGTCAGTTAAGCATCCAACTCTTGGTTTGGGCTCATGTCACAATCTCACAGTTAATGAGTTCGAACCCTGCACTGGGTTCCATGTTGACAGTGTGGAGTCTTCTTGGGATTCTATCTCTGCCCTTCCCCCATGCATGCTCGCTTTCTCTCTGCTCTCAAAATAAATAAAAATTAAAAAAAAAATTTTAAAAGGCAAATATAATTGGAGTTGAGCCAAATGAGGGGACATAAACAGGTCAAGTTTAGAACTACAATCAAGTATATAATGAAATTAAGAACACTTAACTATTAATATACTTATCTGTTATATTTCTTCATGCTAATTAGCCACAAATATTAAATAGTTATATGTGTGATGATTTATAGCATTAATTTTACCCAATTAAACCAAGTATTTCTAGATCTTTTTAATGAAAGGAAATAGCAGAGCAGAAAGTTCATAATGTTTCTAAAATCTCCATATTAATTCAAACCAGGCCTTCCATTCCTCTATCAGTATCTACAGACTTGTACTTCCAGGATCATCATCACCACTATCATCATCACTTACAATCTTATATGCATTTACCACATACCATATTTTATACCAACTTTAGTATCTCAATGTATTCCTACATGAATCTTACTAGGTATTATCTAATCCACTTTGAAGATGAGACAACTGTGCAAAGAATTTATTTTTATTTTTATTTTTTGTTTATTTATTAATGAGAGACAGAGAGAGACAAAGCATGAGCATGGGAGGGACAGAGAGAGGAGGAGACACAGAATCCAAAGCAGGCTCCAGGCTTTGAGCTGTCAGCACAGAGCCGGACGCGGGGCTCTAACCCACAAACCGTGAGATCATGACCTGAGCCAAAGTCGGATGGTCAACCGACTGAGCCACCTAGGCGCCCCAGCTGTGCAAAGAATTTAAATAACTGGTAAGGAGTCATATAACAAGTAAAATGGAAAAATATAAAATAGTTTGCAACTTCCAGCAAAACTTTGTTGGGAGCTTACTTACAAATCATTCCACTTCTCCAGCAGGTCATAAGGAAATAAGGACACTAAGAAAAAAGCAAATTCCATTTTCAACAAAAGTAGAAGACAGAAGAAACACCTCCAAATTAAATTTGCATATAAATGCTGCCCAACACAGAACTGGTAGCAGAACCTTGCATAAAACTGTGATGGGAGGGCAAATGGGGCACCTGGGTAGCTCAGCCAGTTAAGCGTCTAACTTTGGCTGAGGTCATGATCTCATGGTTCATGAGTTCAAGCACTGTGTCAGTCTCTGTGCTGACAGGAAAGAGCCTGGAACCTGCTTGGATTCTGTGTCTCCCTCTCTCTCTGCCCATCCCTTGCTCACACTATGTCTCTCTCTCTCTCTCTCTCTCTCTCTCTCTCTCTCTCTCTCAAAAGTAAATAAACATAAAAAAAAGAAAACTGTGATGGGGTATGATAAAAGTCAAATGGAAAAAGTAGGGAGAGCAGTGAGAAAACAAACTAGCAGATCTCAAAAGACATCAACATATAAACTCTGAAGAGGGACCCACTCTGAATGGAAACTGCTATAAGCATGGTTGAGGAGCATGGGAAGAGGGAGAAAGGGAGAGGATTCAGCAGTTACCCAGTGAAAGATCAGAAAATCATTAAAAAAATCTTCTGAATTTAAGGGAGTCCCTGAAGAGACAAGTGCTGTCCTTTGGTGGCAAGGGCAGAGTAGAAAGAACCTATAGAAGTTTAGCTATAGCAATAGGAGTATCCCTGATCCAGGTCAGGTTCAAAAGGTAGAGGGCATCTGATGGTTTCACAGAGCTCCAAGGCTATAACAGAGGTGGCAGCCTTTGAGTTGTAAAAGTGCCAGATTACCCTAGTCTTTCTCCTTCCCCAACATGAGCTTTTCAAAAATAGCTAGCTGATAAAAATAAAACTTAAGTATGAGAAACAGATACAGTATCCACACAACACCATGTTTTTAAAATGGAAAAGAGTAACAAAACATTCCAGAAAAAAAAATCAACAGAACATATTATCATACTTCCCTGATGATAAGTAATGTTGAGCATCTTTTCATGTGTCTGTTGGCCATCTGGATGTCTTCTTTGGCGAATGTCTTTTCATGTGTTCTTCCCATTTTTGAATTTAATTAGCTGGGTTTTAGGTGTTGAGTTGTGTAAGTTCTTTATATATTTTGGGTTTTAACCCTTCAGCAGGTATGTCATTTGCAAATATCTTCTCCCATTCTGAAGGTTGCTTTTTAGTTTTGCTCAATGTTTCCTCTGCTGTGCAGAAGCTTTCTATTTTTATGTAGTCCCAATAGTTTTTGTTTTTTGTTTCCCCTGTCTCAGGAGATATATCTAGAGAAAAGTTGATGTGGCTAATGTCAAAGAAGTTCCTGCCTGTGTTCTCTTCTAGGATTTTTATGGTTTAAGTTTTCACAAATGTCTTTAATCCATTTTGAATTTATTTTTGTGTATACGAAAGTGGTCCAGTTTTCCCAACACCATTTGTTGAGGAGACATTCTTTACCCATTGGATATTTTTTCCTGCTTTGTCAAAAATTAGTTGACCATAGAGTGGTGGGTTTATTTCTGAGTTTTTTTATTCTGTTCTATTGATCTATGTATCTATTTTAGTGTCAATACCATATTGTTTTGATTCCCATAGTTGTCCAATATAAGGTGAGGTCCAGAATTGCGATGCCTCCAGCTTTGCTCTTCTTTTATTTTTTTCGATATATGAAATTTATTGTCAAATTGGTTTCCATACAACACCCAGTGCTCATCCCAAAAGGTGCCCTCCTCAATACCCATCATCCACCCTCCCCTCCCTCCCACTCCCCATCAACCCTCAGTTTGTTCTCAGTTTTTAACAGTCTCTTATGCTTTGGCTCTCTCCCCCTCTAACCTCTTTTTTTTTCCTGCCCCTCCCCCATGGGTTTCTGTTAAATTTCTCAGGGTCCACATAGGAGTGAAAACATATGGTATCTGTCTTTCTCTGTATGGCTTGTTTCACCTAGCATCACACTCTCCAGTTCCATTCACGTTGCTACAAAGGGCCATATTTCATTCTTTCTCATTGCCATGTAGTACTCCATTGTGTATATAAACCACAATTTCTTTATCCATTCATCAGTTGATGGACATGTAGGCTCTTTCCATAATTTGGCTATTGTTGAGAGTGCTGCTATAAACATTGGGGTACAAGGGCCCCTATGCATCAGCACTCCTGTATCCCTTGGGTAAATTCCTAGCAGTGCTATTGCTGGGTCATAGGGTAGGTCTATTTTTAATTTTCTGAGGAACCTCCACACTGTTTTCCAGAGTGGCTGCACCAATTTGCATTCCCACCAACACTGCAAGAGGGCGCCCATTTCTCCACATCCTCTCCAGCATCTATAGTCTCCTGATTTGTTCATTTTGGCCACTCTGACTGGAGTGAGGTGATATCTGAGTGTGGTTTTGATTTGTATTTCCCTGATGAGGAGCGATGTTGAGCATCTTTTCATGTGCCTGTTGGCCATCCGGATGTCTTCTTTAGAGAAGTGTCTATTCATGTTTTCTGCCCATTTCTTCACTGGGTTATTTGTTTTTCGGATGTGGAGTTTGGTGAGCTCTTTATAGATTTTGGATACTAGCCCTTTGTCCGATATGTCCTTTGCAAATATCTTTTCCCATTCCGTTGGTTGCCTTTTAGTTTTGTTGGTTGTTTCCTTTGCTTTGCAGAAGATTTTTATCTTCATAAGATCCCAGTAATTCATTTTGCTTTTAATTCCCTTGCCTTTGGGGATGTGTCGAGTAAGAGCTTGCTACGGCTGAGGTCAGAGAGGTCTTTTCCTGCTTTCTCCTCTAGGGTTTTGATGGTTTCCTGTCTCACATTCAGGCCCTTTATCCATTTTGAGTTTATTTTTGTGAATGGTGTGAGAAAGTGGTCTAGTTTCAACCTTTTGCATGTTGCTGTCCAGTTCTCCCAACACCATTTGTTAAAGAGACTGTCTTTTTTCCATTGGATATTCTTTCCTGCTTTGTCAAAGATGAGTTGGCCATACGTTTGTGGGTCTAGTTCTGGGGTTTCTATTCTATTCCATTGGTCTATGTGTCTTTTTTTGTGCCCATACAATGCTGTCTTGATGATTACAGCTTTGTAGTAGAGGCTAAAGTCTGGGATTGTGATGCCTCCTGCTTTGGACTCCTTCTTCAAAATTACTTTTGCTATTCAGGGTCTTCTGTGGTTCCATATGAATTTTAGGATTGCTTGTTCTAGCTTTGAGAAAGATGCTGGTGCAATTTTGATTGGTATTGCACTGAATGTGTAGATAGCTTTGGGTAGTATTGACATTTTGACAATATTTATTCTTCCAATCCATGAGCAGGGAATGTCTTTCCATTTCTTTATATCTTCTTCAATTACCTTCATAAGCTTTCTATAGTTTTCAGCATACAGATCTTTTACATCTTTCGTTAGATTTATTCCTAGGTATTTTATGCTTCTTGGTGCAATTGTGAATGGGATCAGTTTCTTTATTTGTCTTTCTGTTGCTTCATTGTTAGTGTCTAAGAATGCACTGATTTCTGTACATTGATTTTGTATCCTGCAACTTTGCTGAATTCATGTATCAGTTCTGCAGACTTTTCGTGGAGTCCATTGCATTTTCCATATATAGTATCATGTCATCTGCAAAAAGTGAAAGCTTGACCTCATCTTTGCCATTTTTGATGCCTTTGGTTTCCTTTTGTTGTCTGATTGCTGATGCTGGCACTTTTAACACTATGTTAAACAACAGCTGTGAGAGTGGGCATCCCTGTCGTGTTCCTGATCTCAGGGTAAAAAACTCTCAGTTTTTCCCCATTGAGGATGATGTTAGCTGTGGGCTTTTCACAAACGGCTTTTATGATGTTTAAGTATGTTCCTTCTATCCTGACTTTCTCAAGGGTTTTTATTAAGAAAAGGTGCTGAATTTTGTCAAGTGCCTTTTGTACATCGATTGACAGGATCATATGGTTCTTCTCTTTTCTTTTATTAATGTGATGTATCATGTTGATTGATTTGCGAATGTTGAACCAGCCCTGCATCCCAGGAATGAATCCCACTTGACCATGGTGAATAATTCTTTTTATATGGTGTTGAATTCGATTTGCTAGTATCTTATTGAGAATTTTTGCATCCATATTCATCAGGGATATTGGCCTGTAGTTCTCTTTTTTTACTGGGTCTCTGTCTGGTTTAGGAATCAAAGTAATACTGGCTTCATAGAATGAGTCTGGAAGTTTTCCTTCCCTTTCTATTTCTTGGAATAGCTTGAGAAGGATAGGTATTATCTCTGCTTTAAACGTCTGGTAGAACTCCCCTGGGAAGCCATCTGGTCCTGGACTCTTATTTGTTGGGAGATTTTCGATAACTGATTCAATTTCTTCGCTGGTTATGGGTCTGTTCAAGCTTTCTATTTCCTCCTGATTGAGTTTTGGAAGGGTGTGGGTGTTTAGGAATTTGTCCATTTCTTCCAGGTTGTCCAATTTGTTGGCATATAATTTTTTCACAGTATTCCCTGATAATTGTTTGTATCTCTGAGGGATTGGTTGTCATAATTCCATTTTCATTCATGATTCTATCTATTTGGGTCATCTCCCTTTTCTTTTTGAGAAGCCTGGGTAGAGGTTTATCAATTTTGTTTATTTTTTCAAAAAACCAACTCTTGGTTTCGTTGATCTGCTCTACAGTTTTTTTAGATTCTATATTGTTTATTTCTGCTCTGATCTTTATTATTTCTCTTCTTCTGCTGGGTTTAGGCTGCCTTTGCTGTTCTGCTTCTAGTTCCTTTAGGTCTGCTGTTAGATTTTGTATTTGGGATTTTTCTTGTGTCTTGAGATAGGCCTGGATTGCAATGTATTTTCCTCTCAGGACTGCCTTTGCTGCATCCCAAAGGGTTTGGATTGTTGTATTTTCATTTTTGTTTATTTCCATATATTTTTTAATTTCTTCTCTAATTGCCTGGTTGACCCACTCATTCTTTAGTAGGGTGTTCTTTAACCTCCATGCTTTTGGAGGTTTTCCAGCCTTTTTCCTGTGGTTGATTTCAAGCTTCATAGCATTGTGGTCTGAAAGTATGCATGGTATGCATAATGGTCTGAAAGTATGCATAATTTCAATTCTTGTAAACTTATGAAGGGCTGTTTTGTGACCCAGTATATGATCTATCTTGGAGAATGTTCCATGTGCACTCGAGAAGAAAGTATATTCTGTTGCTTTGGGATGTAGAGTTCTAAATATATGTCAAGTCCATCTGATCCAATGTGTCATTCAGGGCCCTTGTTTCTTTATTGACCGTGTGTCTAGATGATCTATCCATTTCTGTAAGTAGAGTGTTAAAGTCCCCTGCAATTACCACATTCTTATCAATAAGGTTGCTTATGTTTATGAGTAATTGTTTTATATATTTGGGGGCTCCCGTATTTGGCACATAGACATTTATAATTGTTAGTTCTTCCTGATGGATAGACCCTGTAATTATTATATAATGCCCTTCTTCATCTCTTGTTACAGCCTTTAACTTAAAGTCTAGTTTGTCTGATATAAGTATGGCTACTCCAGCTTTCTTTGGCTTCCAGTAGCATGATAAATAGTTCTCCATCCTCACTCTCAATCTGAAGTTATCCTCAGGTCTAAAATGAGTCTCTTGTAGACAGACAGCAAATAGATGGGTCTTGTTTTTTTATCCATTCTATACCCTATGTCTTTTGGTTGGCGCATTTAATCCATTTACATTCAGTGTTATTATAGAAATTATGGGTTTAGAGTCATTGTGATGTCTGTATGTTTTATGCTTGTAGCGATGTCTCTGGTACTTTGTCTCACAGGATCCCCCTTAGGATCTCTTGTAGGGCTAGTTTGGTGGTGACGAATTCCTTCAGTTTTTCTTTGTTTGGGAAGACCTTTATCTCTCCTTCTATTCTACATGGCAGACTTGCTGGATAAAACATTCTCGGCTGCATATTTTTTCTGCATATTGAAGATCTCCTGCCAATCCTCTCTAGCTTGCCAAGTTTCCGAAGAGAGATCTGTCACGAGTCTTATAGGTCGCCCTTTATATGTTAGGGCACGTTTATCCCTTGCTGCTTTCAGAATTTTCTCTTTATCCTTGTATTTTGCCAGTTTCACTGTGATATGTCATGCAGAAGATCGATTCAAGTTACGTCTAAAGGGAGTTCTCTGTGCCTCTTGGATTTCAATGCCATTTTCCTTCCTGAGATCAGGGGAGTTCTCAACTATTATTTCTTCAAGTACCCCTTCAGCACCTTTCCCTCTCTCTTCCTCCTCTGGGATACCAATTATGTGTATATTATTTCTTTTTAGTGTATCACTTAGTTCTCTAATTTTCCCCTCATACTCCTGGATTTTTTTTTCTCTCTTTTTCTCAGCTTCCTCTTTTTCCATAATTTTATCTTCTAGTTCACCTATTCTCTCCTCCGCCTCTTCAATCTGAGCTGTGGTCGTTTCCATTTTATTTTGCATCTCGTTTAAAGCGTTTTTCAGCTCCTCCTGACTATTCCTTAGTCCCTTGATTTCTGTAGGAATAGATTCTCTGCTGTCCTCTATACTGTTTTCAAGCCCAGCGATTAATTTTATGACTATTATTCTAAATTCACTTTCTGTTATATTATTTAAATGCTTTTTGATCAGTTCATTAGCTGTTGTTATTTCCTGGAGATTCTTTTGAGGGAAATTCTTCCGCTTGGTCATTTTGGATAGTCCCTGGAGTGGTGCAGAACTGCAGGGCACTTCCCCTGTGCTGTGGTGTATAACTGGAGTTGGTGGGTGGGGCTGCAGTCAGACCTGATGTCTGCCCCCAGCCCACCGCTGGGGCCACAGTCAGACTGGTGTGTGCCTTCTCTTCCCCTCTCCTAGGGGTGGGATTCACTGTGGGGTGTCGTGGCCCATCTGGGCTACTTGCACACTGCCAGGCTTGTAGTGTGGGGATCTGGTGTATTAGCTGGGGTGAATAGGCAAAGTGCAAGGGGGCAGGAGGGGCAGGCTTAGCTCACTTCTCCTTCAGTGATCCACTTCAGGAGGGGCCCTGTGGCAGCAGGAGGGAGTCAGACCTCCTTCCTGCGGAGGAGGGGTGCCTCCGCAGAAGCACAGCATTGGGTGTTTGTGCGGAGCAAGGAAGTTCCCTGGCAGGAACTGGTTCCCTTTGGGATTATGGCTGGGGGATGGGCGAGGGTGTGTGCCCTGGCAAGGGGATGGCGCTGGCAAGCGCCTTTGTTCCCCGCCAGACTGAGCTCTGTCGTCCCGGGGCTCAGCAACTCTCCTTCCCATTGTCCTCCAGCCTTCCAGCCTCCCCAGCCAAGCTGTTAGCTTATAACCTTCTCGATGTCAAGTCCCGCCTGCTGTCGGAACACACTTTGTCTGGCCCCTCTGCTTTTGCAAGCCAGACTCAGGGGCTCTAATTGGCCAGCAGGCCGCCCCTCCGCCCTGGCTCCCTCCCGCCAGTCCATGTAGCGTGCACCGCCTCGCCGCCCTTCCTACCCTCTTCCGTGGGCCTCTCGTCTGCGCTTGGCTCCAGAGACTCCGTTCTGCTAGTCTTCTGGTGGTTTTCTGGGTTATTTAGGCAGGTGTAGGTGGAATCTAAGTGATCAGCAGGACGCGCGGTGAGCCCAGCGTCCTCCTCCGCCGCCATCTTCCCTAGCTTTGCTCTTCTTTTTAAGATTGCTTTAGCTAATCAGAACCTTTTTGGTTCCATATGAATTTTAGGATTATTTGTTCTAGTTCTGTGAAAAATGCTGTTGGTATTTTGATAGGGATTGCATTGAATGTGAAGACTACTTTGAGTAGTATAGACATTTTCACAATATTTGTACTTCCAACACATGAGTATGGAATGTCTTTCCATTTCTTTGTGTTGTCTTTAATTTCTTTAATCAGTGTTTTATAATTTTTAGAGTAAAGGTCTTTCACCTATTTGGTTAGGTTTATTCCTAGGTATCTTATTATTTTTGGTTTAGTTGTAAGGAGATTATTTTCTTAATTTCTCTTTCTGTGGCATCATTATTGGTGTATAGAGATGCAACAGATTTTTGTATATTGATTTTGTATCCTACAACGTTACCAAACTCATGTATCACTACTAGAAATACTTTTTTTTTTTGTGGAGCCCTTAGGTTTTATATACACAGTATCATGTCATCTGCAAATAGTGAGTTTCACCTCTTCCTTGCCCATTTGGATTCCTTTTATTTCTTTTGTGTCTGCTTACTATGGCTAGGACTTCCAGTACTATATTGAATAAAAGTGGTGAGGGTGGACACCCTTGTCTTGTTCTTGACTTTACAGGAAAAGCTCTTAATTTTTTTGCATTAAGGATGATGTCGCTGTGGGTTTTTGGTATATGGCTTTTATGATGTTCCCTCCAAACCTACTTTGTTGAGGGTTTTTTATCATGAATGGATATTGTACTTTGTCAAGTGCTTTTCCTGTGTCTCTTGAAATGATGATATGGTTCTTAACTTTACTCTTATTGCTGTAGTATATCATGTTGATTGATCTGTGAATGTTGAACCACCCTTGCAGTGCAGGAATAAATTCCACTTGACCGTGATGAATAATTTTTAGTTTATTGTTGTGTTCTGTTTGCTAGTATTTTGTTGAGGAATTTTTTGCATGTATATTCATAAGGGATATTGGCCTGTAGTTCTCTTTTTAGTGGTGCCTTTATCTGGTTTTGGTATCAGGGTAATTCTGAACTCACAGAATCAATGTGGAAGTTTTCCTTCCTCTTCTATGTTTTTGCAAAGGTTGAGTAAAATAGGCATAACTCTTCTTTAAATGTTTGGTAGAATTCACCTGTGAAGCAATCTGGTCCCGGACATGTGTTTGTTGGGAATTTTTGATTACTGATTCGATCTCCTTGCTGATAATTGGTCTATTCAAATTTTCTATTTTTTCCTATGTCAGTTTTGGTAGTATATATGTTTGTAGGAAATTACCCATTTCTTCTAGTTGTCCAGCTTTTGGGCATATAGTTTTTCATGGCATTCTCTTATAATATATATTGTATTTATATAATATATTGTATTATATATATATGTATTTCTGTGGTGTTTGTTGTGATTTCTCCTCTCACATTTGTGATTTTATTTATTTGGGTCCTTCCTCTTTTTTTCTTGATAAGTTGGGCTACAGGTTTTCAATTTTATTGATTATTTTTCAAATAACCAGCTCCTGGTTTCATTGTTTTCTTCTATTTTTTTTTTAATTTCTATATCATTTATTTCCTCTCTAATTTTTATTATTACCTTCCTTCTACTAGTTTGGGGTTTTGTTTGTTGTTCTTTTTCCAGCTCCATTAGGTGTAGAGTTATTTAAATTTTTCTTGCTTCTTGAGGTAAACCTGTATTGCTATAAAATTCCCTCTTAGAAGAGGTTTTGCTGCTCCCAAAGATTTTGGACTGTTGTGTTTTCATTTTCATTTGTTTCCATGTACTTCTTTACTTCATTTTTCATTTCCTGGTTGACCCATTCATCATTTAGTAGCATGTTATTTAACTGCCATATATTTGTGGCCTTTCCAGATTTTTCTTATAGTTGACCTCTATATTCATGGCTTTGTGGTTAGAAAAGATGGATGGTTTTACTTCAATCTTGAATTTGTTGAGGGTTTGTGTGTGTGTGTGTGTGTGTGTGTGTGTGTGTGTGTGTGGCCTAATATGTCATCTATTCAGGAGAATGTTCCATGTGCACTTGAAAAAAATATGTATTTTGCTGAATATGTATTTGCTGAACTCACAAACCGCAAGCCAAAGTCAGACACTTAACTGACTAAGCCACCCAGGTGCCCTGTTTTGTGGTTGGTTTTGAAGATTTTCTCTGATCCTTTCTTGTCTTTCTCTCTTCCATGGTGTGCTGATTTTCTTTAGTAATATATTTGGATTTCTTTCTCATTATTCTTTGCCTACTAATTAGTGTTTTTTGATATATGGTTACCCTTAGGTTTCTATACAACCTCTTTTGCATGTAGCAGTCTACATTAAGTTGATGGTTATTTATTTTTGAACCCATTCTTTACTCCCTTCCTTCCTATGTTTTAGGTTTATGTTGCTATATTTTATATCACTTTATTTCATGACTTTCATTACTCTTTTTTAACAGAAATATTCATTCTTAACTCCTTTTGTGTTTCCTACTTTCATACCATCATTTTTGGTTTCTCCTCTCCATTCAAAGATACCCCCCATTGTATCTCTTACAGGGTTGGTTTAGTGGTCATAAGTTCCTTCAGTTTTTGTTTGTCTGGGAAGCTCTACCTCTCCTTCTATTCTGAAGGACAGACTGGATAGAGTATTCTTTCCTGCAGGGTGTTTCCTATTCAGCTCTTTGAATATATCATGCCATTCCCTTCTGGCTTGGAAAGTTTCTGCTGAAAAATTCCCTGCAAGTCTTATGGATTTTCCCTTGAAGTTACTCTCTTGTCTTTCTGCTTTAAAATTGTTTTATTTATCAATATATTTTGCCAATTTAATTACAGTATGTCTTGGTGAGGCTCTGCTTTGTTGATTTTGATGGAAGTTCTCTGTACCTCCTGGGTCTGGATATCTACTTCCTTTCCCAGATTAGGGAGGTTTTCAGCTACTGTTTCTTCAGATAAATTTTGTCCCCTTTTCTATATCTTCTTTTGGGACTCCTATATTACAGATGTCAAAGATGTTATTACATTTGATGGAGCCACTGAATTCCCTAAGTCTATTCTCATTTTGCATAATCATTTTCTTTTCTTGATTACTTTCCATTACTCTTCCACGTCATTAATTTGTTCCTCTTCTCCTAGTCTGATGTTCATTCTAACAACTGTGTTTCTCTTTTGTTTACTGAACTCTTTATGTTATTCCTTACCTTTGTGTTAAGGGTCTCACTCATGTCTTCCATTATTTTCTCAAGTCCAGTGAATACCCTTATGATTATTGCTTTAAATTATCAGCCATGTTACCTATAGCTGTTTCACTTAGATTTCTGGCCATGTCCTTTTCCTGTTCTTTTATTTGGGATAAATTTCTCTGTCTTCTCATTTTGTCTACATCTCTGTGCCTGTTTCTCTGTGTTAAGAGAGTCAGCTATGTCTCCTATTCATGAGAGTAATGGCCTTATGAAGAAGCAATCCAATAGTGGCCTACATGTAGTGCCTCCTGTTCCCCACAGCCCAGTGCTTCCAGGAGTGTCTCTAATGTGTGCTGTGTGTGCTCTGATGTTTTATCCTGTCTGCTTTATCCTTCAGGGCAGTTGTCTGTAGAGGCTTTCTTTGCCTGTTGTGGGCAGTGTTTGGTCCCTAGCATGAATGTGGTGAGTTTTAATTAGGAGTGCTCTGGTCTGTTTATGAAATGAGATCTGTTGCCACCACTGCCAGAACCAAGACTCTGAAAAACTCCTGAATCAGGAGATGGGATGGTCAGTGAACAGGGGTTTGGGCTGGTCTGGAGGAAGGCACCCACTAAGCTGGGATGGAGGCATGCACGACTGGAAGGGGTGGTTCCACTGGAGCATGGGTAGGTGGGGAGGAGCAGAGCTTGTTGTAAGCAAGTTATGTAGCAAGTATCAGCACTGAGCTAGTTCCCACAGATGACCCTGTGCTTATGCTGAGGGAAAGGGAATGGAAATTGCGTCGGCCAGTCTCTTTGTTCCCAGAAGTGTCTCTTGTCGAACACTGTCTCCCTGGGACACACTGCATGATGAGCAAGTGACCTCCCCTCTGTTGTCCCAGGTACTCTTCAGATCATGTCTCCATGCTCTATGTCTGTGAGTTGTTTGCCTGCCTTTTCTGCAAAAGCAGTCCAATGTCCTCCAGGGTCTAAGCCCAAGCCCACTGAACTTTAAAACTCCAAGCTTTAATCCCTGCTGGTTGCAAGAACTTAAAAAATTTGGGCCTCTTCACTTTCCAAGCAAATTGCTATGGTGATTCATTTCCCCCACATGCTGCCCTGTGTGATAGTCTGTCTCCTGCCCTTCTTCACGACTGTGTCTTCCACCCCACCTTGGTGGCCATAATCCATTTATCTCCCAAACCACATGTCCACACTTTGTACCTTCTTCAATGTGGCCTCTTCTCTACCTTTAGTTGTAGTGTGTTTCTTCCAGTCTTCAGATCAATTCTTGGTTATTTAGGATGATTTGCTAGTCATCTAGTTGTGTTTGTGGGATGAGGCAAGCGTAGGGTCCTTTTACTCCACCACCATCTTCCTACCTCTTGAAGCAATTGCTATTCTGAAGGAAGACCACAAAGCAAAAGTACAAATATTCGGGTAAGAAATGGCCAGAAAACAGTAGGTTATGAGGTGACAACAGTGGATAAATCAAGAACTTGGAAAAACCAAGCAAAAATGGGGGGTGGGGATTTTTTTTCAGAAATAAAGATTTAATTTGAAGGACAACAGATACTGAAAAACCCTTTGAGAAAATTCAAAGTCATTCATGTATCAATCAATAGGATATTGTCTGAGTAAACTATAGTTTATATGCACATAATGCAGTACTATGCAGCTATAAATATTAATGAGAAAGATCTGTATGGACTTACATGAAATAATTTCCAAGATGTATTAAATGAAGAGAGCTACTTTTTATATGGTAAATAAGTAGAAAAAGAAAAGCAAACTTATCTGTTTATACAAAAGGAACACAGGAAGAATAAACCAGAAAACAACAAAACTGATCACCCACGGGAGTTGGGGTAAAGATGAAAGGGAAAGAGGAAGGCATGAAATTTCTCTGAGAAAGTATAATTTTTTGTAGCTACCACTTCTAGAAGCATGTTCTATATATTATAGAAATAAAAATAAATCACCAGGAGGCAAAGGAACAAAAATATTGAAAAGAAACTGAAACAAATGTATACAACTCTATTTTACATGAATAACATAATAGTGGAAATAAAATAAAAATACAAAGCTAAAAAAAAAACCCTAACATGCTATTTACCTATATCTCTTCAGTTGGGGTGGAGAAATGAAAAAGAACAGAAAAAAAGTTTAATTTTTTATAGGTATTTTTAATAGTAATATGGGTGAAACAATTCTGGAGTTATTTAGGTATACTGTTGAATTGAGGAAATAAAATAAGTGCTTTTGAATGTTTCAATGTGAGGAGCCAGTGTTCTCACTGTGGAAGAGGAAAATACAAACAGAATGGGGGGAAGGCAATGCAAACTATGGAGATGATTTTATTTGAAGGTATCAATAAAGAACTAATGACATCTAGTATCTTCATAGATAATTAGATTACAGAAGTTATACATACATGTTATACAGATTATATACGTATAATAGATTATAGGTGCACATACACACATGCACACATTTCTTAGCTCTGTCTACTGAAAGGGGCTAGAAACAGAGATGATACTCCAATGAGCACGTTGACTGCCTGGGTATGGGTTTCTAATTATATTTTTCACTAAAATGAACATTTCCTCAGAACAACAACAACAAAAAAGAATGATTCAATGGCTGGGACAGGATGCAAAATGATCCTAGAATATATTAAGTCAAAAAATAAGAAAGTGTTAAGAACAAGTGATTAGAGCATGTTAAAAGGACAAAGAACCCAGTGTAGGAACTCCCATTGGCAGAACTAGTTCAATTTGAGTACTGGGATAAAAATAGTATTGAAAAATAAACATTTGAACTTAAAAAACTGAAATCCATGAATCCATTTTGTTAATGACTGGGTAAATACATACATACATACATACATACATACATACATAAATGAGGTAGAACTTTTCCTTGCAGAAGTATGCTGACTGATAAAGGTAGAGGGAAAATTGGAGAAGGAAAATAAAAAAAATTCAACTATAATAATAAAGATTGGAAAGAGAAAGGAGAAATTACATGACGAATAAACTGAACAATATCTTGACCAACTAAACAAAATCATGGGAGTTTACTGTATACCAACTAAAATTTTTCTCTACATTTGAAATTATTTTCAAATAAGAAGGTTTTCTTTTTCATTGGAGGAGAACAAAGAACATAGACATCAGATATAGTAGGCTGAATTGTGTCCCTCCAAAAGACATGTTCAAGTCCTAGCCTCTGGTACATGTAAAGATGACCTCATTCAGAAATAAGGTCCTTGCAAAAGTAATTAGATAAAGATCTTGAGATGAAATCACAAGGATTAGGGTGGGCCCTAAATCGAATACCTGGTATCCTTATAAGAAAAGGAGAGAATACAGAGACACACAGAGAAAAAGGACACATGAAAACAGAGGCAGATATTGGAGTGATACAGATAAAAGGCAAGGAGTACCAAGGATTTCTGGGTGCTACCAGAAACTAGGAAGAGGCAAGGAAGGATTCTATCCTAGAGCCTTCAGATGGAGCATAATCTTGTTGACACCTTGATTTCAGACTTGTAGACTTCAGAACTGTGAGAGAATAAATTTGTGGTTTTGAGACACAAAATTTGTTACAGCAGCCCTAGGAAATTAATATATCATGAAAAATACTAGGGCTATAGAAGATATATACCAAAAATAAAAAAGAAAGAAAAGAATTAGAAAGAAAATAAATATATAAAGCAGGCAAAAGAGAACCAATTCTTACATGAATGAAGTCTCCAAAGAGGAAAATAAAAATGGAACAGAATAAATATTTTAAACTATAATTCAAAATAGAAAATATTTTCATAAAATAAACTGAATCTACATATGGAAACAGCACATCATAAAATAAACTGAATCTACATATGGAAACAGCACATCATATAACAAAAGTTAAAGACAATGGAATCAAACATCTCTACAGTCAGGAAATAGAGTAGAAACATTGATAAGATACACAAGAAGAGTAAGTACCCAGGATTTTGCATTCACCTAAGCACTCCTTCAAAAAGAGAGAAAACCAACAAATTTGAACATATAGGAACTTCATTAAGTTCTTTTGGAAACTATTAAAGAAACAAGGATTAAGGATATGGCTGTGGAATCTTGAGTGATAGATATTTTTAACCAATGAAAATCTAAAATGAAAACAAACATTGGGAAAAGAGATAGAATATAGTATTTATGAATGATATAAATTTAAAATAAAAAGAGAATGGGGAGAAAAGGGACAAAGTAGAAAATGCCTTGTGATTGATTCATTTGTATAAGTGGAAGTCAAAGAATATAAAATCAAAAATCAAATAAAAGTACAAGCATATTAAAAAATATAGGAAATATTAGAGAAGGTAACACTATTGATTAAATTGAGTTGTAGAGAAAAGGGGAGACAGAAAAAGAAGATACAACTATCTTGAAATGATGTATTATTTGAATTCTAAAATTAAAATTACTTTTAAGTACTTTTATCCCCATTTCCTCACAGAGAAACTCTGTGGCTAAATCCATGGTTACAGTATTTTTAATTCTTAAAAATTTTTTATTACTAAAATTTATTTTAAAGCCTGTCTCATGTCATTTTTTATAAGTATGGTATTTACTAATAAACATCATTTCTTTCATTTCTTCATGGACAAGAATAAAAATTTGGGGAAGAGATAAGAAGAACATGCAGAAGAATGAAAACTGGCAGAGGGCCAAAGTCATTTGAAGATAACCACCAAGGAGAGTAGAATAGAAGATTGCCTTGATGAAGAACAACAAAACTGCAGACACCAGGTTGAGAAGCAGCACAGGGGCAGAGAAAGTAAAAGAGCAGGAGTAGGATTCCTCATAGCAATACAAAATAAATGACTGTTCTTGTTTGAGACTTTTCTTCTCTTTAATTTCCATTTACTAAAATTGGTACATTTGGGTAGCTATTTATGATGAGGAATATTACTGTGTTTTCTATTTTCTAAATTTAGCTATGCCATTTATCTTGTGTTTTCACAATAATTGGTGCTGTGAAAAGATAATGGCTTCCTCTAAGCCTGGATTTCCTCATTTTCAATGAATTGGTTAGTTTTTTTAAGAAGTCAAAATAATGGACTAATGAAGTTTGTGAGGAATGACTTTGGCTTATAACTGAAAAAAAATGTCTGCAGTTCAAGATATGGTCTGTCATCAAGTAGGAATTTTTTATTTCTGCACACAATTTTGCACCTTATAAGTTTTATTTTTTTGCTGTATATTTTGCAAGTTATAAGGATTATATGGATTATATGAATATATTTTGGGAGGATCCACTCCAATGCATGTAGTGTAACTACAAAACTAATAGTATAACCACAAAAGTTTTGTTTCCTGTATTATAACTTTAAACTTAAAATTATCATAGTTCCTTATTTTAAGCTCAAGTATACAATTACTACTGATCTTATCAACTTCACCAGGAAAGTATTATTCCTGGTGTTTAACCTAGCAGAGACATAGCTACTATTTTATATAGCATATATACTCCTATTCCCCTTCCTAGATAGATAAATTTGAAATTTATATAATTAAAAATTTTAAGATAAATAGCTGGTGCTTATGACCCCTGCTCCAAAAGATCTGATTGCAGAATGTAGTAAAATAACTACCTTCTGATGCTTGATTTTGATTATCCTTCCCAATATCATAGTAGTGTTTTCTTAATAGCACAAATAATGAATGACTCATATTAAACAATGTCAACTATAGATTAACTGTGACAGGTCTTTATTTTTACTACTGTTATTTGCCAATCTTTCCTAATTCTATAATACTTCACGTAAATATAGACTTTTAATAATAATTTGGAAAAATTCCTAAAAATCACATTACATTAAGGAGAGAATGCCAGACTATAGAATTAAAAATGAGATTTTTCAAAACTAAATAAAAGCCATCTAGTTAAGTGTATGAAGCCCTAAGAACAAAAAAAAGTAACAAATGCAAAATGTGTAAGCTTTGGATAATTATATGCTAAATTGAAGAGCCAAAGAAATGAGAACTATAGCCATAATTAGTGCACAAAGTTGAAATTAGTAATTAGTACATAACGTTGAAGAATAATTCAAGGCACTTAAAAGGATGTTTTAAGTCGACAGTCATTTTAAAATGCTACATTAAAGAGAATCACAAGTACATATTAAGTATGTATGAAAAGTAATTATGTTTAAGGAACATTTTAAAGATTTACAAAATTACACAGGCTATTGAATTCATTCATACATTAGTGTGAATTTAATTTTTTTTTATTTAGATTGTCATTTAGGATTCTGCAGGAAATGAGACTTTGGAAAAATGTCAGATACAATTTCTTGAATTCCAATCATCCATCTCCCTACTTCTATTCCTTTCTAACAGAACCCCAATTTTGTTCACATTTTGGTAGCAAAGTACTCAGAGAGTGGAGGAATCACAATTAACCTAATCAAATTTCCCTTTGAGTATCTGGTTTAGTGGTGGGCAGATTACCCAGTCGTAGCCAATAAGTCTTGATAGGATGTCTACAGGGTCAGCTTTTGGATAAGGTTTCTTTCTGGATCAAAAAAAAAAAAGGAACGGGGAGGAGGAGAAAAGAGGAGGAGGAAGAAGAGGAAAAAGAAGAGGAAGAAGAAAAGGAGGAAAATGAGAAAGAGAAGGGGGAGGGGGAAGGAGAGGAGGAGGAGAAAAGGAAAAACATGCCAGTAGAAACACTGTATTAACTTTGGATGCAGTTATGTGAGACTCTGATACCTGCAGCTTCAATAGCCATCTTTGGACACTAGGGGACAAGAAGAAGACAAAACCTAAGCCTATGACACTAGCTGACTGGCAAGATGGGGAGTTTGGGACCTAGAAGATATTACTGAGCCACTGATTAACCAACCCTAGAACTACATTCCTCTAGAATTTGTTATGTGAGATAACATCTGTTATATGTCACATTTGCTCAATGACCCTGTTTTGTGGACCCTGTTACGTGGAGCCAAAATACACTCTACCTGATATGGCTATAAAAAGCAGTATATGGGACACCTGGGTGGCTCAGTCACGGTGAAACATCTGACTCTTGTTTTCGGCTCAGGTCATGATTTCATGGTTTGTGGGTTTGAGCCCTGCATTGGGCTCCATGCTGACAGCCTGGAGCCTGCTTGAGATTCTTTCTCTCCCTCTCTCTCTCTGTCCCTCCCCTGCTCACTCTCTCTGTCTCTCTTTCAAAATAAATAAATAAACTTCAAAAAAAGCAGCATATGGCCAGGCACATACCCTAGCCCTAACCCTACCACTAAACTTTAATCCCTAACTCCTAACCCTAACCCTTACCCCAAACCTAACTCTCTGGAGAGCTCTTTGAACTGCAGGATACTGGGCACACACCATCACCTTAACCCTAACCCTAACTCTAATTCTAAACCTATACCTGGATCCAAAAAAGCAGGTTCATGAACACATGATTAAAAAAAAAACAAAAAAACAAACCTGAGAATCAGCCTATTTATTCTGTAGAAGACCTCAAACATTTAAATATTGGTAATATTTCTAAAAATGGATGTGAAAGTAGAAATAAAAACAAAAGGAACAATTGAACAATTTTTTAAAGAATATTTATAGATCCAAACCCCATCCTTGCCTCAGCTCAGTAGATGCTGTCATGTCTGTTCTCATCCAGCAGAAGTCTGGGGTTTTATTCTTTGGATAGGTCTCTGAACTGCAGGCTGCCAGGTACATACCCTCACCCTAGCCCTAACCCTAACCCTAACATTAGATTTGAGAAAAAACAAAAAGATCACACACATAACCCCCCACACCCCCCACACGAATATTACTCAGCCATAAAAAGAATGAAATCTTGCCATTTGCACTGATGTGAATGGAACGTCCTCTCTCTCTTCTCCTCCCCCATTTGTATTCTCAATCTCTCTCTCTCTCTCTCTCTCTCTCTCTCTCTCTCTCTCTCTCAAAATAAATGAATAAACTTAAAAAAAAAAGAACTATCCTATTATCCAGTAATCTCACTACTGTGTATATACTGAAAAAATACAAAACACTAATTCAAAGGGAAGCATGCATTCTTATGGCAGCATTATTTATAATAGCCAAAATATGGAAGCCCAAATGTCCATCGATAGATAAATTGATAAAGAAGTGGCATATATATGAATATTTTTCACCAGAAAAAAGAATAAAATCTTGCCATTTGCAATGACATGAATGGAGCTAAAAAGTATTATGCTAAGCAAAGTAAGTCCATTAGAGAAACACAAATACCATATGATTTCACTCATAGGTGGAATTTAATAAACAAAACAAATGAGAAAAGGGGAGGAAAAAAAGAGGTAGACCAAGAAGCAGACTGCTCACTACAGAGAACAAAGTGATGTTTACCAGAGGGAGATTGGTAGAGGATAGGTTAAATAGGTGATGGGGATTAAGGAGTGCACTTGTTTTGATAAGCACCAGGTGTTGTATAGAATTGTTGAATCATTATACCATATACGTGAAGCTAATATTATACTGTATGTTAACTAATTGGAATTTAAATTGAAACTTGAAAAAAGCAGTATTCATTATGGGTGGTCAGTGCATCTGTGGATAATAATCCAAAAGTTATGTGGGGCACTGTATTCAGAACCCATGGGAGTATGTTCAAGCAGGTCAGAGAGCGACCTTTGTATATTCACATCAAATGCCAGCTCTCAGTTACAATCATCACTTTGTAAATACAGAAGACTTCCAGCTCTCAAAGTTGTATAAATAATAAAGAAAAATCCAAAGTAACCAAATCATAGGTCAGGATGGCCCAACATGCCTTTCTGAAAAGGGTCTCAGATCAAGTAAATGTTTCTACACTATTCCATATACACCTTGTCAACTACCAAACATTTTGAATTGTAAAAAATAGAGCAACACAATGTGTAAAGTGAAAATAGCTCTTTATTGAAACCAGAAACCTTAGTAGTTAGTTCTGGCTCTACTAATTATTAGGTCTAAGACTTTAAGCTTCACTTTTCTCATTTGCGAAATTGAGATAATACTTATATCATGAATTTTTATGAGCATTATATGTGATAATATAAAAAATGTTTTATCTATTGTAAAATAACATGCAAAGCAAATTACTTAGTGACATACTGTAGGTAGATGTTTGTAAAATGAGAGAAAGTTTCCTTTATTCACTGTAAAACTGGATAGACTTGACAAAAGTTAATCACCTTTTCAAGTTTAAGGCAACTTTATGGGTTTCTTTTCATGTGATGTCCACTGCCAAGATAGAGAGGCAACACCAAAGAACAGCTCATGCCAAAATACATGTATTTATGAAGACCCTAAATTGTAATTTTTATTTTATTTTATTAATATAAAAATATGCCATTTATTTCTTGTAATTCATGATACAAAAGCCAGACAAAATCATTACAAGAAAAGAGAATACCTAGTAGTGCAATTGCTGGATGGTAAGGGAGTTCTATTTTTAACTTTCTGAGGAACGTCCATACTGTTTTCCAGAGTGGTTGCACCAGTTTGCATTCCCACCAACAGTGTAAGAGGGTTCCCCTTTCTCTGCATCCTTGCCAACATCGGTCATTTCCTGTGTTGTTAATTTTATTCATTCTTACAGATGTGAGGTGATATCTCATTGTAGTTTTGATTTGTAGTTCCCTGCTGATGAGTGATGTTGATCATCTTTTCACTTGTCTATAAAACATCTGGATGTCTCCTTTGGAAAAATGTCTATTCATGTCTTCTGCCCATTTTTTAACTGGATAATTTTTTTGGGGGGGTGTTGAGTTTGATTGTTCTTCATAGATTTTAGATTCGAACCCTTAATCAGATATGTCATTTGCAAATATCTTCTTCCATTCTGAAAATTGCCTTTTAGTTTTGTTGATTTTTTTTCCTTCACTGTCCAGAAGCTTTTTATTTTGAATAAGTCTCCATAGTTCACTTTTGGTTTTGTTCCCCTGGCCTCAGGGAACATATCTAGTGAGAAATTGCTACAGCCAGTATCAAAGAGATTACTGTCTGTGTTCTTCTCTGGGATTTTGACTGTTTCCTATCTTACATTTAGGTCATTCATCCATTTTAAATTTATTTTTGTGTATGGTGTAAGAAAGTGGTCTAGTTTCATTCTTTAGCATCTTGCTGTCATTCCCAACACCATTTGTTGAAGAGACTGCCTTTTTTTTCCATTGGCTATTCTTTTTTGCTTTGCCAAAGGTTACTTGACCTTACAGTTATGGGTCCATTTCTGGGTTTTCTGTTTTATTGATCCAAGTGTCTGTTTTTGTGCCAGTACCATACTGCTTGATCTACAGCTTTGTAATATAACTTGAAGTTCAGAATTGTGATGCTTTTCTTTTTCAAGATTGCTTTGGCTATTCAGGGTCTCTTGTGGTTGCATACAAATTTTAGGATTGTTTGTTCTAGCTCTGTGAAAAATGCTGTTGGTATTTTGATAGGGATTGCATTGAATGTGTAGATTGCTTTGGGTGGCATAGACATATTAACAACAGTTGTTCTTCCTTCTTTTAGAAGAAGAAAAACTTTATTTATAGATGTCAATGGTTTGCTTACAAAATCCTATATAATCCATAAAACAGGAACTAGCACTTGTAAGTAAATTTAGCAAAATTTCTGGATATAAAGTTGTTATGTAGTAATTAATTTTATATACTAGCATGAAACAGTTGAAAAGTAAAATTTAAAAAAAAAAGGGCATAACATATATAGTTAAAGTTCCCTGCCTTTATCAGCCCTCACTCAACTGAGCTCTGTCTTCTTGACAACCCTCTCAACCTTCTTCCCCTGCTCCAATAGGTGGCCACAACAGCCCGTAAGAAATAAATAAGAAGTGATATATAAATACTTATCAGAATTAAAACAAATTCTATAAAACACTTTGAGAATTAAATTTCTAATGACCTATAGGCAAAAATGAAAGACTTCAGAGAAAGGTATGGGGATTGAAAGAAATTTAGGGTTACTTTAGAGTGACCAAAGAATCACAAAGAATAGATGGATGAGAGAGTCAAAGAAAGGTCTTATTTTGGGGCACTGGGTGGCTCAGTGGGTTGAGCAACCGACTTTGACTTAGGTCATGATCTCGCAGTTCATAGGTTCAAGCCCTGCACTGGGTTCTGTGGTTACAGCTCAGAGCCTGGAGCCTGTTTCAGATTCTGTCTCCCTCTTTCTCTGCCCCTCCCCCACTTGTGCTCTGTCTCTCTCTGTCTCAAAAATAAATAAACATTAAAAAAATTTTTTAAAAAGGTCTTATTTTAACTCCAGACTGGCTCTTTGTCTTAAGAAGCAAAGAGTAAAGTTAAATATAAAGAGAACTGTATTAGCTATGATTATCATATTTTTGTTTGTTAATTGGTAAGAGGAAAACTGGAACTTTTTGAAATATTCATTTATTTAGCATTCTAGAAAGAATATTTCTAGATAAATTAAAAGTTCACATATTGTAACTTTCAATGACAGAGTAGGTATAGGATAATTTTTGTTACAGGAAATTAATGTGTTCACTTTATTATTTTTTTTAATATTTATTTTTGAGAGAGAGAACAGGGAAGGGGCAGAGACAGAGAAAGACACAAAATCTGAAGCAAGCTCCAGGCTCTGAGCTGTCAGCACAGAGCCTGACATGGGGCCCAAACCCAGGAGCCAAGATCATGACACAAGCCAAAGTCAGACACTTAACTGAGTGAGCCACACTGGCACCCTCACTTTATATTTAAATAAGTTACTTTGTTTCAGTCCATCACCATGTAAATTGTAGAGATTATTTTGATAATCAATATAAACGAGGATTTTTCATCTATTCTTCCAATTAATGAGCATGGAATATTTTTCCATGTCTTTATGTCATCTTCAATTTCTTTCATAAGTGTTCTCTGGTTTTCAGAGTACAGATCTCTTACCTCTTTGGCTAGATTTATTCCTAGGTATTTTATTATTTTTGGTGCAATTGTAAATGGGATCAATTCCTTGATTTCTCTTTCTGCTTCATTATTGGTGTATAGAAATGCAACAGATTTATGTATGTTGATTTTATATCCTGCAACTTTACTGAATTTGTGTATTGGGTCTAGCAATTTTTTTCATGGAGTTTTTGGGTTTTCTATATAGAGTATCATGTTACCTGCAAATAGTGAAAATTTGACTTCTTCCTTGCCAATTTTGATACCTTTTATTTCTTTATGTTGCCTGATTGCTGAGGCCAGGACTTGTTGAATAAAAGTAGTGAGAGAGAGTAGTGAGACTGTCTTGTTCCTAACCTTAGGGGAAAAGCTCTTAGTTTTTGCCCATTTAGGATGACTAGCTGTGGGTTTTTCATATATCACCTTTATTATGTTGTGGTATGTTCCCTCTATCCCCACTTAGTTGAGAACAGAACAATATTGGAGATTTAAAAATTCTAAACAAGTACTTAACAAATCAAATGTAATATATTAAATGTTACATCATATTTAAGTAGATTTATTCCAGGAATACAAGGTTGGCTTAATATTAACTAATTCATGAAACTCATATTAACAAACTAAAAGGAAACACCATATGATAACTTCAAAAGGTACAGAAATATTATTTGACAAAAACCCACATCTACTCCTAATAAACCTCTCAGCAAACTAGGAATAGAAGGGTACTTCCTCAATCTGATTAGGAGAACCTATGAAAAAATGTGCAGCTAACATCATACTTATTAATAAAAGATTGAATGTTTTCCATCCTAAAATCAGGGAACCACCAAGGACCCCTACTCTTATCATTCCAATTAAAAAATCAATTCTATTTATAATCACTATAAATGTACAATAAAAAACAAAAATTAGGCATAATTATAAGATGGCCTTCAAAATTTCTTCCCCACAGTATACATGATTTGTATAATTTCGTCTCCTTGAATGTGGATGAGACTGTCAAAATGATAGCAATATATTTTACTTCCATGATTATGTAACATTTATGGCAAAAGGAAATTTGCAGATGTAATTAAGATCCCAAATCAGATTATTTTGAATTAATCAAAATGAGGGTTCCTGGGTTGGCCTGACCTAATTTGGCAGAAGCCCTTAAAAAGCATGAGTAAATTTCTCCTGCTGACCTCAAAGACAGAAACATCCATGAGTTCAAAAGCTGCAAGGAACTGAATTCTGGCACCAACTTGAATTAACCTGGAAGAACACCTGGAGCCTCAGATGAGAATGCAGTCCTGGCTGATCCATATATTGTAGCCATTAAGAGCCCTAAGCAGTGGATGCAACCAACATGCCCAATTTCCTGACCCATGGAAACGGATAATAACTGGGTGGTGTTTGAGCCACTAATTTTGTGGTGATTTATTTATAAGCAATAGAACACTTACACAGATGCCATTTACAATAGTATCAAAACATATGAAATAATTGGAGATAAATATGACAAAATATATGAAAGACCTATACAATGAAATCTTCAAAACATTGCTGAGAGAAATTAGGCCTACAGAAATAGTGATACATGTCTTCTTCACAGAAAGATGGAGAATTAATGTTGATGAGTCAATTCCTCTCCAAATTTATCTGTTTTGATTCATTCCCAATTATTATCAAAGCAGTCTTATTTTGAGAAATAAGCTGATTCTAAAATTTATATGAAATGCAAAAGATCTAGAATAACAAAATTTTTAATGAATAATAAAGTAGGAGCAGTAACACTTCAAGTACCAAAGAACTACTATACAGCTACAGCAATCAAGACACTATAATACTGACCTAAAGATTGCCAAATAGCACAGTGAAACAAAATGGAGAGTCCAGAAATAGACCCCTACATATATGAATAACATTTTCAACAATGGTGCAAAGGCAACTAAGAAAGCATATTCTTTTCAGCAAGTGGTGCTGGAACAACTGGATATCCATATTCAAAACAAATAAAAACTTTGATCTATACTTCATGCCATATTAAAAAGTAGCGTAAAATGATTCATAGATATAAATGTAAACACAAAAACTATAAAAACTGAAGAATCACAAGAGTAGACTTTTGTGACCTTGGGTTTTTTGCAACATCATTTAAAGCATAATTCATAAAAGTATAAATTGATGAACTACACTTTACCAATTTTAAAAACATCTGCTCTTCAAAGGACAGTTAAGAGAACTTAAAGATAAGGCACAGACTAGGAGAAAATATTTTCAAATTACATATATGACAGTGGACATGCATGAGAATTCATAAAGAACTCTCAAAATTCATAATACGGAAATTAATGCAATTTTTAAAAAGCAAAGCATTTGAACAGACACACCAAAGAAGATACACAGATGGCAAATAAGTATGTGAAAGATGAGTAATATCATGTGATTAGGGAAATGCAATAAAGCCACAATGAGATGCCACCTATGTATCTATCAGAATGGCTAAAATTAAAAATACTGACCATACCAATTTTTGTCTAGGATAGGGAAGAATTAGGACTGTAATATATTTCTGGTTGGAATGTAACTATTCCTAGGTAACCATTCATTTCTAGGTATATATATACCCAGGAGAAGGTAAAACATATATCCATACAAAGACTTGTGCACCTATTTCATAGTAGTTTTATTCGTAATACCAAAACACTGGAAACAATCAAAATGTTCAACAGGTAAATGGATAAACAAACTATGGTATATCCACACAATGAATTACTACTTATCAATAAAAAGAATGAACTAATGATACATATCACAATATAGATGAGTCTTAAAATAATTATGCCGAGTAAAAGAGGGTAGATGAAAAAAAGCACATACTGCATTATACTAAATTCTAAGAAATAAAAATGAATGTAGAACACATTTGCATCTAGATCCTTCATTGCTAATATGACTTTCCAGTAAATTACTGATTCTAGGACTGGGGAGGAAATAGACAAGATGAGTCTGGAGCATCTTTTCATGACAGAAAGTAAGAAAGTGCTAAAACACACACACACACACACACACACACACACACACACACACACACACACCACAACACAAACTCTTCCAATGCCCAAAGCTGGAACAACTTGAGCAACAAAATAAAATAGTATTGAATTATAACCCAAAGTATAAAATAAATATCCATGAGCTCATACTGATATAAATACAAGATTAAAGAAATTAGTAAATGGGAAGAAGGGGGTAAATCTCCTATGCAGAAGAATTCCAAATAAATTATGTAGACACTCCACCCTAAAGAAGGAAGAATAGAACACCCTATTCCCCCATACTCCCTTAAGTATGGGCTTCTCATAGTGACTTCCCTCTAAAGTTCACAGCATGGAAAGAGGGAAAAAAGAGTAACTGTGCAATGGAGAAACCTGACAAATACTGCTTCATCCAGTTGATTAAGGTTAACATCAAGAGTGTTAGGTCTGATTGACAGTATGTACGATGTGACCAATATGGTATTTTACTGCTGTGATTTTCCTCCTCAAAACCCATAAATCCAGTATAATCATGAGAACAACATAACATTCCAATAAAAGGGCATCCTGCAATATGCCTACCAGACTCCTTAGGACTGTTAACATCATCAAAATAGGGAAAGTCTCAGAAACTGTCACAACCAAGAGGAGCCTAAGGAGACATGACAACAATGTAATATAGTGTCCTAGAAAAAAACCCTGGAAATAAAAGAACATTAGGTAGAAACTAAGGAAATCTGAATAAACTATGTGTGTTAGTTAATAGTAATGTATCAATATTCATCCCATAATTGCAACAAATATACCATATTAACATAAGATGTTAATTGGAGAAATTGTATACAAAGGATATAGGGGAACTCTGTATTATCTGCTTAATTTCTATGTAAATCTAACACTGTTCTAAAAAGGTAAAGCTTTGGGGTGCCTGGGTGGCTCAATTGGTTGAGGGTGCAACTCTTGATTTCGTCTCAGGTCATGGTCCCAGCATCGGGATCACACTGAGCATGGATTCTGCTTAAGATTCTCTCTCTCCCTCTGACCCACTCCCTCGCTCCCTCTCCAAACAAACAAACAAACAAACAAACAAACAAACAAACAAACAGTAAAGGCTATCAGTAAAAAAACTGAAGGAGACAGTCCCAAAGCATATATGTAGGTGTATAATTTAACATGTTTAATAAATCAGATATGAATTAAAAAGAAAAACTAATGTATAGTGACAGAAAACAGGTAAATGGTTGCCTAAGGACAGGTGGGAAATGGCAGGGACAGGAGGAGATAAGAAAGAGCAGTAGGAAAGGATTGAAAAGCGGTGTGAATAAACTTTTGGTGCAAAAGGGTATATTTATCATCTTGTTTATGGAGATGGTGTCACAGATACGCAGATATGTCAAAACTTCATGAAACATACATTTTAAATATATGCAGCTTATTGTATGACAGCTATACCTTAATAAAGCTTTTCTTTTCAAAGTATAAACAAACTGACTTCCAAACTTGAATTCTCTTCCCCAAAAGTAGTCTTCAAGAATATTTGGAGTTAGTCCTGTCACATCTGAATTTGATAGTAAATTTTGTTTCACTCAAAGATTCATATATTTGGGAATTCCCATGCCAACAATGCTAATCACCCAGCATTAAATTTCATGGCATCATGGTGATTTAGGACATGCTGGGCTTCTTTATTACTGTTTTCCCACTTCAAAATTTTAAATCTTATAGAAACAAAGTAGTCAGTCTGGCTGGCTTGAGGGAATTTTTATAACCAATCAAAATCGAGCCAAATATAGTTTGTCATTTAAAATGAAACCCAGCACCAATTTTATGGCTATAGCAATATGAAAACCAAATTCCAAACCATCTGCTATTTAAAAATTACACCCCAAAGAAGGTTGCCATTTTGATTACCTGGGTTTAAATCTAACTAGGCTACTACTACCTTTATAA
This sequence comes from Felis catus, assembly GCF_018350175.1. Classification (NCBI taxonomy): domain Eukaryota; kingdom Metazoa; phylum Chordata; class Mammalia; order Carnivora; family Felidae; genus Felis; species Felis catus. The sequence goes on from NC_058377.1 coordinate 32,881,900, forward strand.
TGTTGGGTTACTCTATGCCTCAGTTTTCTCAACTATGAAATGGAGATAATAGTATCCACTTTACATGATTGTTAAAGGATTAAATACATTAACACATGTAAAGGTCTTAGAAGGCTACCTGGCAGTTCTATACAGAGTGTACAAATTCTACAGATTCTATGGCATAAAATGTAAATGAAAATATATGTTGGCACAAAAACTTGTACACAAATGTTCATAGCGACATTATTCATAATAACTTAAAAGTGGAAACAACCCAAATGTCCAACAAGTGATAAATGGATAAATAAAGTGTGGTACATCCACACAAGTTAAATATTATTTGGAAAGGAATTTAAGTATTGATACATACTACAACATGGCTTAATTTTTAAAACATTATGCTAAGTTTAAGAAGCCAGGATAAAAACACCACATACAGTATGATTCCATTTATATGATATGAAATGTCCAGAAAAGGCAAATTCACAGCGAAGGAAAGTAGATTGTGACTGCTGGGAGATTTGGGGTGGGGAGAATGAGGTGTGATTACTAATGGGAATGAGGTTTATTTTGGGGGTAATGTAAATGTTCTAAAATTGATAGTGGTGATGGCTACTCAACTGAATATGCTTAAAAAACATGAGATAGTATGCTTTATAATGGGTGAAATATATGGTATGTAAATTATATCTCAATAAAGCATGTGAAGTGGTTTAAAATAGATTGAAAAGAGAAAAGCCTGAAAGCAACAATGAAAGTATTAATAATAATAAACTGGTTCACCTCTCTAGTCTCATTTTCTTCCATTCTCATATTTATTCTAAGATTAATCCATAATGGATGGCCTCCTGGCAGTTCCCATATTATGTCTTCCTATTTGATGTTCCATGAACATACTCTCTCTGCTTCCTGGAATTCACTTTACCCCTCCTCTACCTCCCTAACTCCTTTATATCCAAAATTTGTTAGAATAAGCTAATTGCTAGAACAACCGATTCCAAAATCCAGTGGCCTACAGGTTTCTCATTCATGTAGACCTGCCCCAGGTGATTTAGGGATCCAAGATCCCTAAATGGGTTTTGCCTCAGGTGATTCAGGGATCCAAGATCCCTAAATGGGTTTTGCCCCTCCTGGAGTCTTGGAGTCTTCCACTGTATTCTCTATATCTGAAAGAATCTGTGGGGCATCAGCACAGACAGGATATTGAGGAACTTTCCAAATGATTGATTCAGCTTTGAATATGGTATTTAGGATGACATCAAGATACCCAATGGTCATGGGTTCAGCAGATTGTTACTTTATAACTCTGTATCTCAAATATATTGCAACACTCTCCCCTCTGTCTACCATATCTTATGAAGTAAGAAGTGATCTACTTAAAAAATAAACCTCAAAGATAATTATTTTTAAGAATAAGTATGTTGAGGAACTCTATTGAAGAACTTATGATGTAGCACAGAATATAAGAATATAACCTAAGGAAAACTTTCCTAAAATACTATTAAAAGTTGGAATGAATTCCTTAGGACAAATCAAACTATGGTACCCAACATCTAAACTTCCAGAACAGGTCAAAAGGTATTATCAACTATCTTCCACTCCCAAATTTCTCTGCCACATCGAGGACTGTTTGAGAGAAGCAAGACACCTTGGATGTATTGAGAGAAATTTGAAAGTACTCGCTTTCACGGAAGTCATAAGAGAGAGGATCTCTTTTGTATTATTCAGGATCATCCTTGATGCATTCACTCTAAAACATAATAAAGCCAAATATCTTCCTCGATGTTAAATCTTTACAAAACTGAAATCCTGAAAGAATCCATTCGCTTTTCCAGTTAGATTGGGCATGATTCTTAATTGGTACTAAAACATCTAATATGTGTATGAAGTTTCATCCCACAGCACCTGCCATTCAGTGGAATCAGACTAGCGGTTGGGAATAACAACTCCAGAATTTCAGATCAGGCCTGTAATTGGTGTAGGAGAGGCTTTGGGCGGGGCATCTCGATAGGGAGGAGACTTCATTAGAAACCTGTGGGGCCAGTCTACAGCTGTCACTACTCGAGTTAAGCTTTATAATATTTGAGTGTTCGAAGTTCTGGAGCGTAAGCAGCATTCTCAGTACGTACTAGTTTCACTTGGCATTTGAATGAAATCGGTAAACCAATGGCGTTTCGTCCTCCTAGACTGCCGAAAAATCAAGTAGTCCCAGGGTTTTAATGAGAAGGAAAGTAGGACGGCGTCAGGGATTGGGAGCTAGAAGGCACGCACTGGGTTGAAGCTAGAGAAAAAGTCGGAAGATAGAGCTGCGCCTGTAATTGCTTTCGAAGCCGCAGCCACTCGAGTGCCGGACTTGTAAGTACTCTGCGCCTCCCATGCTCGGACTGAAGTCGGAGAACTCTCCCAGCTACGCGACGAGATCCTGCACAACTACCTTCTTTTGCTCTCCCCGCCAGACTAAGGGACAGAACAACTGCCACCCTTCCTCTGCCTACCAGATGGGGGGGCAAAAGCAGTAGCTGACCAGCACCGCCTCCTTCCGACCCGGGAGGTGGGGATCTCCCCACCCCGCCCCGCCGGGTCCAGCCAAATTCAACATTAATTTTCTCCTCCCGCTGCTCCTATATTCCCTACACCCCCACCTCCTTCCCCTATCCCTCCTCCTTACAAACAGGGGAGGAGATAAGGGGAGTCCAGGTCGTCATGACAGAGCTGAAGGCAAAGGAACCCCAGGCTCCCCACGTGGCGGGCGCCGCGCCCTCCTCCACACTGCTCGGAGCGCCTCTGCTAGGACTCCGGGACGCTGGCCCTTTCCAGGAGAGTCAGACCTCGAACTCCTCCCCTATAGTCTCAGCTATACCTATCTCTCTGGACCCGTTGCTCTTCCCTAGGCCTTGCCAGGGACAAGACCCGGACCCGAAGACACAGGACCAGCAGCCGCTGTCAGACGTGGAGGGGGCGTATCCCAGAGTTGAAGCCACAAGCAGTGCAGGAGCTGGCAGCTCTAGACCCCCAGAAAAGGACAGAGGGCTGCTGCACAGTGTCTTGGACACGCTACTGGAGCCTTCAGCTTCCGGGGAGACCCACGCCAGCTCTCCTGCCTGTGAGGCCGCCAGCCCTTGGTGCCTGTTTGGCTCTGAGCTTCCTGAAGACCCCCGGGTTGCCCCCACCACCCAGGGGGGGTTGTCTTCGCTCATGAGCCGGCCAGAGGGCAAGGCTAGCGACAGCTCCGGAACGGCAACTGCCCACAAAGTGCTGCCCAGGGGTCTGTCACCGCCCCGACAGCTGCTGCCCCTGACCTCTGGGAGCCACCATTGGTCTGGGGCCTCAGTGAAACCAGCTCCGCAGCCTGCTGTGGTAGACGTAGAGCAGGAGGATGGCTTGGAGTCCGAAGGCTCCGTGGGTCCACTTCTGAAGGGCAAATCCCGGCCTCTGGGAGGCACGGCAGCTGGAGGAGGAGCTGCAGCCACCGCTCCTGGGGTGGCCGCAGGAAACGTCACCCTGGTCCCCAAAGAAGATTCCCGTTTCTTGGCGCCCAAGGTCGCCCTGGCGGAGCAGGACGCGCCAGCGGCGCCTGGGTGCTCCCCGCTGGCCACCACGATGATGGATTTTATCCACGTGCCCATTCTGCCCCTCAACTCGGCCTTCCTGGCCGCCCGCACCCGTCAACTGCTGGAAGGGGAGAATTATGACGGCGGGGCCGCGGTTGTCAGCGCCTTTGCCCCGCCGCGGGGCTCACCCTCGGCTTCTTCCACCCAGGTCGCTGCTGGCGACTTCTCCGACTGTGCGTACCTGCCCGACGCCGAGCCCAAGGATGATGCGTTCCCGCTCTACGGCGACTTCCAGCCGCCAGCCCTGAAGATCAAGGAGGAGGAGGAAGGCACCGAAGCCGCTGCCCGCTCCCCGCGGCCGTACCTGGTGGCGGGTCCCAACCCCGCAGTCTTTCCGGATTTGCCGCTGGCGCTGCCGCCGCTCCCTCCGCGAGCGCCGTCGTCCAGACCCGGGGAGGCCGCGGGGGCGACCGCCGCACCCGCCAGTGCCACAGTCTCGTCCACGTCCTCGTCTGGGTCGACCCTGGAGTGCATCCTGTACAAAGCGGAGGGCGCGCCGCCCCAGCAAGGCCCGTTTGCTCCGCCGCCTTGCAAGGCGCCGGGCGCAGGCGCCTGCATGCTGCCGCGGGACGGTGCCTCCACCTCAGCTTCTGTTGCTTCCGCCGGGGCGGCCCCTGCGCTCTACCCGCAGCTCAGTCTCAACGGGCTCCCGCAGCTCGGCTACCAGGCCGCAGTGCTCAAAGAGGGCCTGCCGCAGGTCTACCAGCCCTATCTCAACTACCTGAGGTGAGGGTCCCGGGCGGGGCGCGGAGTGCCGTACGCATCCCGCGAGTAGCAGCCCGGCGCCTTCGTCGCCGCTCGCTCCAGGTCCCAGGGTCCTGCTCACCCAAGTGGCCGCAAGGGGGTGGGTGGCCGGGGCGGGGCACAAGGGTAGTTTGGTTTCCTTTTTCTTCCCTCCTCTCCTCACTATTTTGGGGACACAAGGGGGGCGCATAATATGCCGTTTTTGGAGCGTGCCTCCTCGAAAATATCTTCTGAATTTTACAAATCTGCGAGATTTCGAGGCGAGATCAACCCTAATTTAAAATGTGCAGCGTCACTATAGGTGCGCAGTAATCCAGTGGAGCCGGGGGGGGGGGGGGGGGGAGGGGATGCGGCGAGTTTGGGGCTTTACAAGATGGTTCTTTTCTTTGAAGGATGTTTGCTGGGAATGTCTTTAGTAGAGACTTTAAGGCACAGTTCCTCCGGGAGGGGTGGTACTTAATGTATGGTAGCTAGCCAGAACCGAAAGCAGAACCTGACGGATTTTGGACCTTCAATGGCTGTATTATCATACAAATTTCAAGACTCCAGTTATGTGTAATATAGTTACATTATGGATTTAAACATCAATCTCTCCAGTGCACTGTATTCTAATATTGTTTCGGATTCGCTACAACTTTTTTCACACAGGTTTTCAAAAACATTTCAATTTACATACCGAAGGAGTGGGATTTTAAAATCCCATAATGTTCGGTTTAGACTCTTTTGTGTTGTGAAAGGTAAAACAGTGTCAGTATATTGAACAATTCTTTAAAATGGCAAACACATACTCGTTTAAGTAAATAGCCATTACGGGGTGTTTTAAAAACTGAAAACCAAAGCAGTGTTGAGTACGATTGAACTAAAACAAAAACACGTTTACTGTTACGATGTGTACAGGAAGGGCATAACATTTCATTTGTCAAAGAATAAGTTGATTATTCTATAAAAGGAGTTTTGTAGAAAGAATTAAAAAAATGGACCTTAGCTTTTCTGAACATTAAATTATATATTATTCTTTTAAGTTGGTGCTGCTGATGAATGACTAATAATTTACAAATGCGATGGATCCTGTAACGGTACACCTAGTTTGCATGCCTTTCAAGGTGTGTATACATATGGTGGTATATTAAAATCCTCTTTCACTCTGTCAATTTTCTTAAGAAAACTTTAGTATTAGAAAGTGGTGCACCCAAAAATAAATGGAGTACTTTGTTTTGCGTTTCAAGGCCCGACTCAGATGCCAGCCAGAGCCCACAGTACAGCTTCGAGTCCTTACCTCAGAAGATTTGCTTAATCTGTGGGGATGAAGCATCAGGCTGTCATTATGGCGTCCTCACCTGTGGGAGCTGTAAGGTCTTCTTTAAAAGGGCAATGGAAGGTAGGCTCTTTATTTTTGGTTTAATTGTAGACCAAGATTTATTAGATTGTAAATCTGATATTTTTTATATTTTAATTGTCCCTTCTAAGAAATGGTGATATTTCCATATAATTTAAAATATATGACTGTGTTTTAGCAGTATGTTTTTATTTATAATACTCAAAATTGAATGTGGTTTGAACATTCCATACTCTTGACTAACGCTTTCGATATTAGACTCAAGTTATACTAATCTTGGGGACAGTGCTGCTATTGTTCATTACCCATTTAGCTTTAAAGAAATAGCTTGGCTGTAATTGTATTTTCATATTTCTATTATATATTATATGAAATATGTGCTAAGCTTAAAATTTTGATCAAAAGAAAAATGGTAAAAATCATCAAAATTATGTATATGTACTATGTGTATTTGTATATATATATAATGCACTTACAAATTTTCTACATGATTTTGTCTTTTCTCTACATGCATATTTATTAATACTTATATAATGGTAATTCTAAACAAATTTTTAAAAATTCTCATTTTGTTTGGCATATCTTTATAAATAAGTATATAAGGGGATAGGAGTAAACAGTTTAAAGCAAAAGAAAATTGTGGACATCGAAGTAACAATTTCTGTTACTTTGCAACAAGACTTTCATGTTTTTAAAATTGTCTAAATTACATATTTATCTAATGATTTTGGATTGACCTACATAATGTATTTTGGATTTGAGCTCTAATAGAAAATATTTTTAAATTTCTCTATCCACACTAAATTCTAAGCAAATACATTTCTATTTGAAGATAAAAATACACTTAAAGATTATTTCACATTTAAATTCTAACAATCAGTATATATTATAAGGAGCCGAAATGAGTTTAAAGTTCCCTCTGGAGTGCTGAGATCACACCTAGACAAGGAACCAAAGATCTGAATGCTTGCTTTTTTGCTTCCTGTTTGTGAGTTTTCTGATTTCAAGAGTTTTCTACTTATAAATAGGAAAGAAGGGAATGGGAAATTTTTACCTTAAGGGAACTTTCAAAGGAGTTTGATATGTATATTTAATATGCACCAAGAGAATAAAATCTAAAAGGCATTTTAAATTCACTATTTTTGTAGATGCCTAACAGATGATTCTTTACAACTATTAAGCCTTTTTTGATAAAAATGATTCCCAACTGTTTATTAGTAGTATTTGTAATAATTCTACTTAAATTAATTCTTCTTAAAGAATATTTGCTTTGTATATATCTAGAATATGATTTTTTTTCCACAAAAGATGAATGTATTTAACTGTTACTGAACATACGTATTCAGCTTCAGGGGTTTTAATTGCATTTTAAATTAATTGAAGCACTGTGTGAAAAGAGGCTACATGAGAAAATGGACACAACTGAGAGTGGCCTTAAGTTTCCTTTGGACATTATTTAGTCATAGTTACAAGTTGCATTTCTTTGTATGAATGAGTTGATTCTCCAGTGCATAAGTGGAGTTACTACTCTCATTGGACTTTGGTTAATTTCTTGAATGCTTCTTTCAACATTAATATGATTTCCTTCATTCTTACTGTCTCCTTAGAGTAGTCTAATTTTGTAAGTGAATGACTCCCATAGAATCCCCTGAAGACCAGTTTTTTCTAGCCCAGCTCCATCTCTTTATAGATAAGCAGGTCCCAAAGACATAAATTTCAGTTTCCAAGGATCGTACAACTAGTTAGTAACTAATTGTTGGTTACCATAGGTTAGATACTCTTTCATTGCAGTGCTCATAAATCAGAGATGGTGTGCACAAAAAGGTATATGACAAATGTTACTTAATTTTCAGAAGTTACTTCAGAATGTGCATATAGAACCAAAAGCACCCTAACTTAAATACAAATTCTTTTATAATATTATAACAGCATCTAAAACCACATAAAATGTCTTTCCAGATTTACTTTTAGAAAGCATTTGTTGAACAACTATTATTGACATGGTCCTCTTTTAGTCCTGAGTAGTAAAAATGAAGCACCTTTATTTGGCAATGTTTATGAAAAAAACTCAAGGTATATGTTTATAAATCATTCACGAAACTAGAACAAGATTACAAAACTATATGAGTAAGTTCATTCAGCAGTTATTTTATACCTCTTATATTTAGATCTGTGCTTTAGATATTCTTCCCCTGACTTCACCTCTCCCTGCCTTACATATAAAATGAAGATAACAGTAGCTACTCCTCAATGTTGTTATGAAGATTAAATGGGTATATACATGCAAAGTATTGAAATAAATGTCTAGCATATTGTCAGTTTCAATTGGACTACAGCTTCTGTAGTCAAGAAGTTTATAATAGAGTTTAAGAGGTAACATATATGCATGTAAGTCCTTTTTGCATGTAAAATAGAGATTGACTAAATGCGCAGATAAGCACATCTGTAAAATGGTTAAGATTTGTGTGGTTTGTGAGTTGGTGTGTTTGGTCAGGGGGAAGTTAGTTGTAGGATGGAATGTACATGTTGTATAATGATGGGAGAAGATTTAATGGAAAATATGAACTTCACTTGATTATTAAAGGACAAGTAAGATTATTGATCTCTGGACACTGAGTAGTGCTTTTAAGTGTATATGTTCAAAGAGGAGTAAAGAGATTAAGATTAGACTAAGACTTGAAGAGTTATATGAGGAAATTAAATTAAATTAAATTAAATTTAAATTTAATTAAATTTAATTTAAATTAAAGGATGGGAAGTTTAAGTGCTGGTGTTTGGATGAATTTGGAGAAAATCAGTGGTTTAAGGCAAGATAATAGAAGTTTCTGGGAATTTTCATAAGTAAAAAGATGAGTAAAAGGATTTAATAATTGTAGAGGTATAGCCAATGTGAAATCTTAAAGTAGGGCTGTGTGATCAGCTAGTTCAAGGTAGATTATGTGTGGATGCCAGTATGTCCAGAAGTTGAAAGTCAGTGGTCAAAAAAATAGATATTGTTACCAGGAATAATAATGATAACAGCATTTTAGAGCGCTTTCTATGCAGCAGTGACTATTTAAGTGTTTTATGGGTGTTTTAATTCATTTAATCCTTACAATATACATATTATTTATTATTTTTAGTTTCCAAAAAGGTAACTAAAACCCAAAGGTGTTAAATTGCCTTAATCACAATTAGGAAGTGGTAGACTCAGGATTCAAACCCAAGTAGTGTGACTCCAGAATCCGTGCTCTCTACCAACTACACTACATTTCTCTTAATAGGAAATTCTGTTTAAATTTCAAAGAAAAACAATAGAGCATTGTAAGAAAAAAATGTGAGCCAAATGATAAAACATCTAGGAAGGTAAAAGTGGAAGTAAAGGAGATTGCAAGATGAAGGGTGATTAAAAGTGTGTGCTATAAATGGATGGATGATACTAATTTCACCAAGAACCAGTTTCCCTACCTCTCTTCCAAGTTGGGAGCGAGAGACAATAAAGCCTGTTAAGAAGTCACCGGGGAAAACTGGGTTTCTCTTGGTATAAGACAGAAGAGAGAAGAGGCAGAGAAAAAAAATCACTTAGGAAGTGGGTACACAGGGATCGGAAGAGATGACCTCTCTTACCCTAAGAAAATGAATTAGCCAAAAGCAATTGGTTGAATAGCTCATTGCATTCCTTTACTAAAGGTTGGAATGGACCAGAAAGTTGTCGGGAATTGCTCTAATACCTTTCAAGGAGATGAAGTCATAATGACCCACCAGTTCTATAAATGCAGGTCTGTGATTTTGTATTAAGAAGGAAAAGATAATTTCTCATTGGCTTACCTCTGTATATACTGTGACTAACTCAGTGTTAGGAATACATTAGATATTCAGTAAATTTTGTTCTAAATGAACCAGTCATCATAACTGATGATGCCAACCTCTTATTCTTTGGATACTTTTTACTGTGACAGTATTTGTAGTGAATAAATTTGATGTAATATGGGTAAACAAATATTGTAATACAGTAAAATATTATTTAGAAGACACTAGTTATGTAGGTAATGATGGATTTTTAATGTACTACATTATTAGCCTCATTTTTATTCTAGTTATATTGAGGCATAATTGACAAATAAAATTGTAAGATATTTAAAGTGTACAATATGATGATTTAATATATATGGTGAAAAGATTCTCCTTGTCAAGTTAAGGAACACTTCCATCCCCTCACATATATATTTTTTTCTTTTTGGCAAGAACATTTAAGTTATACTCTCTTAGCAAATTTTGATTATATAATACAATGTTCTCAACTAGTCACCATGTTACACATTACATCCTCAGACTTTATTCATCTTTAACGTTTGTATGCTTTTACCAACCTCTCCCTACTTCCATTTCCCAGCCCCTGGCAACCATTTTTCTACTCTTTCTATGAATTTGATTTTTTTATTCCATGTGTAAATGATACCATGTGGCATTTGTCTTTCTCTCTCTGGTTATTTCATACATAATGTCCTCAAGATTTAACTATGTATTTTGTTCATGTATTAATAACCAAATATTTATTGAGCACCTGCCATATGCCAGGCACTATGCTAGGTGCTAGCTGAAAAAAATAGTAAAACAGGGCAGACCTGGGTCGCTGCAGCCCTCGTGGTTTGTACTGTAGTGGAGGCAGGAAACATTCTACCAATTAGCATTTGTATAATGAATTATAGATGTACTGAGTTGAATAGTTTAAGCAATATCTGGAAAACTAGAGAATTGACCCCTCTGTCAGAAGCTGGGAATGATGGAAAATGCCTTTTAGATTTGGAGAGACACCATCAGACCACAGAGGAAACTGAACAGAAATGAAATATTTTTATAACTAATGCATTTCTTTCGAAAGTTGAATATATTTGGTATCAGAGACTAAAAATGAAACTGATTTGGTGATACATTCTCTCTGCTATGGCTTTCAAAAGAGAAATAACACTCAAATTCATTTAAAGATTTTATTATTATTTTTTTTTCAACGTTTATTTATTTTTGGGACAGAGAGAGACAGAGCATGAATAGGGGAGGGGCAGAGAGAGAGGGAGACACAGAATCAGAAACAGGCTCCAGGCTCCGAGCCATCAGCCCAGAGCCGGACGCGGGGCTCGAACCCACGGACCGCGAGATCATGACCTGGCCGAAGTCGGACGCTTAACTGACTGCGCCACCCAGGCGCCCCAAAGATTTTATTATTTTTAAGAGGAAAATCAAGAGGGAGGTACATAGATTTTCCATATACTTCTTCCCCTGGCATAGCCTCCCCTATTACTGACATCATCCACTAGAGAGGAACATTTGGTACAATTGATGAACTTACATAGACATATCATAATCACCCCAAATCCATAGTTTGCAGTAGGGTTTGCTTTTGATATTGTACCTGTGGGTTTGGGTAAATGTACCATAAAATATGTCCATAATTATGGTATCATACAGAGTAGTTTCACTGCCCTAAAATTTCTATGTTCCATTTATTCATTCTCTGCCCCCTTATCCTTGGAAACCACTGATCTTTTTTTTTTTTTTTCAACGTTTATTTATTTTTGGGACAGAGAGAGACAGAGCATGAACCGGGGAGGGGCAGAGAGAGAGAGGGAGACACAGAATGGGAAACAGGCTCCAGGCTCTGAGCCATCAGCCCAGAGCCTGACTCGGGGCTCGAACTCCTGGACCGCGAGATCGTGACCTGGCTGAAGTCGGACGCTTAACCGACTGCGCCACCCAGGCGCCCCACCACTGATCTTTTTATTGTCTCTATAGTTTTGCCTTTTCCAGAATGCCATACAGTTTCACTTACTGATATGCATGTGTTTCCTCCATGTCTTTTCATGGCTTTATATCTCATTTCCTTTTAGTGCTGAATAATATTCCATTGTCTAGATGTAGCACAGTTTATCCATTCACCTGCTGAAGGGTATTTTGGTTGCTTCCAAGTTTGGGAAATTATGAAGAAAACTATTGTAATGATCCATGAGTAGGTTTTTGTATGGACATAGGTTTTTTATTTCTTTGGGTAAATACCAAGGAGTGCAATTGCTACATTGTATGGATGTTTAGTTTTATAAGAGACCTCCAAACTGTCTTCTAAAATGGCTATGCGATTTTGCATTCCCATCATCAATGAATAAAAATTCTTGCTGCTCTCCATCTTTGCTAGCATTTGGTATTGTCTATGTTCTGGATTTTAGCCATTCTAATAGGTGTATAGTGGTATCTCATTGTTTTAATTTGCATTTCCCTGATGACATATGATGTGTAGCATGTTTTCATATGATTATTTGTCATCCATGTATCTTTGGTGAGATGCCTTTTAAGGTTCTTGGCTTGTTTTTTAATCAGCTTAGTTTCTTATTGTTGAGCCTCAACAGCTCTTGTATATTTTGGGTAATAGTTCTTTATTAGATGTGTCTTTTGCAGATATTTCCTCCTACTCTGTCTTTTTACTCTATTGGAAATATCTTTTGCATAGCAGAAAATTTTACTTTTAATGAAATCCAGTTTCTCAGTTCTTTCTTTTATGGATCATGACTTTAATGTTGTATCTAAAGAGTCATTACCAAATTCAAGGTCATCTAGATTTGCTCCTATGTTATCTTTTAGGACTTTTATAATTTTGTGTTTTACATTTAGGTCCGTGATCTGTTTTGAATTAATTTTTATGAAGAGTGTAAGGTCTGTGTCTAATTTAACTTTTTTTCCATGTAGATGCTCAGTTGTTCCACACTATTTGTTGAAGAGATAGTTTTGTTCCACTGCAACCCCTTTATTATTATGTCAGATATCAGTTGACTATATTTATTTGGGTCTATTTCTAGGTTTTCTGTTCTGTTACATTGATCTATTTGTCTGTTCTTTCACCAATACCACTTTTCACCACTGTTTTGATTACTGTATATTTATAGTAAGTCTTGAAGTCAGGTAGTGTCAATCCTCCAACTTCAATAATGTGTTGATAGTCTGTCTGGGTCTTTGACCTCTGCTTATTAACTATAAATCAGTTTGTCAGTAACCATGAAGTAATTTTCTGGGGTTTTAGTGAGATTGCATTGAATCTGTAGATCATAGTGGGAAGACCTTACATCTTGACAATATTGAATCTTCCTATCCATGAACGTTCCATTTATTTACTTCTTTTATTTAATTAATGTGAGTTTTGCGATTTTCCTCCTATAGGTCTTGTACATATTTGGTTACATTTATGTTGAGTACTTCATTTTTGGGTGCTAATGTAAATGACATTGTGTTTTAAATTTCAAATGCCACTTGTTCATTGCTAGATTTAAGAAAATGACATTTATATATTAGCCTTGCATCCTGCCACTTTCCTATAGGTGCTTATTAGTTCTAGGAGTTGTTTTGTCAGGTTTTTTACAAATTTATTTTCCACATAATAAGATCATGTCACCTGCAAACAAAGGCAGTTTTATTTCTTTCTTCCTAATGAGTATACCTTTTATTTCCTCTTTTTGTCTTATTGCATTAGTAGGACTTCCACTACAGTGTTGAAGATGAGTGGTGAGAGGAGATACCCTTGTTTTGTTCCTAGTCTAATGGGAAAGCTTCTAGTTTCTTACTAGTAAGTAGGACATCATTTGTAGGGTTTTTTGTAGATATTTTTTATAAAGTTGAGGACATTCACTTCTATTGCTATTTCATGAATGAGTGCTGGATCTTTTCAAGTGCTTTTTCTGCATCTATTGATATGATCATGTGATATTGTCTTTTTAGTTTGTTGATGTGATAGAATACATTAATTTTCAAATGTTGAACCATTCTTACATACCTAGGATAAATCCCATTTAGTCGTGTTGTAGAATTCTTATTAAATTTTTTTTATTCAGTTTGCTAAGGTTTTTCTTGAGGATTTTTGCATCTATGTTCATGAGAGATACCAGTCTGGTACTGTCTTTGGTTTTATATTAGCATAATACTTGCTCATAGATTGAGTTAGGAAGCATTCCCTCATTTTCTAAGAGATAGTGGTGAATTGGGATAATCTCTTCCTTAAATGTTTGGCAGAATTTATCAGTGAACTCCTTTGGGCATGGTGCTTCCTGTTTTGGAAAGTTATTAATTGCTGATTCAATTTCATTAATAGATATAGGCCTGTTCAGATTGTCTATTTCTTCTTGTGTGAGTTTTGGCAGATTGTGTATCTCAAGACATTGGTCCATTTCATTTAGGTTCCTTTCATTTAGATTTGTGGGCATGGAGTTGTTCATAGTATTCCTTTATTATCTTTTTAATGTATATAGGATCTATAGTGATATCCCCTTCTTTCATTTTTGATATTAGTAATTTGTGTTTTCTCTTCTTAATTAGGTTTGTTAGAGGCTTATACTGATTTTATTGATCTTTTCAAAGAACTATCTTTGGTTGTTTTTTTCTTTACTGATTTGCTGTTTCTAGTTTCATTGATTTCTGACCTAATTTTTATTATTTCTTTTTTTTTTCTTTAAATGGCTTACTTTGCTCTTCTTCTAGTTTGCTAAGGAGAAAGCTTTGATGATTGTAAATTTTGGATCTTCTTTTCTAAAATATCTAGTTAATGCTATAAATTTCCCTATAAGTACTGCTTTTGCTATATGTATGCCACAGATTTTGGTAATTTGTGCTTTCATTTTTACTTCAGAATACTTTTAAATTGCTCAAGATTTTTTTTTTCTTTGAATCATGTGATAATTAAAAGTATGTTGTAAAATCTACATGTGTTTTTTAATTTTCAGGTGTGTTCTGTTGAAGGCTTAATCCCATTGTGGTTTAAGAGCAGACATTTTATAATTTCTATTTTTCTATTCTTCAGATTTGTTAAGGTGTGTTTTATCTTGATGAATGTTCCTAGTGAGCTTGAGAATGTGCATTCTGCTGCTGCTGAATGAAATAGTCTATAGATGTCAATTATAACCAGTTGAATGATGTTGTTGAGTTTAACTGGGTCCTCATTAATTTTTTTTCTGGTAGATCTGTCCATTTCTGTTAGAGAGGTGTTGAGGTATCCAACTATAGTAGTGGATTCATCTCTTTCTCTTTGTAGTTCTATCAGCTTTTGCCATACAAAAAATTAATGCTCAACTGGTAGATGCATGCACATTAATTAATGATTGTTATGTCTTCTTGGAAAATCAACTCCTTTATCATTATGTTATATACCTCTTTACCCCCAATAAGTTTCCTTGTTTTGAAGTCTACTCTAATTATACGTTCAAATTTTCATTGGCCAACTCATGAATTATTTTCCCTGTCTTTAGAGCTCTATAGTGCTTTCTCTATATTTTGTAGTCCATAAAATTATCCAACAGTTGCTTCCACCATAATTTTTTTGATTAAAATTTGGGCTCTTGGGGTACTGGGTGGCTCAATTGGTTAAGTGTAGGACTCTTGATTTCAGCTCAGGTCATGATCTCCCTGTTCATGATATCCAGCTTCTTATTGTGCTTTGTGCTGACAGTGCAGAGCATGCTTAGGATTCTCTCTCTCTCTCTCTCTCTCTCTCTCTCTCACCCTCTCAACCTCTCTGTCTCTCTTCCATTCATGTGCATGCATGTTATCTCTCTTTTAAAATAAATAAAATGAATAAACTTAAAGTGTTGTTTTTAATTGGGGCTCTTGAGAAGGTAATTTACCAATAATCTTATTTAATTTTCTCTCTGGTGCAGTCTACCCTGTGACAGTTTTTCTGTTATCTTAAAAATAAACATGTAGTAATGCAATGGATTGGGCTTTTTTTTTTTTTTTTTGTAAGAGAAAGAGAGCATGTGCATGTGCAAATGGGGAGGGGTGGAAGCAGGGGGTGGGTAGAGAGAAAGAGAGAAAGAAGGAGAGAGAATCCCAAGTAGGCTCCACGCTCGGTGCAGAGCCCAATGTGGGGCTTGATCCTGCAAGAATCTGAAGGCAAGGCATTGGTATTAAGACCTACCTGTTAATGCTAACAGCTAGTGCTTCTGCTTCAGCCTTTGAGATATACTTTAATTAGTCAAGTAACACAATAATACATTCTCCTTTAAAAAGGTAAAGTATTACCAGTAAGGCTTAAGTCCTCTTTGATCAATACTTCTAATGCCCTTCCCTACCATTATTCCCTACCTCTATCTTAGTTTTTAATGTGTGTATGATATGTTCATATATAAATGATATCCTATATATAATTTGTGTATTGTCCTTCATCATGTTTTCATGCAACAGTGACTTGAAGCTCTGTATATTTATTTATAGTCCTAGCTTGTTCTTTTAACTATTGTATAATAGTTCATAGTATAAAAATCCTTTTATTAAGGCATCACTATCACACCGTTACTTGAGTAAACTTTTTTGTGTCTTCTTGAGTACATGCCTTGTTCCTCTTTCCAGAACATAATTATTTTGATACAGCTCTAAATGAACTATATGATTAGCTTCCTTCATGCTGCTAAAGTGGTTTAAGCCATTAATTTTTTTACATACTACATTTAAAAGTTGCTTATGCTAGAACTAGAAAGATGAAAGTGTACATAGTCCCTATCTTTGACATGTACAAAGCCAGAAAGAAGAAGAAAAACAAAACAAAAAAACCTTCTGTACAATTAGTGAACACGAGAATAATACTTTGACTTGAATTATGCCAAAGCCATGGTGACACACCATAGTATTCAATTAGACAAATTGAGAAGAATTGCATTTTGTTCCACTAACATATCCTGATGTTGTGTAAGAGGCTTATTCATTTATACTTAACTACGCTTGAGCATCATGTAATCCTTCTAAGAGTCTATCAGGTGGAGACATCACAGATTAGTAGCTCACTACAAGGTATAAGGGTCAAGATTCAAACCCAGGACATCTGACTCCAACTTCTGTGTTTGTGTGCCTCTCTGCTATTTCTCCACAATGTTTTGTATTTGAATAAATAGTAATTACTTTATAATTTTTCAGAAAAAAACATGATCTCTTCCAGAGGATTGGTTTTCAAATTGTGCTCCTTAACTCGGTCCCATTCCTTTTTCAAACTAGAACAACTCTGCTTTTGTCTGTTTATTTGCTTTATTCTTCCACTTAAGATTTTATTTGAACAAAGGATTTTCTGCCAACTTTTTCTTTTACATACCATTTCATCATGACAGGAAACCCTTAGGCCTCGAACAAATGTTTATTCAGGTACTTGAATGAATCCTAAACGGTTCCTTGACTTTATTTGCTGATGCCTTTTTTGACATCTCTGCAAAGGTAGGGTGAATGTTTGGTCAAGATTTCAAATCCAACTATTTAGTATTTGAACAGAATATCAACGTTATCATCTGAAAATCACATATGAGTTATAGAGCTCTGTCTTTATCAGCAAAACAAAGTAACTCCAGGGAATCTTTTATCAATCACTTTTTTAAAGGACAGATTGAAATAATTGATACTTAAGACAGTGACTCTAATGATTTACTTCCCTGGATTTTTAAACTTTATCTTCATTGAGAATATTCGAAAGCCACATACTCTATAGATCTTCCATATCTGCCTAATTTGTATAAGGGTAGATAAACACAATATCCTTCTTATTGCTGAATGACCCTCATATAATAAACTACATAGTGCATGATTCACATAATTTATCAGCCTATTGTGTTTTCCTTTTTATGTTAACTCCTACAAAGTAAAGAAGTAAATTTTCATGCTCAATTTTTTTAATGTAATAAACTTAGGTGTTTGGTTCTCTACTGCTGCTACAGCCTTTTGTGTTATGTACTTTATATAAAATTTTAATAAATTATAATGTTTTTGAAGCATAATACTCAATCGTATCATTTCTTCAGAAAAAAGTAATTTCAATGTTATTTTCTCTTCTGTGATAAAGTGATTTATGAGATTGAATAAACAAGTGGTAAGTATGGACCAAGACTGAATTCCTTTGAAAATGTCTTAAGAGCAATCACTCCAGAAAAGCACATGAAAATGTTATATATAATTATAAGGTATTCTGGGATCCTGGACCATGTCCCATGCTTTAGCTAAGTTGTACTTGTGCTCATTCCATTCTTTCTGTTTAGAACAGCCATTATTACAACTCTTTATGTTAAAATCATGTATTCTCAACAGTCCATCTAACATGCTCCGTTCCCCACAAAAACATTATTATTTTTTGGTCTCCCTAATTAATATGATTTTTTTTACCCTCAAGATCCAAACCACATTTAGTTTATTACCTATGTTGTATTTATGGTTATCTCCCTGTTGGAATTTAAAACTCCATGAATTTAGACATTATTGCTTATTTATCTTCTGTAATATTCTACAGAACCCAACATGGTAGTAAATGTACAGGAAGGACAAATAACAATAATTGTTTCCTAAATATTTATTGTAATTTTCAGGGCTGCTACATTGCAAAACTACAGCAGCATCATGTTCAGTATAATCAATAAGTTTATTTCTTAATACATGTCCAGAATCTCTAAGCTAAAATCTTTTGGGCTAGATATGTTTCAGAATTCAGAATTGTATAGATTTTTAAACAATTATCTAGAACAAAACTTCATAATGAAACACATTAATATTTATGCAGCAAAATGTATGAATGAAGCCTATAAAATGTGAGTTTGGGCCAGGTTCAGCTGCCAAATGAAGTCAGGTCAAATAAAGTACCATTGACAAATAACTACAGCAAAACTTTTGTTAGCATGTCTTTGTATATTGAAATTGTGAATGAGTAATTGTGATGAGCACTGGTGTTGTATATAAGCGATGAATTTACTCCCGAAGCCAAGAGCACACTGTATACACTGTATGTTAGCTATGTTGACAACAAATTGTATTTTAAAAAAAAGATGTTTAGCAGGACACTTCATCTGCCTTTTCAAGCAGAAAGTGATGTTAGAAAAGCAATGTAACTCCCTTTTGCAAGACATCCCTTTGTGATGTAAAGAGCATTTTGAAAAACAGTTATGTGCAGATAATTGTTGTTATTTGATTTTGTTGTGCAGGCATTATAAATAATTACAAGTAAAAAATTTTACAACTACATACTTAAACACTTGGAAATAGAATTTTCTCACTTAAAAAATCTAGAGGGTTTCAATGGGTAGGTTCTGAATATGTTTAATAATAAGAGTGATATTTATGTAACATTTATTACATGCTGGGAACTTGGCTGTATATATTACATGAGCACAAAAAAGTTAAATCACTTGCACAGGTAAATAGCAAATAGAGCAGAGATTGGAACCCAGTGAACTTTCTCTTATCCATTATATCTTATCCATTATCTATTGTCTCTTTGTCCTAATTATTTGTAATGAAAACTGATTTACTTCAGGGAGGGCAGAAATTTTCTAGGTGAATTTCAGAGGAAAATAAACTTTACATAATTAATAGGTGGGATTGAAAAAAATGAGTATAATCACTAAATATTCAGTCCTGCAAATAGTCCCATTCACTGTCCATGTCTTCTGGATGGCTACCTTCCACCTTCCTCTTAGCCTTCCAACACTCCCACCTTCACTTTCAACTGATGATGTTGCTTCATAATTTTCTGAAAAAACTTTCTGAAAATGCTACTACCACATATACTCATGTAGCATCTAACCTATAATCAACTTTTCCTCTTGTTACTAAAGATCTGCATTGCTCGTCAAGACCAGCCTTCTCCCCTTGTGTACCAGGTTCAGTCTCCTGCTGTTGACCCAAGAGCAGCCTCCCAAAAGCTTTCCCCCTCTCTGCTTAAATCATAATTTCCCCCTTTCTGGTATATCAGCATGTAAACTTGCTATTATTTCTCCCATATTAAAGCCAAAATATTTCTGTTGGCTTTATTCTTCTGTCTACTATTTCTCTATTCCTTTTGCAGCTAAACTCCTCCAATGAATTTTCTTCCCCCATTCTCTCGTAAACCTAATCTAGTCAGTCTTTTGTCTCAGCCAATCACTCCACCAAAATTTCTCTTGTCAAGGTTACCAGATGGCAAAAATCTGATGGGTAATTCTCAGTCCCATCTTACTTGATCTATCAGTAGCATTTGACGGTTGATTGCTCCAGCTTCCTGAAAATACTTTTTTTTTCCTCTTGGCTTTCAGGACACAACACTCTCTTGATTTTTTCCCCTCTTGGTTCCTCTTCGGTCTCCTCTTCTTTAGCTTTTAACTTTAGAGGTCCCAGTGCTCAGTATTTTGACACCTTAGACGTTCTGTTTATATATTTCCTTGGATATGTAATCTAGTCTCATGATTTTAGAAAACCGTCCTGATCTCTCTCAAATTTCAATCTCTAGCCTAGACCTCTCCCCTGAATTCTATATTTCTCCCCTGAATTCCAGACTTATATATCTAACTGCTGACTTGAGATCTTCATAGATAACTACTGAATATCTCAAACTAACAAGTCCAAAAGTTAGCTCCTATTCTGCATTTCAGTACCTATTCAGCTGTTTCTTATGCATAATGAAGTACTGCTTTACTTGTAGGGGAGCCAGAGTCTTTAAACTGGGAGGTGACATGGTCAGCTGTGTTTTTGAGAAGCTTTGATTTAAAACAGTAAATAAGATGGACAGAAGATGATGCTAGGGAGCCAGTTTTAAGATTATTTAAAATATTATTTGATCTAGATTAGGGGCCTTTGGTCCTTTGCTGAGAAGCTACTTTTAACTCCTGAAAACAGTGAAGTTAAATTGTAGGAAGCATATACTAGGCAGTTGCCCCTACTAAGAATGCTCCCTTTTCCAGAGAGAATTCTAAAAAATGTGACAGCATAGGGAGGGAGGATGGAGACTCTGTTTTTTGTGTTTTTATTATATACCAGGTACCATGGTAGACACATGGTGCTCTATTCATTATATCCTTTAATTCTCAGGAGTTGCTGGAGAAGTTATTACCATTCTCTTTCTGCAAGTGTAAGAATTGACAGGGAGAGAATGTAACTTGCCTAAGGTCACACAGCCAGTTAGTGGTGGAGTTGGTAATCAAACCCAGTTCTTCCAGACTCCAAAGACTAAACTACTTTTATTATACCATACCATTTAGCACTGTGTTTGAAATAAAACATGGTAGGACCTGGGAAGATGGAGGTGTAGGAGGATGCTGGGCTCACATTGTCCTGATCACTTAGATTCCACCCATATCTGCCTAAATAACCCATAAAAACACCTTAAGACTAGCAGAATGGACTCTCTGGAGCCAAGTGTAGACAAGAGGCCCACGGAAGAGGGTAGAAAGGGCAGAGAGGTGGTGCGCACTACATAGAATTGCAGGAGGGAGCCAGGGTGGTGGAGGGGCAGCCTACAGGGCAAGGCAGAGCCTCCAAAGTCTGGTTTGCAAAAGCGGAGGGGCCGGACTCCATGAGTTCTGACAGCCAGCAGGACTTAACATCTGGAATGTTAAAAGTCAACAGCTCTGCTCTTGGAGAGCTGGGAGGGCTAAAGGACACCAGGAAGGAGGGTTGTTGAGCCCTGGAAGACAGAGCTGAGCTCGGTGAGGGAACAAGGTGCTGGGAAGCACCATCTCCCTCTCCCATCCCCCAGCTGAAATTCCAAAGGGAAACAGTACCTGTCACCAAACTTGCTTGCACTGTGCAAACACCCAACACCGTGTTTCTGTGGATCCATCCCTCCAACAGGCTTCCCTCCCTCCCGGTGCTTCAGGGCCCCTTCCCCAGGGAACCACCATCAGCAAAGCTAGCTAAGCCTGCCCCTCCTGCCCACCTTACAGATCCAACCTGGCTAATACATCCTTGGCCAGATCCGATCTAAGCAGCACCATAAGCCTGGCAGTGTGCAAGTAGCCCAGACAGGGGCCACATCTCTCCACAGTGATTCCTGTCCCTGGGAAAGGGGAAGGTAAGGTACACCCAGTCTGACTGTGGCTCCAGTGGTGAGCTGGGGACAGACAACAGGTCTCATTGCAGCCCCATCCACAAACACAAATTACTCTGGCCAGCACAGGGGAAGTGCCTTGAACTTTGGAGCTACTGCAGAGACTAGCCAAAATGATGAAACAGAAGAATTATCCTCAAAAGAAATTCCAGGACGTAGCGACAGCTAACGAATTGATCAAAAACTATTTCAGCAATATAACAGAACAAGAATTTAGAATAATAGTCATAAAATTAAATGCTGAGCTTGAAAAAAGCATAGAGGACAGCAGAGAATCTATTGCTACAGACATCAAGGGACTAAGAAATAGTCATGAGGAGGAGCTAAAATATGCTATAAATGAGGTGCAAAATAAAATGGAGGTGGCCATAGCACAGATTGAAGAGGCACAGGAGAGAATACGTGAATTAGAAGATAAAATTATGGAAAAAGAGGAAGCTGAGAAAAAGATAAAAAATATCCAGGAGTATGAGGGGAGAATTAGAGAACTAAGTGATGCAATCAAACAGAACAATATCTGTATCATAGGAATTCCAGAAGAAGGAGAAGAAGAAGAAGAGAGAGAAAGGGGCTGAAGGTGTACTTGAACAAATCATAGCTGAGAAATTCCCTGATCTGGGGAAGGAAGAAGGCATTGAAATTCAAGAGGCACAGAGAACTCCCTTCAGACAAAACTTGAATCAATCTTCTGCACAACATATAGTGAAACTGGCAAAATACAAGGATAAAGAGAGAATTCTGAAAGCAGCAAGGGATAAATGGGCCTTAACTTACAAAGGTAGACACATAAGGGTAGTAGCAGACCTATCTACTGAAACGTGGCAGGCCAGAAAGGAATGGCAGGAAATCTTCAATGTGATGAACAGAGAAAATATGCAGCCGAGAATCCTTTATCCAGCAAATCTGTCATTCAGAATAGAAGGAGAAATAAAGGTTTTCCCCAAATAAACAAAAACTGAAGGAATTCTTCACCACTAAACCAGCCCTACGAGAGATCCTAAGGGGGATTCTGTGCATGAAATGTTACAAGGACCACAAAGTACCAGAGACATCCTACAAGCATGAAACCTACAGACATCACAATGACTCTAAACCCATATCTTTGAATAATAACACTGAATGTAATGGACTAAATGCTCTAACCAAAAGACACAGAGTATCAAAATGGATAAAAAACAGGACCCATCTATTTTCTGTCTACAAGAGACTCATTTTAGCCCTGAGGACACCTTCAGATTGAAAGTGAGGGGATGGAGAACTATCTATCATGCTACTGGAAGTCAAAAGAAAGCTGGAGTAGCCATACTTATATCAGACAAACTAGACTTTAATTAAAGGTTGTAACAAGAGAATAATGACAGGGTCTATCCATCAGAAAGAGCTAACAATTATAAATGTCTATGCAATGAATACGGGAGCCCCCAAATATATAAAACAATCAAAACATAAGCAACCTTATTGATAAGAATGTGGTAATTACAGGGGAGTTTAATACCCCACTTACAACAATGGATAGATCATCTAGACACAGGATCAATAAAGAAACAAGGGTCCTGAATGATACATTTGATCAGATGGACTTGACAGATCTATTTAGAACTCTGCATCCCAAAGCAACAGAATATACTTTCTTCTCGAGTGCACATGGAACATTCTCCAAGATAGATCACATACTGGATCACAACACAGCCCTTAATAAGTATAAAAGAATTGAGATCATACCATGCACACTTTCATATCACAATGCTATGAAACTTGAAATCAACCACAGGAAAAAGTCTGGAAAACCTCAAAAGCATGGAGATGAAAGAACACCTTACTAAAGAATGAATGCATCAACCAAGCAATTAGAGATGAAATTAAAAACTATATGGGAACAAATGAAAATGAAAATACAACAATCCAAATGCTTTGGGATGCAGTGAAGGGAGTCCTGAGAGGAAAATACATTGCAATCCAGGCGTATCTCAAGGAACAAGAAAAACCCCAAATACAAAATCTAACAGCACACCTAAAGGAAATAGAAGCAGAAAGCACAGCACCCCAAACCCAGCAGAAGAAGAGAAATAATAAAGATCAGAGCAGAAGTAAACAATATACAATCTAAAAAAAACTGCAGAGCGATCATTGAAACCAAGAGTTGGTTTCTTGAAAAAATAAACAAAATTGATAAACCTCTGACCAGGCTTCTCAAAAAGAAAAGGGAGAGGACCAAAATAGATAAAATCATGAATGAAAATGGAATTATTACAACCAATACTTCCAAATTACAAGCAATTATCAGGGAATACTATGAAAAATTATATGCCAACAAACTGGACTACCTGGAAGAAATGGAAAAATTCCTAAGCACCCACACACTTCCAAAACTCAAACAGGAAGAAATAGAAAACTTGAACAGGCCCATAATCAGCAAAGAAATGGAATCAGTTATCAAACATCTCCCAACAAATAAGAGGCCAGGACCAGATGGCTCCCATGGGGAATTCTACCAGATATTTAAAGCAGAAATAATACCTATCCTTCTCAAACTATTCCAGAAAATAGGAAGGGAAGGAAAACTTCCAGACTCATTCTTTGAAGCCAGCATTACTTTGATTCCCATACCAGACAGAAACCCTTAAAAAAAGATGAACTATAGGCCAATATCTCTGATGAATATGGATGCAAAAATTCTCAACAAGATACTAACAAATCGAATTCAACAGCATATAAAAAGAATTATTCACCATGATCGAGTGGGATTCATTCCTGGGCTGCAGGGCTGGTTCAATGTCCACAAATCAACCAATGTGATACATCACATTAATAAAAGAAAAGATAAGAACCATATGATCCTGTCAATTGATGCAGAAAAAGCATTTGACAAAATTCAGCATCCTTTCTTAATAAAAACCCTTGAGAGGGTCGGGATAGAAGGAACACACTTAAACATCATAAAAGCCATTTGTAAACACCCCACAGCTAACATCATCCTCAATGGCGAAAAACTGAGAGCTTTCCCTCCTGAGATCTGGAACATGACAGGGATGTCCACTCTCACCACTGTTGTTTAACATAGTGTTGGAAGTGCTAGCATCAGCAATCAGACAACAAAAGGAAATCAAAGGCATCAAAATTGGCAGAGATGAAGTCAAGCTTTCACTTTTTGCAGATGACATGATATTATATATGGAAACCCAATAGATTCCACCAAAAGTCTGCTAGAACTGATACATGAATTCAGCAAAGTCACAGGATACAAAATCAATGTACAGAAATCTGTTGCATTTTTATACACCAATAATGAAGCAACAGAAAGAGAAATAAAGAAACTGATTCCATTCACAATTGCACCCAGAAGCATAAAATACCTAGGAATAAACGTAACCAAAGATGTAAAAGATCTGTATGCTGAAAACTACAGAAAGCTTATGAATGAAATTGAAAAAAATGGAAAGTAATGGAAAAACATTCCAGGCTCATGGATTAGAAGAATAAATATGGTTAAAATGTCAATACTACCCAAAGCAATCTACACATTCAATGCAATCACAATGAAAATTGCACCAGCATTCTTCTCGAAGCTAGAACAAGGAATCCTAAAATTTGTATGGAACCACAAGAGACCCCGAATAGCCAAAGTAATATTGAAGAAGAAGACAAAAGCATGAAGCATCACAATCCCAGACTTTAGCCTCTACTACAAAGCTGTAATCATCAAGACAGCATATTATTGGCACAAAAACAGACACATAGACCATGGAATAGAATACAGCCTCCAGAATTGGGCCCACAAAAGTATGGCCAACTAATCTTTGACAAAGCAGGAAATAATATCCAATGGAAAAAAGACAGTCTCTTTAACAAATGGTCCTGGGAGAACTGGACAGCAACATGCAGAAGAATGAAACTAGACCACTTTCTTAATACCATTCACAATAATAAACTCAAAATGCATAAAGAACCTGAATGTGAGACAGGAAACCATCAAAACCCTAGAGGAGAAAGCAGGAAGAAACCTCTCTGACCTCAGCCATAGCAATTTCTTACTTGACACATCTCCAAAGGCAAGGGAATTAAAAGCAAAAATGAACTATTGGGACTTCATGAAGATAAAAAGCTTCTGCACTGCAAAGGATACAATCAACAAAACTAAAAGGCAACTGATGGAATGGGAAAAGATTTTTGCAAATGACATGGGATAAAGGACTAATATCCAAAATCTATAAAGAACTCACCGACTCCTCACCCAAAAAACAAATAATCCAGGGAAGAAATGGCCAGAAGACATGAATTGATACTTTTCCAAAGAAGACATCCAGATGGCCAACAGGTACAGGGAAAGATGCTCAATGTCACTCCTCATCAGGGAAATACAAATCAAAACCACACTGAGATACCACCTCACGCTGGTCAGAGTGGCTAAAATGAACATATCAGGAGACTATAGATAGATGCTGGAGAGGATGTGGAGAGATGGAACCCCCTTGCACTGTTGGTGGGAATGCAAACTGGTACAGCCACTCTGGAAAACAGTGTGGAGGTTTCTCAAAAAATTAAAAATAGATCTACCCTATGTCCAAGCAGTAGCACTGCTAGGAATTTACCCAAGGGATACAGGAGTGCTGATGCATAGGGGCACTTGTACCCCAATGTTTATAGCAGCATATTCAACAATAGCCAATTTATGGAAGAGCCTAAAGTCCAATAACCAATGAATGGATAAAGAAATTGTGGTTTATGTACACATTGGAATTCTACGTGGCAATGAGAAAGATGAAATATGGCTCTTTGTAGCAACATGGATGGAACTGGAGATGTGATGCTAAGTGAAATAAGCCATACAGAGAAAGACAGATACCATATGTTTTCACTCTTATGGGATCCTGAGAAACTTAACAGAAGTGCATGGGGCAGGGGAGGGGAGAAAAACTTAGAGAGGGAGGGAGCCAAACCATAATAGACTCTTAAAAACTGAGAATAAACTAAGGATTGATGGGGGGTGGGAGGAAGAGGAAAGTGGGTGATGGGCATTGAGGAAGGCACCTGTTGGGATGATCACTGGGTGTTGTATGGAAAACAATTTGACAATAAATTTCATATTTAAAAAAAGAATTAAACATAATAATAACAATTGTTTAAGAAATTTATCGGGGTGCCTGGGTGGCTCAGTCGGTTGAGCGTCCGACTTCGGCTCAGGTCATGATCTCACGATCTGTGAGTTCAAGCCCCTCGTCAGCCTCTGTGCTGACAACTCAGAGCCTGGAGCCTGCTTTCGATTCTGTGTCTCCCTCTCTCTCTGCCCCTCCCCTGCTCATTCTCTCTCTCTGTCTCTCTCTCTCTGTCTCTCTCTCTCTGTCAAAAATAAACATTAAAAAATTATTTTTTTAAAAGAAATTTATCATAAAAGGCTTACAAATATGATGATAGTATAATCTTATATATTTGGGAGACTAGACCTAAATAATGGGTAGGAAAATGCTAATTTTTTGGTCATAGAATTCTGGTTTTTTGCAAAGCCAATTTCAGGTGAAGCCAGAGTGCCTCTAGAGAATTATAACAGAATTTTTTTTTTAATTTTTTTTAATGTTTATTTATTTTTGGGACAGAGAGAGCCAGAGCATGAACGGGGGAAGGGCAGAGAGAGAGGGAGACACAGAATCGGAAACAGGCTCCAGGCTCTGAGCCATCAGCCCAGAGCCTGACGCGGAGCTCGAACTCACAGACCGCGAGATCGTGACCTGGCTGAAGTCGGACGCCCAACCGACTGCGCCACCCAGGCGCCCCGAATTATAACAGAATCTTAAGTCACCTGGTGTTCAAAAGCAGAAGTTTGAAGAAAATAAGGAAGTTAAATGTTGATAAATTCAGGATTGCAATCTCAAAAGGAAAAATAAATTCATAGATATGAGAGAAAGAACAGTTTATATATGTGTAAAAAGTCATAAGCTTGGGGTGCCTGGGTGGCTCATTTGGTTAAGCATCCTACTCTTGATTTTGGCTCAGGTCATGATATCACAGTTCTTGAGATTGAGACCTACTTTGGGCTCTGTGCTGACAACACAGAGACTGCTTGGGAGTCTAGCCGCCCCCCCCCCCCACCGCCCCCGGCCCCACTAGTGTACATGCACGAACTTTCTCTCAAAATAAATAAACAAAATTTTAAAAAGGTCATAATGTTGAATCAGAGTACCATAGTCTCGCATCAGAGTACCACAATGATTTAAACAACCTTGTTGACATATAATTTTATAATTTTTTTCTGATTATTTTGTAGATATCTTAAATACTTCATCTCTCAGTAGTATGTGAACTTTTCTTAAGGTAATATGGTTGTGTGGGTTTTTTAAAGTCTGTATGCAATTTCTTCCCTAAATGCCTACTGGTTAGCTAAATAAATAACTGAAAGTATCAGGTGTAACTAGATAGATAATACATACAATTCGTTGTTTTAAAAGTTAAAAGATGTGTAGATAATTAGGAAAGAGATCAGAAGAGATCCAGCGGCATTGTTTCATTTATAAAGAGAGGAGTAAGACTAGCCTCAGGAAGGAGCAACTGGTCTACAGTCAGAAAGAAAGTAAAGGGAAATAAAGAGAAGAAATAAGAGGAAAAAATTTTGAATAGTAACATTGAGGACTTAAGAAAGTTAAATATTGGAATGTCACCTGTAACATTCTGTATCCTACTTGATTCCTCCTTTAGAGTATATCTAGAATATGACCTCTTAATCACCATGATTATTCTCCTTTGGATTTATTATGATAGACTCTTAACTGTTCTCATTTATACACTTGCCCTCCTAGAATCTATACTTCAATTAGAAGCCAAAATGATGCTGTTAAAATATAAGCCAGATTGTCACTCCTCTCTGCTCTAAACTCTGCAACAGCATTTTATTTCCTTCAGAGAAAAATTAAAATTCTTATAGTGATCTCCAAGGCCCTATTGAGTCTTGCCCTGTTATAGTCTGACCTTCCTTTCCACTACCATTCCCTCTGGCTCAGTCAGCTCTAACGTTACTAGCATAACCAAACCCAAGTTCATATGCCAGATGTGCAACAAAGCCAATCACTGAGACATCGAGTATGCAGCAAGGAAGGTTTTTTTGTTTTTGTTTTTGTTTTTGTTTTGTTTTGTTTTGTTTTTTCAGTAAGCAGCCAAATGAGGAGACAGGAGTCTGTCTCAAATCTGTCTCCCTGAAGGGAGAGTAAGAGATATTTAATGGCAAATGGGAAAGGATATGGGTACAGGAGAAAGGAACTTCAAAATAGGGATGGGTTTAAGTCATTTTGTTGTCTGTACCTGCACAGATCTTCTAAATACAATCTTCCTATGACTCATGACCATAAAATGACATCCTTAGCGTGATCCAAGCATGGAGTTTTAGGGCCCTTCTATGGTAAAAGTTTGTCCATTGGACACTTGTACATGCTCAAAGAGGTCAGTGGTCCTGATCAGCTCTGGCAGTTTCTTGTTGAAGACTTGAGTCTCTGTAAAAGAATTATATCAACATTTTGGTATCATGGTGTCAAGCAAGAATGTTATCTATAGAAGCATGGTGACAGGCTACATTCCAAGAGCAGGTATATTTGGGTAAAAAGTTGCAGTTGTACTTATTAGTCCTATTAGCCCTCTAGTTACTGATTTCACTAGTTCCCTGGCAATCCAGACCATCTCTCTCAGGGTCTTGGCAATTGGCTCTTTTCTTTCTAATTCCATTTCCTGACATTCCTTATTCATCCAGCTCATTCTAATGTACAGCCTATGTGAATGTCCTAAACGTACCAAACTTTGGTGACTGCCAGTCTCCCACTGAACAGTTACATTCTCCCACTAGAGTCTTGTCAAGTTGTTTGATTGACCACTGTATCATTAATAAGTAGATCTGATTTTAGGGAAAGGCATACTTATAACTGATTTGCTAAAAGAAAAGGAAGAAATATTTGGGTAAGAATTGGCTTTATAGTCTTAAGATAAAAAATGATGGCAATCTGTGAAATAAGAATGAGGATCATAGGAAAGAATTATAAGATTAAAATATAGCTGGATGAGGTAAGATCCAAAAATGTTATAGGAGAGTTAAAAATCTATATTAGAAACTATGAAGAGAATAAAATAAGTTGTGTAGAGTTCATATTTAAGGCATTACTTCACAATGAAGGAAAAGGACATATTGATGAAAATTTTAAGCTATGATTTTTTATGTTTACTATGTACCAGTGTGCTAAGTAATTTCTCTAACTAATTCATTTAATCCATATAACAGCCTTAGATAGTGTTTATCTTCATTTCCATTTTATAAATGGGAAAACTAAGATAATTTTCTCAAGGTACTAGTGGTAGGACTAGAATTTGAGTCAGAGTCTATTTTACTATAAAGCATTTGGTCTTACAACTGTGCTGTTGAATAAGAGATATGATTAATAGAGAACATATATTCAACACATAATCAGTGTTTCTGAAGAATAAACTAAAAAACAACTTAAGCAAAAGTATTAACTAATTATGGAAAGTAAGCTCCTGGGATCTTATCATCAGCACCTAGAACAATGTCAGGACATGGAAGATATTCAATAAATGTTTGTTTATTGAACTGTCCTAGCTGCTAGCTGTTAATTATTAATTATTGCCTATTATTATTACCTATTATTATTATTCTATGTAATAGTGCTACATATTTTAACACATTATTTTATTTAACTCTCAAACAACTTTTGAACTCTTATTTCAACTCTTATTATAAGGAAAATGAAGCACCAAGAAGTTAAATGATTTATTCAAGGTCTAATAATAGTTGGTAGAGTTTGGAAAACAGAAGTAAATTTAAAAGTTAAATAAAAACTGTACTGCAAATAATTCTATCAGAATAAGTTGTTATTCTTAGATGAATGTAACACATATTCTCACTTATGTGTAATAGCTTAAGAATATGCCCAACTTCTACTGAAGTACATGTTTTCCTGATACTTGAGAGAAATTGGATTCTTAAGGTGGCCTCTGGTTCAGGATGAAGCTTAACAGCATTCTTGTGTAAGAGATGGAAGGTGCCATTCTCTATGCCCTTGATACCTGCCAGTGTGATGTAACTCTCAAGCAGCCCTCTTTAATGTGTCACATGCTCATGTCTGATGCCCAGTGCCCACATCTCTGTTCTTGACAGACATATTTTGTGCTCTCTTTGTTCTCAGCCCAAGACTCTTTATGTCTAATTTATTTTTAGGTAGTTTCATTACCTGACTAGTCCTTTTCCCCTTGGGAAAATTAAATACCTATGTAGTATCTATTTTGTTGTAAGGATTACATGGAATAAGCCAGTTAAGTTCCTAATATATTGGCGCATAATATGCTCAATAAAATTTTATTTTCTTCCTTCTCTCCCTCCCCACACACCTTTTCCTTCACTTTAATAAACAAACAAACAAACAAACCACTTTGGATCTTATATGAAGATACTTTTAAACTTACTACTTCATTATTGTCTGGCTCCCTTTCACACTCAGTCAAATAGTCATTGTTCCCTCTCTCTCCTTTCCAGTTTTACATACGCATCCCCAGATTGGCTAATGTGAAAAACTAGTCCAAGCCTTTATCTCACTCTGCTGTGTCTTCAGAAAACTTTGGCTTCTAGAAAACATCCAGAAAATTTGAAAGAATAGTATGAGGAATATCTATATATAACTATTTGAAAGTAAGTTGCAGATATCATATTTCACCTCTCAAGATTTTAGAGCATATCTTCTAAGGACAAGAACATTCTTCAATGTAACCTTGATATTATCACAATGGGAAATTTAATACTGATATAATAATTGTATATAATATATAATCAATGTTCAGATTTCCCAAACTATTCCCAAAATGTGCTGTATAGGTTGTTTTTTTTCATGTAGGATCTAATCAAGAACTATGTACTTCATTTGGTTAACAAATCTCTCTCATCTCCTTTAATCTAAAAGGATCCACCTACCTCTTTTTGTCTTTCAGGACATTGACACTTTTGAGGAGTCCAGGCCAGCTGTTTTGTAGAAATTCCCACAATCTGGATTTGTCTGGTTTCTTTTCCCCACATGATTAGATTCAGGTTAAACGTTTTGACAAAAATCATATGCAGGCCAGGGTTGTATGGCCCTTTCTTTTATATGCTTGAAAATTATTGAGAACCCAGAGTTTTTGTTTATGTGGATTATATCAATATTTATCATATTATAAATTTAAAATATTTTTTAACTTATTAGCTCATTTGAGAAATAGCAAACCCATTTGATATTAATTTTCCAGACCTAAAATTTTAATGAAAAAACTTGACATTGTTTTACATTTTTACAAGTCATTTTAATGTCTGCCTTAATGAAATGCAGCTGCATCTCATATCTGTGCCTACATTCAGCCTGTTGCAACATGTTGTTTTGATTGAAGCATATGAAGAAAATGTGGCATCACACAGACACATAGTTGAAAAACAGAGGAGTATTTTAACTGTCCTCTCAGACTTGACAAGTGGTCGTCATTTCCTTAGGGATTGCAAAAGGATTGTTTTCTGCTTCTATTATTCTTTCTTATTTTATCAGTTATAAATCTTTTTTTATATTTCTTTGTATAAATTAGTAATCTTAAAATACTGGAAGGTCTAGTAGATGCTCAGTTATTTCCCTTTAATTATCAATTTTCAAAGTAATCAATTTGTACCTTAGCATCCTCCAGTAGTTTCCAGTGAGTATATTTTGTTTATTTCTCTTCTTCTTTCTTTTCTTACATGTCATCATGTAGTAATGACTTTTTATGCAGTCAATATATTTTAATCACTTGAACTAGATTCCTTCTGATGTTCAAATTGTCTTTGGTCTGTGTGGCTTTGACACAGTTTCATTAACCCTCAATAACATCAAACTCTGTCACAACAAAGCACCACAGGCTCAACTTGTACATTTCCAGCCACAACCTAGATCAGCCATTTCTCCCAGGATCTCTGGTTTCTTTCAGATAAAAATGATATTAGATACAGCAATCTGGATCCCAGTGTTTATTGTTGCTACAGTTGTGTTTGCTTATAGGCATTTTTAGTGGACTGACCCAGAAAACATCTTTTTTAAAAAGTGGGGCAATAATGAGTTTATTCTAAAGTTTCTCAGAGGGCACTGTTGACATTGGGGTCAGCTAATTCTTTGTTGTTGGGATGTCCTGTGCATTGTAGGAGGTTTAACAGTATCCCTGGCCTGTCCTTAGTAGCACCTGCTTCGTCAGTTGTCTGAACCAAAATTGTCCCAAGGCATTGCAAAATGTCCCAGAGGTAGATTAGAGAAGGGGGCAAAAATACCTCTAGCTGAAAAGCACTGTTTTGCAATTTTATTTATAGCAATATTAAAATAATTCTATTATTTTATCCATATGTTTATGTATTTGTGTGTGTGTGTGTGTGTGTGTGTGTGTGTGTGTGTAAACATATTTCACAATGCCAACATCAACATGACCTCTAACGACAGTACCTCTGTGGGCTTGTTGTTCCATCTTCTCTATGAAATTATGAAATCTTGGTCCATTCCCATAGTTTTTAATCAAAAGAACAGTCTCATTTTAATAACCACAATGCACAGGTCAGCATGATACTAAAATCATAAAAATTCCAAACTCTCACCTAATTTAAGGTTTCTCCTTTGCCAAAGTTTAGCAATGCTTGGGGCCTGAAGTTGCATAGAAGAATCAACAAGATCACCTTTTTCTGTTTACCATGCTCACATTCCTAAGACCCCTTAACAGCTGATTTTCACCTTTCAATGTAAAAGGCATAGGAAGAGAGGGGTTAAAAGGAGGGGCACAGTTGTACTTGGCACGTACATATATGACTATCAGTGGAGTTCTCTGTTTGGTGGATGATTATAACTGTTTCTCTAGCAGGATACTTGGTGGGATTGTTGGGATATTTCACCGGAAACTTCAGCTATAATCCTGTAATGTAGGTGATACCTCTCTTCTCTCTGGACACTCCTTCTATCCTCAGTCTCTGGACTTCAAATGGTTGGCCTTACACAGACTCCCTCTGTGTTGGATCACAGTATCCTCTAGTCTGTCCTCTTAGGTGGAACTATTTTTAAAAAGAAAGTACAAACTTTTTATTGGCATGAATAATTTTAGAAAAGTGCTCAAATTAAAGGTGTAGAGCTTAATGATTTATTATTGAGTAAATGAAACTAGGATGTCATCACCCAAATTAAACCACTTACAAATCATTAGCTTCCCAGAAGCCTTCTTACACCCCTTCCAGTCACTCTCCACAGGTAACCACCTCTCAACTTTTAACATTATATATGGTTTTGACTGTCTGAGAACTTTATATTAATGGAATCATAGAGCATTTTTCTGTGTCTACTTATTTTATGCATTATACTTATGGAATTCATCCACATTTCTGCACAGGCTAGATATTTTTTTTCATTGCTGTATAATAATGTATTGAATAAGTAAAACAGAGTTTGTTTATACATTATGCTGTAGATGATCATTTGGGTTTTCAGTTTGGGACTAATTATAAACACTACTTCTATAAATATTCTTGTACAGATCTCTCTTTTTTTGGCAAATATGCATACCTGCTTTTACAGATGAGTTTTGCAAAGTCCTGGCTTTCCCAGGACTCTAGGAGTTTTACTGGTCTTAGACCAGTATTTGTTCCTTGGCACAGGTTCATACATCATGTGGTAGTGAAAATCACCTCTTGTAAAGGCCAAGATTTTTGTATGTTTTATTGTTAGTTATGGGTGACTCCTCTCCCCACCCAAAGTTTTGGGCAGATTCCTGGCTTCATCAGCATAGTCTGTGTAGTGTTTTCTAGCCCTGTTTTCATGGATAAGACAGCCTTCAGATTCTCCATTTTATGCAGGGTTCAGTTCCCATGCTCTTCTTCTGGTGGGCCTGAGGCCACAAATCCTGGCCCCTTGTCACTGTTAAACTCCAGTTCTTGGCTCCTAGGTCCTATATCTACACCTAAAACTTTTTTTGAACATTCCAGTTTCCCCTCTGCTTATCTTTTTTAATTTCTGGCTTATTGGGATACCCCCGTTTTTTGTTCTAGACTATAATTAAACAACATTATTTCTATGACGTTTTATTCAGCATTTTTGTGTTTGTGGTGGAAGGAATGCCCCCATAAGTACCAAGTCATGTTGTCTCAACCCTATGCTTCACAAGTGATACAATACCAACTTCCTCTTCTTTGTTCTTTATCTGTTAAATATATATATTCATTCTTCCTGCCATTTTACTACATATTTCCCCCTCCTTTTCAAAGGAAGACGTGAAAAAGTTGTGACTTCTCTCAAATCAAAGGGAAATGTGTTCACTTGGGCTTATAAGGCAACAAAAATAATACAGAAGTCTTATTTTAAAGGTAAATCTCTTTTTAGCTTATAATAGATTTCATTTCAATCAAAATAGAATTTTATCATGTATCTGAAATTCTTATGCCATTAGGCATATAAAATGATCTAGTCACATTTTAATAATGCCTTTATTTTCACAGAATATGATCCTTTTAATGATAGTAACACTTAAAGTTATATTAATATATTAAATTAAAGTTATATAAATATAATAAATTAAAGTTATATAAATATACATTAAATAAGTATAATATGTTACATATATAATTACGATATATTATAATATATATCATATATTTATTTATAAATAAGTATAGATATATAGATAGGGAGCAGTTAGAAGTAACATAAATATAGCCATTCAATAATCTGTTTTTTCAGATAAATATAAAAATTTCAGAAATAATAAAAACGTATGTCTTTACAAAGGTAGATGTTAAAAATAAGTTTGTAATAAATGAACAAAGAAAAAAAGATATAAACAGATGCTTAAGTATAGAGGAAAAACTGGTGGTTATCAGAGGGGAGATGGGAGTGGGGTTAGGTGAAATAGAAGGGGTTAAGAGTATCGTGATGAGCACTGAGTGGTGTATAGAATTGTTGATTTACTACATTGTACACCTGAAACTAACACTGTTAATTATATTTAAATTTAAAAATTAAAAAAAAAACTATAAAAATAAGCTTGTTAAGACTCTACTTATAACTCATGGTCTATTAATATAAAAAGGCAGGAAATTCGTTGAAATAATAGGCATTGTGTATAAAAATGTTGAAGATGTTAAATACAAATCTGGAGCAAGACATTTTTAAAATTTACCATATATGATAATAAGTGAAATACTACTGTAGAGCCTATATCATTGAGTACACCATAGTTATGGCTATAAGTGAAACAAAAAATATAGTTATGTGTACATATATTCAACAAATATTTATTGCAGTCTTATTTAACACAAAACTTACAAAAGACCTAGTTTTTACCTTCACAAAACCTAGGGAAGGCAGGCAAACAGTATTTATAGTAGATACATATTGAATATTTAGTTGGTTACGTAGAAGAAATGTCTAGGCCTTTGTCGGGTCAGTTAGACCAGTTAAGAGTTTGTTCAACAGGTAAACTTAGAAAAGGGAGGAGAGTCATAAAGGTATGAGAGACTTTGGGGAAATGTAAGGATGTTAGTACAACTAGAACATAAAACAGAATATGAAATTCAAAAGAAAAGATGTAATTACCCCTTGCTCTTCCCACCCTGAAATATATGAGATTTTCTAAGGAGAAAGAGAAAATGTGGTGTTCTATTACAGACTTTTGGTAACATTGCCCCAGGTTTCAGAAGGGGCAGATGATGTATATATTAAAAGTTGAGATTTAGACAGTATCTCCTGTTTGGGTGAATTCTCCTATTATTTAACATTGTGCCATTCATTCTGTTTGTGGTGGCCCATAGCTTCTAAATACTCCTGGATGTCTTGTAACTCCTGGTGGTGAAGGTATGGGTAGATAGCAAGGATATTAGAACGTACTAAGTAATTTGAAGACTGACTTTTTGTAAATTGTTTTAGAGTGACAATGTTGTGTTGGACTGAGGAGCAGCAACAATTGAGCCTAAATCTGTGATTTATGAGGAATGAGCAAGTGGATCTGTTTTTCAAAACCAGAATGTAAATTGTCTAAAGAAAAGTGGTAGCACTACACACTATGCTGGATTCACAACCCCCACAATTCAATGTTTTGAAGATGTCCTGGATAAAGTTTTGACAGAGCCAATGCATTGGGCATGAACTTTCTTCACTTGCATGTACAGCCAGGTACCTGATGGAGTGACACATATGACAGAGTGGTCCTTTCTGTATTCCTTGCCTTCTCGGTGGCTCTGAGTCCTGGCCAAGCTTTCTGGTTGCAGAGGCAGTGCCTGGGCCCCATGCCAAATTATCTTAGCTCTAGTTGGAACTGGTTGGGTGAAACATTTCTTAAGCCAAAAGGTCTCCTGGAAAAGGTTAACCTCTAATTTTACCCCCTAAATTCTGCTTGCATGATGCTTTACCAGCATTGCAGTTTTGATAGCCTAACATTAGTGTTAAAGTTGGCCATAGCATAACTTTCAGATTTCTTTAAGCCTTTCCATTTTGTTACAGGCAGCCCATGATGATATGAATCATGCCTACCCCTCAAGATGGTGCCTTCATGCCAATAGCCTTTATTATCAGAAATTTTCCTCCTTTTCAAACGTCAAATCTTGGAATGCTTAGCTCTCCCCCCCCACCACCACCAAGAGTTATAAGAATTGCATTCTATTTGATAATTATAATTTTCTCATTTATACTTAAATCTATGTTTAACTTTATTTAGTACTCATCAACAATCTTTCATGCCAGATTTCCCTCCTCGTGCATTCTCTATTGTAACTCATCCATTATTAGTTAAGTTATATCTTTAGGAATCTCTTTAGAGTGTGTACTGGGCTCTCATTTCCTGATTCTATGCATATCTGAGAATGTCTTTCAATTGCCTTTCAAACCGAAGAACTTCACTAAGTACAGAATTTTTGGGCTAAATCTAGAACAGATCCAGTACTGTATTTGGTTTTTAGAGATGTGACAATAATTGTAGCAGACATTCATTAATTACTTGCTATTTGACAGACTCTTACATGAGATTGTTTAATCCTTAGATCCAATTCTGGGTACTAATATTATTTCATTTTACTTGTCAAAGTCATCTAGCTACTAAGTAAGGAGTTTGAAATTTGAACTTTAGCAGTAATGCTCCAAAATCCTTACTCTTGGGGCACCTGGCTGGCTCAGTTGGTTAAGCGTCAGACTCTTGATTTCGGCTCAGTCATGATCTTGCCATTGGGTTCTGTGCTGGACATGGCACCTGCTTAAGATTCTCTCTCTCCCTCTCTCTCTTCCCCTCCTCACCTCTCTCTCTCTCTCTCTCTCTCTCAAAACAAAAAATCATGACAACAACGAAAAAAACCAAAGTCCACACTCTTAATTTTCTATACTACCTTTCAGGTTAATAATAATAAATTTCAGGTTAATAATAATAAATTTCTATACTACCTTTCAGGTTAATTAAGCTCAAATGTCTAGCTGTGTGACTTTAGAAATGTTACTTCTCTGTGCTTCAGTTAACTGTATAAAATGGGACTAATGTTAATAATAAGGATGCTATGATGATAAATGAGTTGATACATGCAAATAGTTTATAACAGTGCCTAGCAGATAGTAAATACTTGATAGTGGCCTGCTGCTCTTGTTATTACCTTATAGATAGTAAGATCCAGATCCAAACTTTGTTTTTTTTTTAATTTTTTTTTAACGTTTATTTATTTTGGAGACAGAGAGAGACAGAGCATGAACAGGGGAGGGGCAGAGAGAGAGGGAGACACAGAATCGGAAACAGGCTCCAGGCTCCGAGCCATCAGCCCAGAGCCTGACGCGGGGCTCAAACTCACGGACCGCGAGATCGTGACCTGAGCTGAAGTTGGACGCTTAACCGACTGCGCCACCCAGGCGCCCCCAGATCCAAACTTTGAATAATCAATCTTATTTCAAGTAACTCTGCTGTTTAACACTATAGTATAGTATCAAAAGTTAGGTGGAAATTAGGCATGGAAATTAGGCATTTACATTTAGTGGGGAAAAGTGATTATTCAAACAGTATTGGGACATACATGATAAGCAATAAATGCTTGTTGAATGTATGAGGGTTTTATAAGAGTGTATATGCATTCACTTAATGAATATTAACAAGTAAGTATTAAGTATCCTCTAGGTCTGTATAGGCCAACTAGAATGAAACACAAAAATGATAGGGCATGATAATGAAATTGTAGATGATTTTTTTCTTTTGAATTTCCTTAATTTGTTCCACAATTTCGCGAATGATACAATTTATAAAATTAGCAATTTGACCAGATAATCACTATATTATTTTTTATATATGTTGAGTGAGTTTGAAGTAACTACAAATAAGTGGTTGGAAGGGCAGAGCTCAGAGTGAGGTTTTGGAGCCATGAGAAGATAATGAAACTACCCATATGGTGTGTACAGTGGAGTAAAACATATAAGAAACAGGCAAAGGACAAGGTGTTGGCAAATGGAACTTAAAGGAACCATTAGAAAGACACATGAAGAGTCAGAAGAGACATGCCCCCCAAAACAAAGCAGGAGACAGGTGGGGAGAGAAATTATCAGTGGCAAATTATACAGAAGGTCAAGAAAGAATCCACAGTATTTAGGAATGAAGAAATCTTTGTTAAGCCATTTTATAAGAACAGTGAATATATATAAGCCATATTATAGTATGCTGAGGAGTAAAGGAAGTTGGGTAGTTAGAGACTGAAAATGTAGATGATTTTTTCAACAAGTTAGTTGAACAAGGGATGGATCCTGGAAGAATTTAGAGTGAGACAGAATTCCTTTTATTTTTCCCTTATTGCTGCTAGAATTTTTTGGCATGGAAACACTTGTGAAAGGAGAATATCATTGGAGAGGAAGAGTCTAAAGATTTTAGGAGAGAAAGGGCAAGATTTGAAAGCAGGTAGGAAACAATGGTTACAAGAGCATAGACTGAGAACCTTGGTAAAAAGAACTCCCTCTGAGCACTGAAAGAGAAGGTGCCATCGTAAATCATTTAAGAAATTGAAATACTATAATCAGCAGTATCCCAGATGCTGGTGTTTTTTTTGGGCTTTTGGTTTTTCCTAAATATTTGTGACCTAGGGGTAGAAGGCAGGAGAGCCTCCCTTCAAAAAAACAATTACATCCATGTGCACTGTTTAAGTTTTTTCTCTGTATAGGATGGAAAATCTTGCTCCCTACTTCCTGTTCTCTCTTCTTGTGAGAAATCAGTGTAGGGTCCAGATGAATGACGGATGGATAGGTTAATTGACTGATTGATTGATTTACACATACTTTATTCCCACAGTCACTCCTGTAGCCTGCAAATATAACTTGTGGTAAAAAAATGAGCAGAGTCAAATCAAAAAGTAGCATGTAGTGTACACTCTGCTAATCTGATGGACATGAGTGTGAAACTTCATAACCATCCTTTGTTAGGAGAAAAGCCCTAAGTCTATGCCTAAGACTCCTAAACAAGAGAATGAACATTAGTAGGAGAGAGTACATGGACATAAGTTTGTGGAGGAATATATATTTAAGAAAAGACCATCTGTGCTTATCCCAAAATGCCCCAGGCCAAGACCGTTTTGTTGCTAGCTGTCTGACAGACCTGGCCTTTTTTCCCTTTGTGCTTTGTTCACATACTTGCCCCTGCTTGATAAAGCAAATGTTTAAGGTACCTCTGTGTTCCTTTACCACAAGCTTTGGCCAGAAGAGTGAATCTGATTTTAATGCTAATATAAAATATTAAAGGAAATTCCATAATCCTTTAAAATTACTTTTCATACTTCCAAAATATAAGTAAGCTGAAGAGGTTAAAAAGACTCAGTCTGTGTTACAGGAATTTATTGGAAAATGAGTGCCAAAAAGTAAATTTTTCGGTTAATTAATGTTTCCATGTTTAAGCTGAATTTTTTAAATTCAATCTAATTAAGTTAGATTGTTCCATGCTTTATTAAATGGAACACGTTTGTGGTTTAAAAGGATCATGGTTGTTATGTTTTCATTCATACGTGTATCTTTAGAAATTTAAGACCATGGGGGAAGTGAAGGGGAAAAAAAAAGTTACAAACAAAGAGGAAGGGAGGCAAACCATAAGAGACTCTTAAATTTAGAAGGCAAACTGAGGGTTGATGGGGGGTGGGAGAGAGGGGAAAGTGGGTGATGGGCATTGAGGGGGGAACTTGGGATGAGCACTGGGTGTTGCATGGAAGCCAATTTGACAATAAATTATATTAAAAATAAAATAAATAAAATAAAATCATCATGGTTGAATATTAAATTCATATCCCAGACCTTTTGAAGGAAACTCCACAAATGATCCCATGGTCACACATAGTATCTGCATTTCTTCTACAATTCTTCTGTCTTTTCCTTCATTCAGTACTTCTCAGTGTTTTAAATATTTCTCATTTATCATTATTTCCATTTATCGTGTTTTCTAATTTGCAGCCAAAATAACCTAGGCAGTAAAGTCAGCACAATCAGTGACATCTTTTTTTTTTAATGTGCTATTCACAATCATTTGACCCTGTAAGTAAGATAGCTCCAGGAATTTCCAATAGAATTAAGTGTATAGATTTTATAAAATGTCTATTTCAGAGACTTCTTTAGTTCTTTAGTCTGTTTCTTGAAGGTTTAGATGTCAGAAAGAAAAAAAAGTTTTACTATAGTTTGACTATCTTACATAACTAAAGCTTATCAACAACATGTAGATAACCTTGAAATGAGAAAGGGCTAAGGGCAATCTGATACTGACACCATTAAGAAGATGAACAGAAATATTATACAAAACATTTTTAAAGGAGTAATAAAATTAATTTATATGCTGTGTGCACCTCATTAAGGCTCATGAAGACACGCGTAAAGTATTAAACAGGGTTTGGAGCATCCCCAACATTCACTTATGCCAGGCAAGAGGCGGAGAGAGACAGTAAAGCACTTGCTGATGTGCATTTGTTGTTGTTGTTGTTGTTTTCTATGCATAAAATTTCCAAAGGTCTTTAGATATCATATGTAACTTTTGTTTTTGTTTTGTTTTCTAGGGCAGCATAATTATTTATGCGCTGGAAGAAATGATTGCATTGTTGATAAAATCCGCAGAAAAAACTGCCCCGCATGTCGCCTTAGAAAGTGTTGCCAGGCTGGCATGGTCCTTGGAGGTAATACTGATGTTTTCATCAGTAATATGCTGTTGAATATTTACACTCTAAAACCGTGGGCCAGGAAATCCTAGTTTTCTTATTCATCTTTGTTCTTGTTTTGCTTTTCCTGTCATGATTATTGGTGTCTGAATGAAGCAACCATTAATATCACATTAACTATAGATTCTCATCTTTTTTAGGTATGTTATGAAAAGTAATAAGCCTTCATTTGTCTATATTGCCTATACGGAGATGCTATGAGAAGTTCACCAGCCTCTTATTAAGTAACATAGGTTGGATCTAGTCTCTGCCACTCACTGTCTGGGTAGCCTTGGATAAGTCACTAACTCCTTCTGGGCATCAGTCTCCTTATTTGTAAAATGAGAGTACTGAGGTTCTTTTCAGAATCAAAAATTGATTCTGTGAATTGGTCAAGTACATTGGTCTTTATCCATCTCCCTCTCTCTCTCCATCAATCCCCTCCCACCCTACTTCCCTTCCTCATTCTCTTTAAGTAACTATATATGGAGCCCTTACGACTTACCAGGTACTCTTCTAAATTCTGGGGGTATAGCAGCGCACACACACACACACACACACACAGAAACAGAAACAAATCTCTACCCTAATGGAGCTTACATTTTGGGTAGAGGAACAATAAGTATGTATGTCAAATTATTATAAGTGTTATCAAAAATATTAAGCCG
This sequence comes from Felis catus, assembly GCF_018350175.1. Taxonomy (NCBI): domain Eukaryota; kingdom Metazoa; phylum Chordata; class Mammalia; order Carnivora; family Felidae; genus Felis; species Felis catus. Next base: position 32,924,246 of record NC_058377.1, read on the forward strand.
GATGAATTAATAGGAAGTATCAGGGAGAGGAGTCACTTCTGAATCCTTTAATTAATATTTTCATTTCACTTGGCCATTTCTTTTTCTTCCCCCTTCTAAGTATATTTTCTTTTTCCCTCTTTAAGTTTTTATTTATTGTTTTTCAAATTTTATTTTTTATGGTTCCAAGTTTTTATTTAAATTACAGTTAGTTAACATATAGTATATTAATTTCAAGTATAGAATTGAGTGATTCATTGCTTACATACAACACCTAGTGCTCATCACAACAAGTTCCCTCCAAGATAACCACCATCTACTTCTCCTATCCCCCTGCCCACCTCCCCTCTGGTAACCATTGTTTGTTCACTATAGTTAAGAGTCTGTTTCTTGGTTTTGCTTCTCTCTTTTTATCACCCTCTATTTTCATTTGTTTTGTTCTTAAATTCCACATATGAGTAAACTCATATGGTATTTGTCTTTCTCTGACTTACTTCACTTAGCATAATACTCTCTAGCTCCATCCACGTCATTGCAAATGGCAATAGTTCATTTTTTTTTAAGGCTGAGTAATATCCCATCGTGTATACATACCACTTCTTCTTTATCCATTTATCAGTCCATGGACATTTGGGTTCTTTCCATAATTTGGCTATTGTTGATAATGCTTCTATAAACATCAGGGTGCATGTATCTCTTTCAAATTAGTATTTTTGTTTCCTTTGGGTAAATACCTAGTAGTGCAGTTGCTGGCTCATAGGGTATCTCTATTTTTAACTTTTGAGCAACATCCATACTGTTTTCCAGAGTGGCTGTGTCAGTTTACATTCCCACCGACAGTACAGAAGGGTTCCCATTTCTTCATATCCTTGCCATCATCTGTGGTTTTCTGAGTTGTTAATTTTACCTACTCTGACCCATGTGAGGTGGTATCTCAATGTGGTTTTGATTTGTATTTCCCTGATGATGAGTGATCTTTTCATGTGTCTGTTGGCCATCTGGATATCTTCTTTGGAAAATTGTCTATTCCTGTCTTCTGCCCATTTTTTTAAATGGATTGTTTTTCAGGTGTTGAGTTTTATAAGTTCTTTGTATATTTTGGATACTAAACCTTTATCTGACATCATTTGCACATATCTTCTCCCATTCCCTCAGTTGTCTTTCAGTTTTGTTGATTGTTTCCTTCGCTGTACAGATGGTTTTACTTTGATAAGGTCCCAACAGTTTATTTTTGCTTTTATCTCCCTTGCCTCAGGAGATGTATCTAGTAAGAATTTGCTATGGCCAATGTCAAAGAGGTTACTGCCTGTGTTCTCTACGATTTTAATGTTTTCCTGTTTCACATTTAAGTCTTTTATCCAATTTGAATTTATTTTTGTTTATGGTATAATAAAGTGGTTCAGTTTCATTCTTTTGCATGTTGCTATCCAGTTTTCCTGACACGCTTGTTGAAAAGACTGTCTTTTTTTCCATTGGATAGTCTTTCCTAGTCTCTTGAAGATTAATTGACCATATATAGTTGTGGGTTCATTTCTGAGTTTTCTGTTCTGTTCCACTGATGTGTCTGTTTTTGCACCAGTAACATACTGTCTTGATCATTACAGCTTTGTAATATGACTTGAAGTTGAGAATTGTGATGCTTCCATCAGTTAACCATTTCTTAAGCAATATCTCCGGCATCATGAGTTTGATGTAATGGTTATAATTTTTCTAAAATACATTAAAATGAACTCATAACCTTTTTGTAGTGTGTGTGTGTGTGTATATATATATATATATATATATATACATATATATATATATATATATAATAGAGATATAGTTAACCTAAAAGTTACCTTAGTTTCAGGTGTAAAACAGTGATTTGACAGGTCTGTGTGCTGTGCTCACCACAAGTTTTGCTACCTTCTGTCTTCATACAATGCTATTACAATACCAATGATTTAATTCCCTATGCTGTAGCTTTCATCTCCATGGCTTGTACATTCCATGAGTGGATAACCTGTACCTCTCACTCTCTTTCACCTATTTTGCCAATCCCCCCAGCTCCCTCCACTCTGGCGACCATGTTTGGTCTCTGCATTTATGGGTCTATTTCTGCTTTTCTGTTTGTTTCTTTAGATTTCACGTGTAAGTGAAATCATATGTTATTTGTCTTTGATGTATTTCACTTAGCATAATAGCCCCTAAGACTATGTATGTTGTTGCAAATGGCAAGATCTCATGCTTTTTCATGACTAAGTCAATTGCACATATATATCACATCTTCTTTATCCATCTATCTACTTATGGACACTTGGGTTGCTTCCCTAATTTGGTTGTTGTTTATAATGCTGCAGTAAACATAGGGGTCCAAATATCTTTTTGAATTAGTGTTTTTGTTTTCTTTGAGACCCTGTAGTTTAATTACTGAATCATGTGGTATTTCTATTTTTAACTTTTTGAGGAACCTCCATACTGTTTTCCATAGTAGCTACAACAATTTTCATTCCCACCAGCAGTGCACAAGGCTTCCTTTTTCTTCATATCCTTTTCAGCACTTGTTATTTATTGTCTTTTCAATTCTAGCTATTCTGACAGGGATAAGGTAATACCTCACTGTAATTTTGGTTTGCATTTACCCGATATTTAGTGAGTTTGACCATCTTTCATATGCTGGTTGGCCATGTATGTCTTCTTTGGAAAAATGTCTATTCAGGTCCACTTGCCATTAAATTTTTTTTTGATGTTTGCTTATTTTTGAGAGACAGAGACAGAGAGTATGAGCAGAGGAGGGACAGAGAGAGAGGGAGACACAGAATGCAAAGCAGGCTCCAGGCTCTGAGCTGTCAGCACAGAGCATGACGCAGAGCTCAAGCTCCCAAACCTGGAGATCATGACCTGAGCTGAAGGTGGACACAACCAACCTGACCAGGAGCCACCCAGGAGCCCCTCTGCCAATTTTTAATCAGATTTTTTTTGGTGTTGAGTCATATAAGTTATTTATAAATTTTGGATATTAATGCCTTGTCAGATATATCATTTGCAAAAATCTTCCATTCAGTAAGTTGCCTTTTTGTTTTGATGATGATTTCCTTCACTGTACAGAGGCTTTTTATTTTGGTTTGGTCCCAATAGTTTAATTTTGCTTTTATTTATCTTGCCTGAAGAGACATATCTAGAAAAATGTTGCTAAGAACAATGGCAAGATATTATTGCATGTGTTTTCTTCTAGGAGTTTTATGGTTTCCAGTTTCACATTTAGGTGTTTAATCCATTTTGAGTTTATTTTTGTATATAGTTTAAGTAAGTGATCCAATATCATTCTTTTGCTTAATGCTGCCCAGTTTTCCCAGCACCATTAAAGAGACTGTCTTTTCCCCCCTGCATATTGTTTTCATAGATTAATTGATCATAAAAGCATTAGTTTATTACTGGGCTCTCTATCCTATTACATTGATCTGTGTCTGTGTTGGTGCCAGTACATGGTGTTTTTATTACTACAGCTTTGTAGTATATCTTGAAATCTGGAATTGTTATACCTCCAGCTTTGTTCTTCTTTCTCAAGATTGCTTTGGCTATTTGAGGTCTTTTGTAGTTCCATACAAATTTTAGTATTACTTTTTCTAGTTCTATGACAAATGCTATTGATATTTTGATAGGGATTTCACTGAATCTGTAGATTGCTTTGGATAGCATGGACATTTCAATGATACTGAACTTCCAATCCATGAGCCTGCTATACGTATTTGCATTTGTGTCCTCTTCAATTTTTTTTTTAATGTCTTATAGTTTTTTTTTAAATTTTATTTAAATCCAAGTTAGCATATAGTGTAATATTGGTTCCAGGAGTAGATTTTAGTCATTTATCACTTACATATAGCACCCAGTGCTCATCCCAACAAGTGCCCTCCTTAATGCCCTTCACCCATGTAATCTATCACCCCACCCACCTCCCCTCCAGCAACCCTAAGTTTGTTCTTTGTATTTAAGAGTCTCTTATGGTTTGCTTCCTCTGTTTTTATCTTATTTTTCTTTCCCTTCTCCTATGTTCATCTGTTTTGTTCCTTAAATTCCACATATGAATGAAGTCATATGATATTTATCTTTCTCTGGCTGACTTATTTCGCTTAGCATAATATGCTGTAGTTCCATCCATGTTGTTGCAAATGGCAAGATTTCCTTCTTTTTGATTGCCGAGTAATATTCCAGTGTGTGTGTGTGTGTGTGTGTGTGTGTGTGTGTGTGTGTGTGTGTACATACATATCATATCTTCTTTATCCATTTGTTAGTCAATGGACATTTGGGCTCTTTCCATAATTTTGCTATTGTTGATATTGCTACTATAAACATTGGGGTACATGTGCCCCTTCGAATCAGCACTTTTGTATCCTTTGGATAAATACCTAGTAGTGCAATTGCTGGGTTATAAGGTAGCTCTATTTTTAATTTTTTCAGGAACAAAAACACTGTTTTGCAGAGTGGCTGCACCAGTTTGCATTCCTAACAACAGTGCAAAAGGGTTCTCCTTTCTCTGCATCCTCAGCAACATCTGTTGTTTCCTGATTTGTTAATTTTAGCTATTCTGACAGGTGTGAGGTGGTTATCTCATTAGAATCTATAATTGAAAATCTGTCCCAAGCCAAAAATAGTCATTCACATAATATAACCATTTTAATATTTTTCCCATTAGAGTTTTTTTAATGATTCTCCATAATATAACAACTTGCTGTATTATGTAATTATAAAATATATTAAGCCTACCAAATTAATAAAAATAAACAAGTAAATACCTATATATCTGTCACTCAATTTTTAATTGATATGATCATTTTTCATATATTCTTCATTCTAAGGAATAATATATTAACAGATATTTTAAAGCTTTTGATATGTTCTTTCCCTAAACTCATTAGATTAGTTTCTTATAAAATTTCCTTGTCTCTCTTTTTTTCTTTTTTTCTTTTTTTTTCTTTTTTTTATTATTATTTTTTTAATATGAAATTTATTGACAAATTGGTTTCCATACAACACCCAGTGCTCATCCCAAAAGGTGCCCTCCTCAATACCCATCACCCACTCTCTCCTCCCTCCCACCCCCCATCAACCCTCAGTTTGTTTTCAGTTTTTAACAGTCTCTTATGCTTTGGCTCTCTCCCACTCTAACCTCTTTTTTTTTTTTCCTTCCCCTCCCCCATGAGTTCCTGTTAAGTTTCTCAGGATCCACATAAGAGTGAAACCATATGGTATCTGTCTTTCTCTGTATGGCTTATTTCACTTAGCATCAGTCTCTACAAACCTTCCAAACTACCCCTGAAGTTATTTCAAGTTAATTTGTCTTCCCCAAACACCATATTGTCATTCAAAATAATTTAGGGAGTTTCATAGTGTTAGATGGCTCATAGGACTAATATATAATGCAGTATCTTTGATTCTGAGGGATATCTGGGATATAAAAAAAAGAAGAAGAAGGAAAACCTTACTGTATTTCAGGCATATTTGAAGGAAAGATTGATTGAATTCTAATGTTATCTTGTGGTCAGTATTGCAAACTGAGAAATATGGTTTGTGCATTTAAATATCTCATAAGTAGATCTGCACAGAGGTTTATTAGAAAGAAGTGGCACCACACTCTGATATGTCATAGTCCTGGTATTGGTCTGCCTGGCAGAGTTAATAGCAAAAGTCTGTGGAGTCAACAGTCCAGTTCTTATAAATCAGAAAGGTATGCAATTTCTGGATCAGATTCTAACTGCTAGTCCTGTATTAAATTTCTGGAGTAAGGGTAAGTGTACTTGTATTCTACTGAGAATGTGAGAGCTTCCTTTTGAATGATAATCAGGGTTGCTTCTAGTTGGATTCTTTCATAATTAGAAGAGTTTCACTTAAGTAATAATAGCCTACATACTAATAAAAATGGAGATACATCCTTTCCTTCCTTCCTACATGTTTACCACTCCTTGAGGTTTCTCATTTCTGATATAGAGACCATTTAAATAACAAAAGATGAAACAAAGAGTAAACCTTGAAAAATTTTTTAAAGATTTAATAAAATATATGCAAGAATTTCAGAAGCCAGAAATATTAATGTTTTCACAGGTCATGACATAGATATCGCAGGTTGTAATACCAGCTTTAGTGGCTGTGTGCTGATTATAAGAATTGTGTTTGAGTTATTGGGTCTCTTAGTTGCATATAAGTCTTATTTTTAATAAACCACTTTCCTTGCCTTCACCAGGTCACAATAAACTCTTGCATTTTGTTATTGCTATACAGTACTGAGTAGGAAAGATAGTTACATGCTGAAGTATGGTAATATATCTTCTAATTTAGGTGTTCTGCTCCCAACTTCTTTCCTTTGGAAAACATTTTTGTGTAATGACTCACAAAAAAATTCTAAAATGAATACAGCTCTGTGTTTTGCATTTGTGGTAAAAATGATGAATTATTATAAAGGTAATTAGCTCTTACAAATATAAGTAACTTTCTACATAAAGGAATGATTAAATACATAGTTAATGTTAGCTGAAATGTTTTTAAAGCTGGAGACTATTTTTATAGGGTTGTTATTTATTTATTTACTTATTTTGGTAGAAAGCCTTTTCTTCAGATTTTAAAGGGTTATGCTAGAAAGCTAGTTTCTTTCCTACCCCCTTCTGCCCCTATATTCACCCCCCATGTCTCTTGGCAAAGAGAATAACTTTCTGGGCTACAGAATATGGGTTGTGTAGTAAAGTGTTGTTGTTTTTTTCTCCTCCTATACTTGAAAGCCAGAAAGCCTCTTTTTTTTTTTTTTTTTTTTTTTTTTGAAGAATTTCTGAACAGTACCTTCTTTGGAAGTATAGAAACTTAGTCTGTGCCTTTAATTACTATAAAAACTGAAATCATCTGTCTTCTCTTTGATGCAGGAATTGCTTTGGGTGATGCCTGCCACCTACCTCTTTGGACTATCTTCCTCTTATGAGCATTTCCTTTTCTACCCAAACCCTGGTCTTTGAATGAGCAACCCCCATACCAAGATAATACTTCTCACACTATTTCCTCAGTTCACTAAATTGAATGAAACCTACAGCCAAATAGTGTCTTCTGGCCACTTCCTGATTGTTCACCCTAAACCCCCTTTCATACATACGGGATAAGGATATTCCTTAGAATATTCATTCTCATTTCTTTGTGTTTTTTGTTTGTTTTGGGGGTGTTTTTTGGTGGTTTGGTTTTTTGTTTGTTTGTTTGTTTGTTTGTTTTCAATTAGGGACTGCTTTTATGGCTGCCAGCTAAAACTGTTCAAGAGCATCTAGCAGTATTTACTATTTTTAGACCCCCTTAAAAAGTTAGGATTGAGGGATATAAAGATTCTCCTCCATTTGTAGTCTAACTTTATTTGGATAATTGAGACATTTACTATTTAAAACAATTCTAGTATAGTTTGGGGTTCTTTTTGAAAATATTCATTTTAATTTTATATTTCCTGTTATCTAGCATTTGTATTTTTTTAAGTATAAATGCAGGCATGTTGTTTTAATCTGGGAAGTAGAAAAGCAAGCTAAATCTGTGCCAAAAGAGGTTGTTAGAGCATAGTCCCAATGTACTGATCCCAGCAACATCATCCTTTTGATAATTTGAAGTAAAACACAGATCTAGACATGATTTCTCACAGCTACTATTGGGATAATTGCCTATAAATCCAACTAAACAAGAGCAAAGCTTATTATGACCCTCATAATATCAAAGGATTTGCACTATTCCCTGTCTGCTGATCTTTACCCTCTATTTTCTCATCCAATTCCCAGAAAGCTTTCCAGCTTCCATAAAATTTACATTTTAATATCCAATATAATATTCTGCCTCTATGCAACGTGCCCAGCATTATCACATGAACACCTTGTGTCATCCACAAAATAAAAAATATGACATTTTTTGGCCAGAAATGAAAACAAATAGAGAGGCCATGGCAAAGTAAACATTCACTTCAGAACTTAGTCCATAATTAGTAATCTATATTACTTTATTCAGTCTGAAAGATTTATGTATATGTTTACCTATTTGGTTTTTTTTCCAACTCAGTCCTTCATTCAGTTTACTTGTTTTTGAGATAAAATTTTTATAAGTTCTTTATGTGGGAAATTATTAATGATAATTTCATTTATCCATTTAAAATATCTTTCTTTACCCTTCACTTTCAAAAGATGATTTTGGTGATTTAAAAATTTTAGGTTGACTTTGTTTTTCTCCACGCTGTAAAGATGCTCATCTACTACCTTCTGGGAGTATCATTTTTTCTGAGAATTCTCCCATTTATCTAACAGCTGTTTCTTTGAGGCAATATTTTATCTATATTTATGTAAAATGTTTTTTATACTTTTTCTACAAATTCACTGTAACAACCAGTAATAAGTTAGCTTCATTTGTTCTACTTGTAAATCATGATTTCTAAAGTTGTGTCTTTTGTACATACCAGGAGGATCAATACCACCCCAGTATTCTTCAAATATTGCTTCCCTCCACATTGCCTTTTTCTACCTCTAGAACACTTACTAGACATATATTAGCACATTCTCTCTTCCAAATATCCTTACCCTATATAATATTTCTCATATTGTTATCTATGCTATATTCTGTGAAATTTAGTCAGTTATATCTTCAAGTTTACCATCTCTTAACTTTAGTGGTGGTATTTTTTTAAACATTATACTTGTTTCTTTTATAAATTTGTCTTATTTTTACTAAAATAAAAAAGCTTTTACTTTTTTGTGTTTCCATTCATTTTTCATATAACTTTAATAAGTTGTAAACAAATTTGCCACAAATATTTGTATTCACTAATTCCAAAGTCCCATAACTCTGAATCTAATTATGCCACTGTAGCATGATGGTTTAAAAAAAAAAGCTGTTATTATTTACAGAATTCCCCCATGATTGTAGTATAAATACTCCTTTATAGCAAATTTCAGGCTACCAGAGTTTTAAAAACTGGCTCTCAGTATTCCTGAATATTTAATAAGTTTTCATAGGCCATTATGAGCCAGTTCCAGTTCCAGCACCCTGCTTATTATATCTGTTACTTCTTACTCATTGTGCCTTTTGTAATTTTGGATTATAAATTCATGTCTGGCACAGCTTAATTTTATTTTCTTTCTTTCTTTCTTTCTTTCTTTCTTTCTTTCTTTCTTTCTTTCTTTCTTTCTTTCTTTCTTTCTTTCTGTGTGGCCTTAATTGAGGGAGTTTCTGTCCAAAGAATTCTTGTTTTATTCTTCCAGGCACTTTAAGGATTTCATTAATGCTCTAGGATTCCTATACCATGCAGGTAGAATAATTTCAAGCTGCCGATCTGGCTGAAGAAGGCCTTTGATTAAGAGTGATCAAAGGAGAGATGTTTTATACTGAACTAATAAGGATGAAACAGACATGCTGTCTTCTCATGTCCCCTTTGTCAGTGGATAGAAATAGTCTTCATTTTGGACTCCTTGATACTTTGCTGACTTTGTGAGTTTAACTATGCATTTAAAAGTATGTTAGTTATATTTTATCCATCATATTAGGTGTTCTGGAGAAGGGATTTATAAGCTACCTAATTTTCTACATTTCCAGAAGAGTTTATATAGAATTTTATGCCAGTTTCAATCAAATATATTAACTCTGCTTTAAAATTTTAAAATTTGTCAATAGGTTAAAAAAGAATTTTTTATGAATATAATTTATTGTCAAATTGGCTTACATACAACATCCAGTGCTTATCCCAACAAGTGCCCTCCTCAATGCCCATCACCTATTTTCCCCTGTCTCCCAACCCCCATCAACCCTCAGTTTGTTCTCTGTATTTAAGAGTCTCTTAGGGTTTGCCTCCCTCCCTTTCTGTTTGTATCTATTTTTTTCCCCTTCCTTTCTGCCATGGTCTTCTGTTTGTAAAAAAGAATTTTTAAAACACCTCTGTAGGCGATGGTATAGCATTATACAAGTATGAGGATGTACAGTCAGCACAAGTAGGGTTTGACTTAAACTTCCGCACCAATAGCTGCAGGACACACTGCAACCTTTACACATCTCTGCTTTCTTTTCCATTAAGATCACATAATGAGGTGGGTGCTTGGGTGGCTCAGTCAGTTAAACATCAGACTCTTGACTTTGGCTCAGATCATGATCTCACAGTTTCTGAGTTCAAGCCCACATTGGGCTCCTCCATGCTAACAGAGTCCGTTTGGGATTCTGTCTCCTTCTCTCTCTGCTCCTCCCCCATGCACGTGCACACACTCTTTCTCTCAAAATAAATAAAACTTAGAAAAAAAAAGATTACATAATGAGAGTTATTATGAGGGCAAATGAAATGATACATCTAAAGCATGTAGCATGGCGTCTGGCCTATAAAAAAGTTTAGTAAATAGTAGCTTAAAATATCTTTCATATCATGGAGTCATTTGTGCAAATATTGTCATTGTTAAAATAATATTTAACTTTAATGCAGAATATTTATTGTATATTCTAAAAGTTTTTAATTATTTATCTGTAGGAACCATAAAAAAATCAATGCAGGTATCTTGGAATTGCATTAATTTACCGAATCATAGATAGTAGAGGGTATTTAATTAGTGTAAAGTTATTGAATATTGTCATATCTATTTATGTTTTCAAACAATGTTTTTCCCATGGAAACATAATCTTGAAATAAAATGTATATATTTTTATGTGGTAGGAAATTTTTCTAAATGATTGCAAATATTTCTCAGTTAATTTTTTTTTAGCTTTGTAGAAAATGTCCTACTTGTTTTGATTTTTAGAGATGCTTTTAAAACTGTTTGGGATAGAGCCTGTGACTCCAGGAACATGTTGAAGTTACAAAAGATATTCATCAATTTGATCTACCAAAGGCAAAAGAGAATCTGTGTTGCTTAGGATGGGACTGAGGGAAGTAGGAGGAGTGAGATGGAAAAGGAAGTGAGTGGGATGTTACTGCGTGTACTACTTCCCTTGGCCAACCAAATCTTTACTAAAATTCTATTAAAACATGGAAAATGTATGGAATGGGCCCCTTCTCACTTAAATATATATACATTGCCATTGTTTTTAGGCATGTAATATAATTGAAAGAAAATGAGATTCTTATATTTTTCCTTTGTTGATGACCTGTCTTTTCCCTCTGTTTCTTAATCCTTTAATTTCAGTAATTTCATCAATATTTAGCTCTATCTTAATCTATTATTTTTTCCTGAAACAGAATAAGCCCTTTTTGATTTGAAATTTCAAGTCTTCTTATATATTAGCAAAGTATTCTGTATTACCTCCAAAATTTTTTTTCAGAGAGAGAGGTGGGGGGGGGGGCGGGGAGGAAGAGAGACTGCATGAGCAGGGGTGAGGGACAGAGGGAGAGAGAATCCCAAGCAGGCTTCATGCTCAGCACAGAGCCCGATGCAGCACTCTATCCCACAGTCTTGGAGATCATCACCTGAGCTGAAATCAAGAGTCGGATGCTCAAGCAACTGAGCCACCCAAGTGCCCCAGAGACTTTTTGTTTCATATTTTCTTTCCTTTTTTTCATAGTCCTCAATAATAATTGGTACCTGAGCTCTTTTCTTTGTCTTCCACACCTGCCATCCTTTCTCTACTCAGTTTCATTTTAGTTATTTTATACTTTATTTGGTGATTTTTCTTAAAATCTCAGGGTCTGAACATCATGTCTCTGGTTACTTTTTGTTTTACCCTGGCAGGTCTCCTCCTTTATTCTCCTAATAAGGTTTTTTTCATCAATAATGGCCTTATTTCTTCATTTTTTTTCTCTTCTGTCTCCCATTTTAACTTACTATTTTGTAATTTATTTCATCTTTTATTTCTCTTCTTTGGATTCTTGAAACTTAGCTGCCATTTTATTTTTGAAATATAGTGAAAGTTTTGCTTAAGTCCCTTTCCTACAGTAATTCTTCCTCCAATTTGTATTAATCTGATTCTTGATTTTTACATTTTCTTTTTATCATTTCTAAAATTAATTTTTATTAAATTTCATATGATATGTCTGTTACTTACTACACAGTTAAGTTTATGTAATTCTATCTTTGCCTGGTAATTGACTTAGTATCTGATAGTGATTTCCCCTTGGCTTTCTCTTGTTTTGATTAAACCTTTATAATTTGAGCCAGAAGACTTGATATCTTAGCTATTTGGTTTGATATGGAAGACAGGAAAACAGTGGTTGGGGACATAAATGTAATAATGTCAACAGCTGAAGTTTAACTTCTGTTGTGATAGAATATTATTTTTCCATTTTTAAAACAATAATTTTTAGAACTGGTAAACATAATGATTTTTTCTTTTCTGGCACCTAAATTTAGTTATTATATTTTAATCTTAATCTTTTTAAGCTTAATTAACATAAAATATTATATTAGTTTTGGGTATATAACATATTTATTCCTCAGTTCTATACATTACTCAGTGCTCACCACAATAAGTGTAGCTACCATCTGTCACCATACAGTATTAAAATATTATTGATTATATTCCCTATGTTATCTTTTTCATCTCCATGATTTATTTATTTTATAACTAGAAGTTTGTACCTCTTAATTCCCTTTATCTATTTCACACACCCCCTTATCCACCTTCCCTCTGGAAAGTTCTCTATATATAAGAGTCTGTTTTTAGATTCCCATGTAAATGAAATCATATGGTATTTGTCTTTCTCTGTCTGACTTATTTCACTTAGCATAATATTAATGGTCCATCTATGTTATTGCAAATGGCAAGATCTTATGTTATTTTATGGCTAAGTAATATTCCTGTGTGTCTATGTCTGTGTATATCACATCACCTTTATCCATTCATCTATCAATGGACACTTGTATTGTTTCCATATTTTGGCTATAGTAAATAATGCTATTAATGTAGGGGTGCTTATATATTTTCAAATTAGTGTTTCTTTTCTTTGAGTAAAAACCCAGTAGTTGAATTACTGGATCATATGGTATATCTATTTTTAATGTTTTAAGGAACATTCATGTTGTTTTCCACAGCAGTTGCACCAATTTACATTCCCACCAACAGTACACAAGGATTCACGTTTCTCCACTTTCTTGCCAAGACTTTTTATTTATCATTCTTCTGATTCTAGCCATTTTGAATGGTGTGAAGTGATATCTTGTGACTTTGATTTATGTTTCCCTGATGACTGGTGATGAGCATCTTTTCATGTGTCTGTTGTACATGTCTGTGTCTTCTTTGAAAAAATGTGTATTCAGGTACTCTGCCTATTTTTTAATCAAAATTGTTTTGTGTTAGGTTGCATAAGTTCTTTATATATCTTGGATATTAAGCCCTTGTCAGATCATTTACAGATATCTTCTTCAATTCAGTAGTTTGCCTTTTTGTTTTGTTGATGGTTTCCTTTACCATGAAAAAACTTTATTTTGCTGTAGTCCTAATTTAATTTTGCTTTTGTTTCCCATGCCTCATGAGACATATCTAGAATATGTTTCTATGGCTGATGTCAAAGAGATTATTGTGTGTGCTTTCTTCTAGGAGTTTTATTGTTTCAGGTCTCACATTTAGGCCTTTAATCTTTGTATATGATGTAATAAAGTGGTCCAGTTTTATTCTTTGCATGTAGCTGTCTAGTTTTGTCAACACCATTTATTGAAAAGACTGTCTTTTCCCCTATTGTATATTATTGCCTTCTTTGTTTTAGATTAATTGGCCATATAAGTATGGGTTTATTTCTGAGCTCTCTATCCTGTTACATTGATCTATATATCTGTTTTTGTGCCAGTACCATACTGTTTTGATTGCTATAGCTTTGTAATAAAGTTTGAAATTCCAGGGCATGGTATCTCCAGCTTGTTTTTCTTCCTCAAGTTTGCTTTGTCTGTTCAAGGTCTTTTGTTATTCCATACAAATTTTACAATAATTTGTATTATTTGTGTGAAAAATTTTGTTGGTATTTTGGTAGGGATTGCACTGAATCTAGATTTCTTTGGATAACATGGACATTTTAATGATACTAATTCTCCCAAGCCATAAATGTGGTATACATTTACATTTGTTTTCTTTTATCAGTGTTTTATAGTTTCAGAGGATATGTCTTTTACCTCCTTGTTTAAATTTATTCCTAGGTGTTTTATTCTTTTTGGTGTAGTTATAAATGGTATTGTTCTCTTAATTTCTCCTTCTGCTACTTTGTTATTAGTTTATAAAAATGTGATATATTTCTGTATATTAACTTTGTAGCCTTCGACTTTACTGAATTCATTTATCAATTAATAGTTTTGGTGGAGTCTTTCAGGTTTCTGTATATAGTTTCATTGCTTCATAGCATTTTCATTAAGATCGAGTGTAATATCTGTGCATAGTATCATGTCAATGCGATAATAACTGTTTTACTTCTTCTTCTCCATTTTGGATGCCTTTTATTTCTTTTTCTTGTCCAATTGCTGCAGTTAGGACTTTCAGTACTGTGTTGAATAAAAGTGGTGAGTGTAGTGCTTTATTTCCTAATCTTAATCTTACAAGAAAATCAGTTTTTCACCATTGAGTATGATTTTAACTGTGGGGTTTTCATATATGGTTTTTAATATGGTGAGTCCTGTTCCTTCTAAACCCAGTTTGTTGAGAGGTTTTAACGTGAGTAATTGTTGTATTTTGTTAAATGATTTTCTGCATCTTTTGAGATAATATATGATTTTTAACCTTTCTCTTATTAATGTGATGTATAACACTGATTTGCAAATATTGAACCACCTTTGGTCTCTGGAACAAATCCTGCTTGATCGTGGTAAATCATTTTTTTTAGTATTGTTGAATTTGGTTTGCTAATACTTTGTTGAGGATATTTGCATCTATGTTCATCAGAGATATTAGCCTACAGTTTTGGAGTCTTTGGTTTTGCTATCAGGGTAATTCTGGTCTCAGAATTGCTCATTTTTCAGAGAACCACCTCCTGGTTTCAATGATCTTTCCCATTGTTTTTTAAGTTGCAGTCTCATTTATTTTTGCTCTCATCTTTATTATTTCCTTCCTTCTACTATATCTGGCTTTGTTCTTTTTTTTAGCCCATTAAGGTGTAAGGTTAGGTTGTTTATTTGACATTTTTCCTTTTTCTCTGGAAGTTGTCAGGTATCGCTCTAACTTTTCTCTAAGAACTGCTTTTGCATCTTCTGAAAGACTTGAGATGTTGTGTTTTCATTTTCATTTGTCTGAAGGTATGTTTTCATTTCTTCTGATTTCTTGGTTGATCCATTTATTGTTTAGTAGCATTTGCTTAACCTCCATATATTTGTGTTCTTTCCAGATTTTTTCTCATAATTGATTTTTAGTTTCATAACATTGTGCTCAGAAAAGATGCATGGTATAATTTCTACCTTCTTGAATTTATTGAGACTTGTTTTGTGATCTAACATGTGATCTATTATGGAGATTGTTCCATGTGCACTTGAAAAGAATATGTATTCTGCTATTTGAGGATAGAATGTTTTGTATATATCTATTAGATTCATCTGGTATAATGTGTCATTTAAAGCCACTGTTTCCTTGTTGATTTTCTGTCTGGATGAATGTAATGGTGTGTTAACCCCTATTGTTGTATTACTATTAATTTCTCTCTTTATATCATTAATATTAGCTTTATATATTTAGGTGCTTCTACACTGGGTACATAAGTATTTGTAATTCTTGTATCCCCTTGTTGGGTTTTTCTGCTTGTCATTATGTAGTGCCCTTCTTTGTCTCTTGCTACAGTCCCTGCAGAGTTTATTTTGTCTGAAAGAAATATTATTACCCCAGCTTTTTTCGGCTTCCATTTTCATAGTATATATTTTTCTATCCTTTCACTTTCAATCTGCATATATCTTTAATTCTGAAATGAGTTTCTTTTAGGCAGCATATAGATGGGTCTTTTTTTTTTTTTTTTCCAATTCAGTCACCCTGTCTTTTGATTGGAGCATTTAGTCCATTTACACTTAAAGTAATTAGTGATAAGTATATACTTTTTGCCATTTTGTTAATCATTTTCTCATTGTTTTATAGTTTTTCTCTGTTCCTTCCTTCTCATGCTCTTTCCCCCTGTGGTTTGATGGCTTTCTTTAGCATTATGCTTGGATTCCTTGCTCTTTATTTTTTGTGTATCTACTATAGATTTTTGATTTGTGGTTAGCACTGGTTTCAGATCTAACATCTTGGGTATGTAGTAGTCTATATTAAGTTGATGGTCTCAAGTCAAACACATTCTAAAGGGACTGAATTTTTATTCCCCTCTCAATGTTTTATGTGTATGAATGATATCATATTTTACATCTTTTTCTTTGGTCATTCCCTTGACTGATTTTTGTAGATAAAATTTATTTTGCTACTTTCGTGTATTAACCTCATTACTGGCTTTATAAGTGATTAATCTACTACCTTCTAATTATTAAAAGTGATATATCTAGAGATTTTTATAGACGTATCTTCTTTCTGGTCATATAACTAAATTATCTTAATATTTTTATAGAATTATATTGTAATCCCTTGAGTTTTCTCTAGCTATAATATTATCTTCAAATAAACTAGTTATTAATATGTTCGCTGTTGGGTTTTGGTAAATAGTGTTTATATCTTTCTACCTGTACTTTACTTTGAGGTTTTTATTTGTGTGTTTTAGTAGTGGCTCTTGGATCTTAACAAAAAGCTTTTCATTAGTTTCCTACTGCTGTAACAAATTACCACAATTTAATGATTTAAAACAACACACATTTATTATCTTAAATTTCTGGTGGTCAGAAGTCTGAAATGGGTTTTACTAGGCTAAAATCAAGGCATTAGCAGTACTGCATTTCATTTGTAGACTCCAGTCGAAAATCTCTATCCTTGCATGTTTCAGCTTCTAGGGCTGCACAATTCTTTGACTTGTGGTGCCAGTTCATCTTTAAAGCGAACAATAGTTTAGTTTTTGTCAACACATCATATCTTTTGACTCTGCTGTCTCCCTTTTCCCCATTTAAGAAACTTGAGTATCACACAGTCCTGAGTCCACCTGGGTGTTCCAAGCTGCTCTTCTTAATGTCAGCTGGTTAGCAATCTTAATTCTATCTGCAATTTTAATTGTCTCTTATTCCTGCCATCTCTAAAGAACCACAATTCTGCCTTTCAAAGCCTCTTGTCATTTGTTGATAAAAATTATGTGATTTTCTCCTTTGATCTGATATAATGAATTTTGGTGGTAGATTTTCCAGGATCGAACCATCCTTTTCTTCTCAGAACAAGCTCTAATAGAGTAAGGTATAGTGTTCTATTTTTAATTCTGCAGAATTCAAGTTTTTAGCTCATTTTAAAATTTTACCTATAAAATCATGACAGCTTAATCTTTATTTCTGGGATGATGCTTTTAAGGATAAGTTTGCTTTATAAAATGTATAGGGAAGGTTTTGACTTTTTTCTTTAAGATAGTATAAGAGAGGGGCGCCTGGGTGGCCCAGTCAGTTGAGCATCTGACTTCCACTCAGGTCATGATCTCCTGGTTTGTGAGTTCAAACCCCTTGTTGGACTCTGTGCCGACAGCTCGGAACCTGGGGCCTGCTTTTGGTTCTGTGTCTCCCTCTCTCTCTGTTCCTCCCCTGTTCACACTCTGTCTCTCTCTCTCTCTGTCTCTCTCTCTCTCAAAAATAAATAAACATTAAAAAAAATTTTTAAAAAGATAGTATAGGGGCGCCTGAGTGGCTCAGTTAGGCGGTCAACTTTGGCTCAGGTCATGATCTTGCAGTTCGTAAGTTCGGCCCGCATGGGGCTCTGGGCTGACAGCTCATAGCCTGGAGCCTGCTTCGGATTCTGTGTCTCCCTTTGTCTGCCCCTCCACTGCTTGCACTCTGTCTCTCGCATTGTCTCAAAAATAAACATTTTTAAAAAATTAAAAAAAGGTAGTATAAGAGAAATGTCTGCCATAGAGAAGATAAGACTTAGGGTGTGACATTATCAGAGTCAATTTTAATAATTTACATACTAGGGGCACCTGGGTGGCTCAGTCAGTTGAGTATTCCACTTTGTCCTAGGTCATAATCTCCCGGTTTGTGGGTTTGAGCCCTGCATCCGGCTCTGTGCTGATGGCTCAGAGCCTGGAGCCTGCTTTGGATACTGTGTGTGTGTGTGTGTCTCTCTCTCTCTCTCAAAAATAAACATTAAAATTTAAAAAAAATTGTATTCTATAAAACTCTCCATTTTCTAAATTATCAAATTTATTTAGGAGTGTTTCATTTAATATTTTCTAAGTCTTGGAATTCTTCTAGTGTCTTTAAAGTTCCTTTACCAAACATTATATGATACATTTTTCCTCCTTTTCTTTATTGTTTGACTTTCTTTTTTTTGACTAATGTCTTAATTGAATGCTTAACTCATTTTTTCATTCATTTTCCACAACAAAACCATATAATTCTTTCTATATATGTTTTTGCATTTAAGTATATCTCATGAGTTTTGATTTGAAATGTCTTTTGTTGTTAATGTCCAGAGTAATAACATTTTTTTTTACATAAATTTCCTCTTTGGTCAGAGACTACTTAACTAGAAAAATGTGTCAAGTGCCAAGTTAACTTTGATTTTTAATAAAATAATGTTATGAAAGGAGATAATGTTTATTTTTTCAGAATTTATTAAAGATTTCTTGTACTGTATCAGTTTTAAGTTCTCTATCTGTATTATTAATTGTGTATTTGATGTGTAAAATATGAAAGAAATATAGGAATATTCCTACTCTGGGTATTTTTTTTAAGGATTTTCCTGTTTTCAGTGTTTGGTTGCTGTGTTTGCTTTATAGAGGCTTATGCTTATGTTTTCTTTGAGGAGGCTACAATTTATCCTTAATATCCTCACTTTGTCTCATTTTAATGTCTTTGGACTTTAATTCTGTTTTTATGTGTTACTAATATTGCTTCCTCTGCTTTTCACATATTGTATTTGCCTTGTTCACTTCTTTTCATCTTTTAATTTTCAACTTATTTTCCTGTTTTTATTATTTTTCTTGTAAACTACAAATAGATATTTTTTAACCCAGCCTTTCTTTGACACTGACATTTGTTAGGATAATCAGTATATAAGCTTTTATTTCTTCCAATACATTTTATGTGTTTACTTAAGTATATTTGTTAAATATTCCTTTTCTTAATTTTCTGGGTTGGTCAATTTTTCCTTCATTTTCTTTTCCCCATTCAATCCTCAGTCATCCATTGTTAATTTCAATGTGTTTTTCCATTTTGCTAGTGCTTACATGCTCCTTCTGATGAGTCATAATTAAATCTATATTCCCCTTTAATTGTATCAAAATTAATAAGTATGCCTATAACATTTTACCAACCTTTTTAAATAATGCATACTAAATAAGTTCAGAACCTTTTTCTCTGCCCTCTCAACTCCCTACAATTTTTTGTAAAACAGTTCAGAATTTTTACTACTAGGCTACATGTAAGCTATCATTTTCCCAGGAAACCTCTATCTTGAATATTGAATTTATCATTCCCTTGTATCATTTTATAAGTTTTCTGAATATATATTTCCATCAACATTATATTCCTTAGTTTTGAAGGTTTTCTCCCCCACTTTATAGAAATAATATCATATGGCATATATATTTCTGTAACTTGAATTATTTGCCTAACATTAGTGAAGTTCTTTATTCTGATGTGTATTATTCTGGTTTATTCATTTTTACTGAACTATATTATTACATCCTATGACTATCATTAACCTATTCTCATTTTGATAGACATTTGTATCCACTTTGAAGGCTATTACATACAGTGCAGCTGTGAAACTTTTGCACATTCCATCCCTCAGAATAAAATTCATCAGGGTGAGTAAGAGATCCTATTAAG
Source organism: Felis catus (assembly GCF_018350175.1). Classification (NCBI taxonomy): domain Eukaryota; kingdom Metazoa; phylum Chordata; class Mammalia; order Carnivora; family Felidae; genus Felis; species Felis catus. Next base: position 32,944,018 of record NC_058377.1, read on the forward strand.
TCATTCTTTCTGTCTTTTCTTATGTTCCCATGTCTACTCCCTAGTATCTGATCCCAGGTCTTCTCTCCCTCCAGGAAAACAATGAAAGCTCCCATACATATCATCTCCTAAAGATAGACACAGTAGTTGGGAAAAATAGTACAGTGGAAGGTCGTTACTGTACCTATACCACTATTGTCTATTTAGGTTACCCAAACCTGCAGATGCTATTATTTTTCAAAGTACATAAATAGTTTTGTAATTAATACAAAGGCATTCTATGTTGTTATTTAATTCTGATTACTTTTTGCCATTATTTTCTCAACGAAAAGCTAGAGGTACAATTATATGAAGTTCTATAGATTTTTTTTTTTCATTTTTGTTTTTGAAGTATAGCTGTGTATGTTATATTAGTTTCAGGTGTGCATCATAGTGATTCAACAATTCTATACACTACTTACTTCTCATAACAATAAGTGTAGTCACCATCTCTCACCATAGAAAGTTATTACAATATTATTTACGAAATACCCTATTCTGTACTTTTAATGTGTGTGACTTAATTATCTTCTAACTGGATGTTTATACCTACCTATGTAGCCCATGCACCAACCCACCTCTTGCATTCTTTTTTTTTTAATTGAAGTATAGTGGACACACAATGTTACATTAGTTTCAGGTGTACAACATAGTGATTCCACATTATGTTATACTATGTTCACAAGTGTAGCTACATCTATCACCAAACAGTGTTGTTACAATACTACTGATTACGATAAATATGCTATAACTTTTATCCTGGTGAAATATTCATTCCAAAAGTACAACCCTGTGTTTCCCACTCTCCTCCTTCCATTTTTCCCATCCCCCCATCCACCTTCCCTCTGGAAACCATCAATTTCGTTTGTGTATTTTTATGGGTCTTTTTCTGCTTTTTGTTTGTTTATTCATTATTTTTTGTTGTTAGATTTCACATATAAGTGAAATCATACAAGTCTTTCACTTAGCACAAATCCTTTAGGTCCATCCATGTTGTCATAAATAGCAAAATCTCATTATTTCTTATGGCTGAGTACTATTCCATTGTGTGTGTGTGTGTGTGTGTGTGTGTGTGTGTGTGTGTGTGTGTGGTGTGTCACACATCTTCTTTATCCATTCATTTATCACTGGATACTTGGTTTGTTTCCATATCTTGGCTATCATTAATAATGCTTCAATATACATAGGGGTGCATATATCTTTCCAAATTAGTGTTTTCATTTCCTTTGGGTAAATATCCAATAGTGGAATTACTGGATCATATGGTGTTTCTAATTGTTTGAGTACCCTCCATACTGTTTTCCATAATGGTTGCACCAGTTTACATTTCTACCAACAATGCATGAGGGTTTCCTTTTCTCCACATCCTCACTAACACTTACTTCTTGTCTTTTTTATTCTAGCTATTCTGGTGTAAGGTGTAATATTACATTTTCTTGTGGTTTTGATTTGCTTTTCCCTGATGATTAGTGATGTTGAGCACCTTTTCATGATTCTGTTGGCCATTTGTATATCTTTGAAAAACTCCCTGTTCAGATTCTCTGCCCATTTTTAAATCAGATTGTTTATTTCTTTTGCTGAGTTGTATATGGTCTTTTTTTTTTTTTAGATATTAACCCTTTACTAGATTATATCATTTTCTAATATCTTCTACCACTCAGTAGGTTGCCTTTTTGGTTTGTTGAGTTTCCTTCACTGTGCAAAAGCTTTTTTATTTTAATGTAGTCCCAATAGTTTAATTTCATTTTTTTCCATTGCTTTAAGGGATATATCTAAATATGATGCTAAGGCTGATGACCAAGTGATTACTGTCTAAAAACACAGCATTCTTTCTTGATAAAAACCCTCAAAAAGTAGGGATAGAAGGAACATACCTCAACATCATAAAGGCCATATATGAAAGGCCCACAGCTAATCAACCTCAATGGGAGAAAACTGAGAGCTTTTCCCCTAAGGTCAGGGACACGAGAGGGATGTCCACTCTCAACAGTATTGTTCAACATAGTACTTGGAAGTCCTAGCCTTAGCAATAAGACAAAAAAAAAGAAATAAAAGGCATACAAATAGGCAGGGAATAAGTCAAACATTACTCTTCACAGACAACATGTGATACTTTGTGTGGAAAACCCAAAAGACTCCACACACCCACACACACACACACACACAAACTGCTAGAACTGATTCATGAATTCAGCAAAGGTGCAGGGTATAAAATCAAAGTACAGAAGTAGGTTGCATTTCTCGGCACCAATAATGAGGCAGCCAAAAGAAATCAATTCATTGATCCCATTTACAATTTCACCAAAATCCATAAGATACCTAGGAATAAACCTAACCAAAGAGGTAAAAGATCTGTACATGGAACACTATAGAAAGCTTATGAAAGAAATTGAAGAAGACACAAATAAATGGAAAAACATTCCATGCTTATGGTTGGGAAGAACAAATATTGTTAAAATGTCAATACTACCCAAAGCAATCTACACATTCAATGCAATCCCTATCAAAATAACACCAGCATTCTTCACAGAGCTAGAACAAACAATCCTAAAATGTGTATGGAACAACAGAGGACCCTGTATAGCCAAAGTAATGTTGAAAAAAAAAAAAAAGCAAAGCTGGAGGCATCACAATTCCAGACTTCAAACTGTATTACAAAGCTGTAATCATCAAAACAATATGGTACTGGCACAAAACCAGACACATAGATCAATGGAACAAAATAGAGAACCCACAACTGGACCCACAAATGTATGACCAACTAATATTCATGAAGCAGGAAAGAACATACAGTGGAAAAAAGACAGTTTCTTGAGGCAAATGGTGTTGAGAAAACTGGAGGGTGACATGCAGAAGAATGAAACTGGACCACTTTCTTACACCATACATAAAAATAAATTCAAAATGGCTGAAAGACCAAACTGTAAGACAGGAAACAATCAAAATCCTGGAGGAGGAAAGAGGCAGCAACCTCTTTGACCTCGGCCGCAGCAACTTCTTACTAGACATGGCTCTGGAGGCAAGGGAAACAAAAGCAAAAATGAACTATTGGGACCACATCAAGATAAAAATCTTCTGCACAGCAAAGGAAACAATCAGTAAAACTAAAAGGCAGCCTATGTAATGGGAGAAGATATTTGCAAATGACATATCTGGTAAAGGGTTAGTATCCAAAATCTATGAAGAACTTATCAAACTCAACACCCAAAAAACAAATAATCCAATGAAGTAATGGGCAGAAGACATGAACATAGACATTTTTCCAAAGGAGACATCCATATGGCTAATAGACACATGAAAAGATAGTCAACATCACTCATCAGCAGGGCAATACAAATCAAAACCATGATGAGATACCACCTCACACTTGTCAGAATGGCTAAAATTAACAACACAAGAAACAACAGGTGTTGGCAAGGATGTGAAGGGGGAACCCTCTTACACTGATTTTGGAATGCAAACTGGTGCAGCCACTCTGGGAAACAGTATGGAGGTTCATCAAAAAACTGAAAATACAGCTACCATATGACCCACCATGTGCACTACTAGGTATTTATACAAAGGATGCAAAAGTGCTGATTGAAAGGGGAATGTGCACCCCAATGTTTACAGCAGCACTATCAACAATAGCCAAATTATGGAAAGAGCCCAAATGTCCATTGACTGTTGAATGGATCAAGAAGATGTGGAAAATATATACAATGGAATATTACTTCGTGATCAAAAGGAATGACATCTTGCCATTTGTAACTGCATGGATGGAACTAGAATGTATTATGTTAAGGGAAATAAGTCAGAGAAAGACATCATGATTTCACTCATATATGGAATTCAAGAAATAAAACAGAGGAACATTGGTGTAGGAAAGGAAAAATAATATAAAAACAGAGGGAGGCAAATCATAAAAGACTTCCAAATACAAAGAACAAACTGAGGGCTGCTGGAGGGGCTTGAAGTGGGGGGATGGGCTAAATGGGTGATGGACATTAAAGAAGGCACTTGCTGGGATGAGCACTGGGTGATACATATAAAGTGATGAATCACTAAATTCTACTCCTGAAACCATTATTACACTATGTTAACTAACTTGGATTTAAATTTTTAAAAATAATAATAAAGAAATAAAATTTTACTTTAGAAATTCTTTGGGATTCTCTAAAATGTCTGTGAAAGCCACATATTACTTTGGAATTAGAAAGAAAAACAATAAATTGTATTTATTAAATAAGATTACTGTCTATATTTTCTTATAGCAATTTTGTGGTTTCATGTCTCACATTTAGGTCTTTAATCCATTTTGAGTTTATTTTTGTATATGGTATAAGTGGTCCAGTTCCTCTGCATGTAGCTGTCCAGTTTTCCCAGCACTGTTTATTGAAGAGACTGTATTTTCCCCATTGTATATTTTTACCTCCTATATGGTAGATTAATTGACTATAGGTGTGGCTTTATTTCTGTACTCTACTGTGTTTCATTGATGAGTGTAGTTTATTTATGTGCCAGTACCATAATATTTTCATTAGGCTAGCTTTGTAGTATATCCTGAAATCTGGAATTTATATATCTCTAGCTTTGTTCTTTGTCAACATTTCTTTGACTATTCAGGGCATTTTGTGTTTCCATACAAATTATAAGATTATTTTTTCTAGTTCTGTGAAAAATACTATTGCTATTTTGGTAGAGATTGCATCAAATCTGTAAGTTGTTTTAGGTTGTTTGGACATTTTAACAATATTAATTCTTCAAATCCATAAGCATTATGTTTCTATTTGTTTTTGTCATCATTTTCTTTGAACAATGCTGTATAATTTCAGAGTTCAGGTCTTTCATCTGTTTCATTAAATTTTTTCCTAGGTATTTTATTCTTTTTGATATGATTGTAAATGGAATTGTTTTCTACATTTCTCTTCCTGCTACTTCATTACCAGTATATAAAAATGTAACAGATTCCTGTATGTTAATTATGAATTCTAAAACTTTACTGAATTAATTTATTACTTCTAATAGTTTTTAGTGGAATCCTGAGGGTTTCCTATAAATAGTATCATGTCATCTAAATTTGTGACAGTCTTACTTCTTCCTTACCCATTTAGATGCCTTTTGCTTCTTTTTCTTGTCTGATTGCTGTTGCTAGGATTTCCAGTACTATGTTGAATAACACTGATGAGACAGGACATCCTCGTCTTGATCCTGATCATAGAGGAAATGTTCTGTGTTTTTCATGGGTATGATGTTAGCTGTGGGTTTTTCATATATGACCTTTATTATATTGAAGTAAATTCCTTCTAAATCCACTTTTTTGAAAGTTTTTAACATGAATATATGCTATATATTTTGTCAGATGCTTTTCCTGTACACACTGAGGTCATTATATAGTTTTTATACTTGGTTATTTGAAGTTATCATTTTGATTGATTTGTGAATATTGAACCACCATTGTATCCCTGGAATAAATCTCACTTGATTGTGGTGAATAATTTTTAATGTATCCTTGAATTCTGCTTGCTAATATTTTGTTGAGAATTTTTGCATCTATGTTCATAGCCCTTAGTATTCTTTCCTTGTAGTACCTCTTTTGGTTTTAGTATCAGGTTAATGCTGGCCTCATTGAATTTGTAAGTTTTTATCCCTCTTTAATTTTTTGGAATAATTTGAAAATAATAGGTATTCAATTTTCTTTAAATGTTTCATAGAATTCATTGGCCATCTGGTCCTGGACTTTTGTTTGTTAGGAGCTTTTTAGATCACTTATTCAGTTTCATTGCTAGTAATGTCTGTTCTACTTTCCTTTTCTTCCTGATTCGGTTTGGGAGATTGTTTATGTTTCCAGATATTTATCGATTTCTACTAGGTTGTACAATTTGTTAGCATATAATTTTTTGTAGCAGTCTTATACTCTGTTGTATTTCCCTGGTGTCAATTGTTACTTCTCCTCTTTTATTTCTGCTTCTATTTATTTAAATCCTCTCTCTTTTTCCTTGATGATTCTGGATAAAGTTTTATAAATTTTGTTTACTTTTCTAAAAATAAGCTCTTAGTTTCATTGATCTTTACTCTTGTTTGTTTTGTTTTTTAGTCTGATTTTTTTTTATTCTGCTACAATCTTTATTATTTCTTTCCTTCTACTAGCATAGGGATCTGTTTGTTTTTCTTTTTCTAGTTCCTTCAATTGTAAGGTTGTGTTGTTTACTTGTAATTTTTCTTGTTTCTTGAGGTAAGCCTGTATTGCTATAAACTTTCCTCTTAGAACTGCTTTACATGCATCCCAAAGATTTTGGGTCATTCTGTTTTCATTTTCATTTCTCTCCATGTATTGTTTTTATTTCCTCTGTGATTTTTTTGGTTGCCCTATAAATTGTTTAGCCTCCATGTGTTTGTGTTCTTTCCAGTTTTATCTTGTTACTGATTTCTAGTTCTATATTATTGTGGTCATAAAAGACACTTGATATTTCAGTCTTTTCAAATTTATTGAGAATTGTTTTGTGGTCTAACATGTGATCTCTTATGGAGAATATTCCATGTGTATGTGAAACGTATGTGTATTCTGCTGTGTTTGGGTGGACTGTTCTGTGTGTATCTATTAGGTCCATCTGGGCTGTGTGTCATTCAGAATCACTATTTCTGTGTTAATTTTATGCCTGAATGATCTATCCATTGATGTAAATGGGATACTATGTCCCCTAATGTTATTGTATTGCTGTTAATCTCTTCGAGTCTGCTAATATTTGCTTTATATATTTAGGTGCTTCTATGTTGGGTGAATAGATATTTACAGTTTTTGTATCTTCTCACTGAATGGATTCCTTTATTGAAATGTAGTGTCCTTCTTTTTGTTTTGAAGTCTATTTTGTCTGATATAAATATTGCTTCCCTTTTTTATCCGACTCCTTTTGCATGATACATGTTTTTCCCTTTTATGTTTAGTTGGTATGTGTCTTTAGGTCTGATGTGAGTCTCTTCTAGGCAGAATAGAGTTGGGTGTTGTTTTTTTTTTTTTATCCATTCATTCACCCTGTGTATTTTGATTGGAGCATTTAGTCCATTTATACTTATTGATAGGTATGTAATTTTTGCCATTTTGTTCATTGTTTTCAGGGTTTTTTTACATTTCTTTTCTGTTCCTTTCTTCTTACCTTATGATTTGATGTCTGTCTTTAGTGTAATGCTTGGATTTCTTTCTTTTTGGTGTATATCTGTGATAGTTTTTTTTTTTTAATTTGTAAGGTTACCATTGGTTTCAGATATAACATTAGAGCAGTCTATATTAAGTTGATGGTCACTTAAATTTGAACACATTCTACAAGCACTAAATTATACTTCCTCATCCATGTTTTATGTATATGATGCCATATATTACATATTTTTGTGTATCCCTTGACTATTATAGATATGTTATTTTGCTACTTTTGTATTTTAGTCTTCATATTGGTTTTATAAGTGATTAATAACCTTTACTGTATGTTTGCTTATACCTGTGAATTTTTTCTTTCATAATTTTCTTATAGCTCTGACCTTTTCTTTCCACTCAAAAAATTTCCTTCAGCATTTCTTATAAGGTTAGTTTTGTGTGATGAACTCCTTTGACTTATGTTTGTCTGTGAAACACTTTATCTCTCCTTCAATTCTGAATTATAATCTACCAGCAGAATATTCTTGATAGTAGGTCTTTTTCTTTCACTACTTTGAATACATCACGTCATTCCCTTCTGTCTTGCAAAGTTTCTATTTGAAAATCAACTTATAGCCTAATGGAGTTTCCCTCACATGTAACTGTTTTCTGTTTCTGCTTTTAAAATTTTGCTTTACCATTAATTTTTTACCATTATAATTACCTATCTTGGTGTGGACTTCTTTAGGTTCATCTTGTTAGGGGATCTCTGTTTTCCTGGACTTGGATGTATTTTTTTGCTCAGATTAAGGTGATTTTCAGCTATTATTTATTGAAGTAACTTTTCTGCCCTTTTTATTTTCTCATTTCCTTTAGTGATTATTATAATGCAAATATTATCACTCTTGATAATGCCACTGAGTTTCCTTAACCTCTTCTCATTTTTTATTCCTTTTTCCCTTTCTTGTTAAGCCTGGTTGCTTTCCATTACACTGTCTTCCAGATCTCTGATGTGTTATTCTCCATCCTCCAATCTGTTGTTGATTTCCTCTAGTGTGTTTTTTATTTCAGTTATGAATTCTTTATTTATGACTGTTTCTTTTTGTATTTTCCATCTCTTTGTTGAAGATCTAACAAATCATCTACACTCTTCTCAAGTCCAGTGAGTATGTTTGTGGCCAATAATTGAATTATTTATCAGACATATTTGTTATTTTCATTTCATTTAGATGTTTTGCTGTGCTTTTGTCTTGTTCCTTCATTTGGAAGATATTTCTCTATCTCGTAATTTTGCCTCTCTGTGTTTGTTTATGTGTATTAGGTAGGTCATGTATGTTTTCTGGTATTAAGTAATGGCCTTGTGAAGAAGAGGTCCTGTGGTACCCTATAGTATAAACCATCCTGGTCACCAAAACCAAGTGCTCCAGGGATGCCCCTGTAAGAGCTGTGTATACCCTACTGTTGTGGATGATTTGCAGTTACTTTCAGCCCAACCAGCTGCAATGACCTGCTGTGGGCACACTGGACAGGGTTCGGTCTTCAATCTTTGATGGTCTTGTCTGAGGTCATAATGGGCTTATTAGTGGATGGGGCCAGCAGTCAGACCAAATGTCTACAATTAGCCACTCTGACACAGTTTCAGGTATATAAGGGGTAAGGCTTGTTTCCTGTGCAGGTAGCCAAGAGGCTGGGCTGCTAGGACTGTGGACATGCTGGTATATGAAGTTATCTTCCTTCTGCTTCCCAGAGCCAGATGGATTGATGGATGCCTACTGAGGCAGGTGGGGTTAGGTGGAGTGAGTCTCTACAGGGAAACTCAGCAGTTGAGTACACAGTTTTAGCAAGGTAGATGGAGAATATTTGCACTAGTTCCCACAAGGATGGGCTTTAAGCCCACTGATTTTTAAAGCTTTTCATGTTAAACCATGCTGATATTGAAAGCCCAATGTTATATGGACTCATCTTCCTGGCACAGGTGCCCAATGCAGGTGCTGCCTAGTGTGGGGTCAGATCCTCTTGCTTTTCCATGCTTGTGATGTCCCTCCCATTTGTGTCAATACCACAAAATATTTAGTTCCCAGCTGTGTTTCCACTCCTCCTACACTTTTCTTTTTTTTTAATTTTTTTTAATGTTTATTTTTGATATAGAGAGAGACAGAGCATGAATGGGGGAGGGTCAGAGAGAGAGGGAAACACAGAATCTGAAGCAGGCTCCAGGCTCTGAGCTGTCAGCACAGATCCCGATGCGGGGCTTGAACTCACGGACCAGGAGATCATGACCTGAGCCGAAGTCGGACGCTTAACCGACTGAGCCACCCAGGCGCCCCCCTCCTACACTTTTCAATGTGCCCTCCTCTCCATGAACAACTGTGGAAGTTCTGTTCTGCCAGTCTTCAGATCATTTTCAGAGTTAGTTGAATAAATATAGCTGTTATCTTGGTATATCTGGAGGACAAAGTGAGTCCAGGATCCTCCTAACCCATCCATCATCTTATATTACTCTCAACACATTCCTAAAGGAATGAAACCCAAAACAAGATTCGGTATTTACTGAAAATTATGTTTTAAGTAATGTAGGCTGTAGCATTAGCTTTTGGAAGGCAATCCTGTCAGAATATTTACCAATAATGAGCTTAGTCTTTACTAAAAGCCATTTGTCTTTTCATGTTGCTGCAAAACTTCATAATCCTCCATTGGATACTGGTGTAAATATTTCACACCACACCAACCTGCCAAATGGCGGTGTAATTATTTTTTTTAAGTTTATTTATTTTGAGGGTGTGTGAGAAAGAGAGCATGCAAGTGGATTAGGGGCAGAGAGAGAGGAAGAGAGAGTCCCAAGCAGGCCTCATGCCATCAACACACACCCAACACAGGGCTCAAATCCACAAACCATGAGATCATGACCTGATCCAAAACGAGGGGTCGGATGCTTGACTGAGCCACCCAGGTGCCCCTGGTGTAATTAATTCTTTAATCCAAATCTGAGACCTAACATTTTATTTATTCAATTTCATCTTATTAGATTGATGCTAAAACCTCCTAAACTATAATTCTAATTATAGAATTATAATTCTAATTTCTGTTAAGAAAAATAACAGTCTGCTGAAAGATTTGGATGTATTTATATGATCTTTTCTTTTTTTCTTTTGTGTAGGTCGAAAGTTTAAAAAGTTCAATAAAGTCAGAGTTATGAGAGCATTGGATGCCGTTGCTCTCCCACAGCCTGTGGGCATTCCAAATGAAAGCCAAGCCCTAAGCCAGAGAATCGCTTTTTCACCAAATCAAGACATACAGTTGATCCCCCCATTGATTAACCTGCTAATGAGCATTGAACCAGATGTGATCTATGCAGGACATGACAACACCAAACCTGATACCTCCAGTTCTTTGCTGACAAGTCTTAATCAACTAGGCGAGAGACAACTTCTTTCAGTAGTCAAGTGGTCTAAATCATTGCCAGGTAATAATAATTTGTATATAATAGCATGAAATGGAAATTTTACCATATTTGTTGTACTAGGAAAACTGTTAAGGCCTGTTCAGTAAATTAAGTATTGTCTAAACAGCATGTTATAGTATGCATTTCAGCAGTGTGAAATACTTATCTAGGATCCTAAATAATATGTTGCTTGTCTAGGACCCTACTGTGTGCTATGGAAATGCAATAGTCATAGATTATACTTTGAGTCTTGATGATTCAAGAATTACATGATTGAAACAATTAAGGAAGAGCATAAGTTTGTATGTTAAAGCACAGATGTTATAGTAATTCAGAGAAAGACAAATTGTGTGTAAAAGTGTGTCTTCCATTCTAAGTGCTAATTTAACCAAATTTAACAAACTTCAAATGGTTGAAAATAAAACTGTATGTTTCTATTCATATAATATGTCAAAATAGTATTCAGAGTACAGTGGGGTGCTTAAAGTTAATTAAGAAACATAATTGATAAACATATGTAAATAATTTGGACATAGAGAAATGAATTTCTTCCAGTCACTATTTTCTCTAATTTATACTCAGACAAAGCAGATAACAGAATTTGGGTTGTACCATCATGAAGGGATTTAAGTCACTTTATTTAATAACTAGTTTGCTTCCTTAGCACAGCTCCATAGGAGCCTAGAGGTTGAAAGAATTACAAGGATGCATTTTTCACTTGGCTAAATCTGAGACTGCAGAGCCAGGAGAACACATGGGTAGCCATTACTTGTGGAAGCATTAATCCCATAAGTAAAAATAAAGCAGTTTTTTAAATTACAATCTCTTCACACCAAAAATATCCTTATGCTTTTTTAGACCAGTTTATTTTACCAGTATCTAATCAAGAATTGAACATATGCTTTTGGTCTACAAGTAAATTCAACAGCCTTTTTTAAAGATTTTTTTTCTCAATTTGCCTTAATATATTTGTTATTATTTTACCTGAAATGTTTGAAATACTTGTTACTGAAAATTCAAGGTTATGTGAAACAGAAAGAAAAATAGGTTCCTGTTAGTTGAATCTTTTAAAAAATACACTTTGATAAAAATTAATAAAATTCACTATTCTAATGGAGATAAAGTAATTTTATAGAAAATTCCAAATCACCAGGTCCATTGTTACTGAAAGTCTTGGACAGGTAATTTTTTTCTGTTAGAAAACTTCTGAATTTTTAAAACTTGCTGTAAAGTGGTTATCAAATTTGATAGATCTCTATTAAATTATTGCAATAGCATTGAACTTCTTCTGTTTAAAAATATGAGTAATATGTGTTTAACTTTTCTTAGTTTTTATATTATTTGGAAAAGCGATTTCTTTGATTTTGATTGATACAGTTTATATTTTTTGCATTTTGGAGGTTCTTTACTATTTAAAAACATTCTACTATCAGTTGGCAAATTTAGAAAATAACCAGTTATAGCTTAAAATACAATTTATTCACTTTGGGTAAAAGCTAGTGTACATTTTAAGTTGAAACACTTCTCTGTGAAGCTATTTCATCCTCACATTTCCAAAAACAGTGAGAGAAAATTTTTACACTGAATTTAGTGGCAACTTTTTTAATAATTCCAAAATGTAATTTGTGTGTAAGTAAAAAAGAATGATGGCATCTACCAGTATTACAGGTACTGTTTCTATTACCTGTAACAATAAGGGAAGCTTATTTGATAATCTATTTTGATAATTTCGATTAGCAAATGATTGTGTGGCCTGTGCTCTTTTAAACTATATTTGCATGGTCTACATAGTGTATGAATGATGAAAATGGTCAGTGAACCATATATATTGATCTTTTTGAAAGGACTCATGTATATAAAGTAATCTGGTATCATTAGCTACTCAAAACCTTTCAGCTGACTTTTAGCCAGAATAGTTTTTATTCACTTGATTCACTCAGTAAGTGTCTATAGCATGCTGTATGCATGATGTAACAATTAAACAGTAGTGTTAGAAAGAAAAGCCAAAAGTCTGAGCTCATAGTGTGAACACATTTGGATGCAACATATCCTAGCATTTGGTGATCAGTTTTTCATGAGAGAAACTTATTTTATCCATTCACTCACATGGTACTTGGTTAAATGAGGCCTGTTAATAAGTCAGGATGTCAGTTTACTTATTTATAGTGCAAGAATGATGCTGCTAGTAAAACATGTTGGCAGATCAGGTGATTCTTTCACAACAGGAAAGAGTATTTTGGAAGTCAGATTAAGATCAAATGTAAAACAACAACAACAACAACAACAACTAAAGTAACAGTATGCCTAAGGGCTCCATGGTGTATATCTACAGGTCCCTGAGAGAATGCTTGTTGCCTGGTCAGGACTTCCTCATTTTTTCTTTATTTGTGTTCTTCTATTATCTTGGACCCATTAAGGTAATTGCATCCTATCCAACATCTCACTCATATTTCAGAGATATCATTGCTCCTGTGTAATGGAGACTTGCAAGATGCTTTAGCTTCATGATAACACATTTAAAATATCTCTTAAGATATATTACATCTGACATATTGTATCAGTTATGTGAATGATTTTACATTGACATTTAGCCGTAACATCAGTAGGTAATATTTTCTTATTTGGAACTTGAAGCAACACAATATTTGCAAATTTTAGAAAAATGAACAAGACAGAGGTCAGGAGGATAGAAGAATAGGAGAATCTTGAGCTCACCTCATCCCAGAGACATGCCGAAATAACAGCTGTATCTGTGAAACTAACTCTGAAAATGATGTGAATATTGGCAGAACAAACCTTCCACTTAATCATGGAGAGGAGACCACATTGGAAAGAAGAAAAGGGGCAGGGACATGGTTGGGAACCAAAGCCCCGTAAGACTAACCACAAATGGAAGGGACACCGTAGCATGGTGAAGCAACAGGACCAGACCCTACACCAGGCACCTGCAGCACTGGGGATGTGCCCTGGGAAGACAAGTCCTCCTAACATCTGACTTTGAAAACCAACGGAGCTTAACTTGGCAAGCTTTGAAAATCTGGAGGGCCTAACTCTGGGTACATTGAAAATCAGTGGACTTAGCTTCAGGGAGACCAAAGGACCATAGGAAACTGAGACCTCCTCTACTTAAAGAGCTAGCATAATAAGTAACCCTACTGACTCAACACAACATATAGCACAGTTTGAATAGTGCCTGGAATATACATAGAGAGTTATTGACTAATCTTAGAACATGGGCTGGAGGGACATGCATCAATAGGAAATTTCCTCAGGAACAGAAGTGTTGGCAGACATCATTTCTCTTCCCCTCCCCAACCTAGCTGGACACTTGTGGATATCAGCAGGAACACCTGCTATCTTGCCAGCACCATGCACCCCAAGTCACGTTTCCATGCAGACCCACTTCATCTCTTCCACTTCAGCAGGCATTCCTCAAAAGGAGCTGCTGCCCTTATATACTGTGCAAACAGCCCAGCAGGGACCAATGCCACTCCTAAGTCACTCCTGCCTTGGGGATAGCAGGGAATAACCCTCAACACCAGCACATGGGCACTTCCAGTACCTGAGCATTTTAGCTGGCCACTCAAAGAGAGCCCCCTGTTTACTGTGCCTGTTGCTGTGACAGCCATCCTGGATGGAAGCCACTGACAATAAATTTACGTTGGAGAGAGTAGTAGAAGGAAATTTAGAGTCATAGTTATGATTTGATCAAGGAGGGTCTTGAAAGTCAGGGTAGGCTTTGGAAATTAAATTAATAAATCCTCATTCCCAATTCAGGTTCACCTTGAAATATTCTTTATCCTATATATCAATACATTGTAGCAGACTTTATGTGACAGAGGGGTTTGGGGAAAATATTGGCTTTTTAGAAATTTTGTCCTGATTTTTCTGTTTATTTTGTGAAAAAATCTATTACGGCTAATGCTTTAACATTTTTAAATATTGCATTTTTGAAAACATATCTTGCTCCTTAATCTCAGTTGGCCAGACTACTTGCAATTAACAGTATCAGAAAACTGCAACAGTCTTTGCCTTGTTTTCTGCCTTGAAGCATGCCAAAGCATCTTTGAGTCAGGGACAGCCATTGCATATGTGACAAAGGATTTTTTCTTTCATCTCAATTAAGATAAATAAATCAACTTACTCCCCACCCCCACAAGTGGTGGGAAAGAAATGAGATTAGCCTATGAGTAAAGTCAAGGTTTGAGAATACTGTTATAAAGCCTTTCAAAAAATGATTTTTCTAACATCCTATTCCACTGAAATTAATATTGTTGATGTCAACAAAATTTTTTTTAATCAAATCTAATGAATACTTTAGCCATTACCATGTTTTGCATGCCTCTGGAGACACTAATGAAATAACCATTTCTGGCTGATACTCGTACTTTGGCATTTGTCATTTCCCTTGAGGTGGATATGTTTTTTACAAATTTTGTTTCCTTTGTGGATTTGTTCTTCCATTCACACCATAAACTTGGCATTTCCTGAGTTCCATCTTCTACTCCAGTAGTTTCTCATTCTGCACAGACTGGATGAGCCCATTCATAACCTTGTCTTCAACTAACACTATATTCTGATGACTCCTAAATACATACTATAAACCCAGACCCTGTAATGAACTATTGGACCACCTATTTCAACTATTTATGTATTTCCACATGGATGCATTTCCAAATCAATATGACCTTCTACTCCATAAACCTAAAACCTGTATCTTGAAATGGTGCCTCAGACAGAATCTTGGGTATCCTGAGCTCACTTTTCTCCTTCACCTCCTATCCAATTAGTTATCAAATTTTGTCAACTCTATTTATTAAATATAGGATTCATTATACATGCTACATCCACTGCTACTGTCATGATTCAGTTTAGGTCCTTGTCCTTTTTTCCTAGATTTCAGTTGTAGCTCTTTGACTAACCTGATTACCAGTTTCACCCTGCCCCCAAACAATCCTTTTCTGCCATCAGAATCATCTTTCTAAAAACAATTATAATCAATTATATCATTCCTTTTCCTTTCCATAACAAAGTCCAAACTTATTAGCCTTAACATTCAAGAATCTTTTGTGATTTGGCTCCTGAATTTACAATGTTATCTCTCATTCTTCCTCTTCAAGCAACTCTAAAGTTCCCACAATGCTCTTTGTTTAATATCCTGCCTTCTTACATATCGTTTCTCTACCTGAAGAGTCTTCCCTTTTCCCGCATTTCCCCCGTGCTGGTCT
Source organism: Felis catus (assembly GCF_018350175.1). Lineage (NCBI taxonomy): Eukaryota > Metazoa > Chordata > Mammalia > Carnivora > Felidae > Felis > Felis catus. Next base: position 32,959,814 of record NC_058377.1, read on the forward strand.
CTAACTAGCCCTCAGGATTCTAATCATCTGCCACTTGAAGTGTTCCCTGAGCCTTCCCAGACTGAGCCAAAGGCCACTTTGCTCTACCACATCATTCTTGCCTTTATCAACCATACTACTATCACTCTGAATTATAATTATGTTCTCATTTTTTTTCTGTCTCCAGACTGCAAGTATTAGTCTTTCTAGTCTCTATGCCTAATTGCAACCATAAAGCTTCATCCCAAAGGGGTGCTTAAAGGGTATTTATAGAAATTTGAATTACAGAATTGATATGAAAGGAACTATGCTACTTTAAATCATTAGCCATCAAGTCCTTATTCATTAAAAACAATCATATATCTGTTGGTGATTATACTTACAGTGCTGTAGCTTTTCTATGCTCCTCAAAGTTCATTCATACTTTGTGTCAGAATGTGCTGAGGCATTTAATGCTCTGCCTTTGTTGTGGATAAAATGTTTCAATGCAAGACAGCTTTTACAGGAGCACAATCTATATATTTTATCAAAACCCTGGAAGTAACACAGGAGAATTTAGAAGATCATACATGCCATGTGTTACCACATAGTTTTTTTTTTAATCATTAAAGATTGAACAGCTTGTAACAGGGCTTTTGTCAGAAACTATCAGGTCAAGTCACTTAAAAGGAAAGGGTATTTTTCTTTACTACTTGTTAAACACAATTAAGAATCATCCATCACTTCTCTATGTGTAGTTTCTTATTTTGATCATCACTGCAAATGTACTGACTTTACCTGATCATTATCATCAATGGGAATTTGATCTCAGTGTTCCCTTCTTTGTTTCAGTATAAAGTAATGAATGATATTACAGTTAAGGGGGGGGGGGCGGAATTATACTTCTGTACCAAGCATGTTCAAGTCAATTTAACAGTGTACATTTATCACAGGTAAGCCCTCTAAAAGGTGGCTATTTTAAAAAGCTGTTTTCTGAGTTCTTTTTCATCCTGTTAAATGGAAATAATACACTTTCTGCTATAAATATTGGTAATTTCAAAAGTTTTAAGTTATTTCAGCAAGATTTGCCTTTTGTATTATAATCTACTAAAAATTGTCCTTTATTTTTACTTCTTAGTAATTTATTTTTACTTCTTAGTAATCCCAGAATGCAAAAAGAAAAGTAAGAAACTTCTACAAAATAAAGGGCAGGATAAAGTAGACATAAACCTGTAAATATAAGTGGAATCTGTTTTTTAAAAAGAACAAATTATTTAACTGTTATGATGTAAAAATTTTCAAATTAGAGATTAACATCTCTAAGGCCTAGAGTGAAAAAAATGCAGCATAGTAACTCAAATATTTAAGTAGTATTAAACACCTTTTTAAAAAAGTTATGGAACTAAGAAAGGAATAAAGAATAAAAATATGTTCCTGAAGATGATAGTGAAAAATTTGTTAATGTTTTAATACATGTGACTAATTGAATCTAATTTCTATGAGACTGTCATTTTTCATATATAAATATGTAATTTGTTATATATATATATATAATAACATATATATAAAATATATAGTCTGGAAAAATAAATACATATATGAAATATGTGTTCTGGAAAATGTATATTCCAGATAGAACACCTTGCTTTTCTTTGAATTTTGTTGCTATTAATAATATTTACCCTTTAATGTTATCACATAGGTTCCATAATATATAAATAAAATATATAAGTATATATTTATAGATATTAAATTTATAATATATAATAAAATATCTCTTAATATGTAATATATCACAAATATATTAGCAAATTTATGTATGTTAATAAATAAGTATGAACACATACATATACAGTTATTTTTATATATTTACTAATATATAAAATGCCTTCTGGATCTTATTGTTTTAATATTAGAGATATCCCATCAGACTGATTGGTGGCCTTCTTAAAGCCATTTCTCCATCAGCAATTCTATTACAGGATCCATTGGTAGAATAATAATAAGCATCTTACTAGTGCTCCAAAATATGCATAATTATCCCATTTGAGTGTCATAGCCACTCTGTGAACTAACTTTCTTTATCATTTTGATTTTACTTATGAAGAAATATAGATATAGTAATATTAACTGACTTAAACAAGCTGGCATTCAGTAAGTGGTAGAGCCAAAACTGGAACTTGAGCCTTCTCTCCAGAACTCCTAATTTAAGGAGATAGACCAGCAATAGGAAGATCTACATATGTGTCCCTTTAAAGAGTTTTGCTTTGCAAAAAATTTAGGAAAACTTATTAATCACTTATGAAATGATTTTAAATTCATAAAAGAATTACCCATTTTCATAAAGCCTATAAAATATTATTTATGAGCACTCTTTCTATGCATTTCTTTAGTTTCTATAGGTCTATTGTATTAAAAGTGATTCATAATTGCTTTTAAAGATAAATAATATATAGACATGAACTTGAAGATACACGTATGTCATATGAAAATAAAGAATTATGAAAATTGCATGCCACATTTTTCTTGGTTAGTTGTTTAGGGAGTTTTTCTGCACCTGAATAAATCAGGATGTAAGCAAAAAAAAGCCAACTCTGTTAATTTTAGCAAACACTTCTGGCTATCAGAAACAGAACACAAAGAAAAAATAATTTCCTAGAAGGATCCCAGAAATTCAGTGAATAGAAACTGGAATAAGTTTGGAAAATAGGCAGAAACCAAGCTGTCCCTGCAGAAACAAAAAAAACAAAAAAAACAACAAACATCACAAATGCCCCCACTGGATTCTGCCCTCACTGGGTACCACTGCCATCCAACCACTGCCATCCAGAATAGAGCCTAACCATACATTTGCCTTTGTTTTACTTTTTTTTTTTTAATTCAAAGTCTAGGTAGTACGTGTTCAGTGGGTCAAATCCAGATCACAAGCTCAGGGAAGTAGAGTCCTTAGCCAGTTTCACTGGGGACACTTGCTCTCACCAAAATACAACCAATGGGAAACTCTATCCACCTAGAGGAAGAAAGGAAGACCGAGAGGGAGGGAAGACAGAAAGTTAGATACTAAAGAGTTGACACGCCTCACCACCATCCCCGAAAAAAAGAGGCAGATGTCTACTGTGGCATTCCTAATTATGAATTTGCATGAGAGTTGTTTTTGGTTGTGTGAGGCTAAGATTTTAAAGAAGGGAATAGCAGTCTTCTATTCACAGGAAGATGGGACTATCAGGAGTGTATGGAGAAAAGATAACCTTCTTTTCTACCTACCTTGAGATGATTCACAGAATCAGGAAATACATTTGTTTTATCCTGTAAGGAATCAAGTTTTGTTTGGGTTTTACTTTTGAAATAGGTCATTTGTAAGTAGATTTCAACAAATTCTTAGGCAGAACAGATGTTATTAAAGTAGCTTTGTGGAAAATAGTTGATGTTCCCACCAAAACACTTGATTTTTATGTACCTTTAATAAAAGATTTCATCTACTCTCATTGTTTCAGCATACTCAAAAACAAAGAATTTCCAAGTTCATACTTATAGTTCATCTATCCATATTTATTTTTAAAATTTGTTTATTATTAATGTTTTTTAATTTTTTTAATGTTTTAATGTTTGTTTTTTTAATGTTTTAATGTTTTTTTTTGAGAGAGACAGAGCACAAGCGAGAGAGGAGCGGAGACAGAGGGAGACACAGAATCTGAAATAGGCTCCATGCTCCAAGCTGTCAGCACAGAGCCTGTCGCCTTGCTCAAACTCACAAACCTCAAGATCATGACCTAAGCTGAAGTCAGATGGTCAACTGACTGAGCCACCCAAAGCCCCTCTATATTTCTAATTCATTTGTTTAACTGCTATCTAGACATTTCAAAAGTCGCTCCAACATATCAAAACTTACGATTTTGTCCCTAGCCTATTTCTTCTCTATTTTGTCTCAGTAATGCTGTTTTCCTCCACCATTCCTGTAAAAATACTGAAATATCTACTAGGCTCCTTCTTTCTCCTACCTATATACAATCAGTTGCCAAATCTCTTGGATTTTACCCTTTAAACATTTCCCTGATGTACTCCCTGCTCTGTATTCCTACCTGTTGGCTTATCTCAGACTTTTATCATCTCTCATCTGGCCTTTGGCAATAGCTCCCAACTTTTTTCTGTAACTCCAGACTTATTCCCTTGAATATATCTTCCACATGGCTACCAAGGATGCCTCCACAACACAAATAAGGCTATTGTTGCTCCTTAATAGGTATATCTGACCACAGCCTCCATCTCCAAATTTACCTCTTTGCCTCTCCCTCCTTTAAGTTCATCAGCGCTGGGCTGGTGATCCTCTGCAAAGCAGGCAAAAAGAATTGAAAAGAGATGAAAAGAAGGTTTTGACCACTTAAGTCAATGCATTTGCCCTCTCCCTGCTGTCTTCCCTCTGCCACCAACACCAGAGAAGGATGCACTCTCTCTTTTTCTCTCCCTAAACCTTTTAAACCACATGATAGTTTAAAGTGAGACTGGGTTAAGTTCCAATAAACAAAAGTGACCATAAACTATGGAATCTACCTAAGACATAATTAAAGGATGTTAAATAAAAATAAAGCACGATTGAAAGCAGTGGTTTTACAAAATAAAACCATTTTTTTTAAAGTCCAAAGACTCAAGATTCTTTAACAAACTGATTATACTCTGCTTGAGCATGATCTCTTTGGGAGTTTTTCCTGACCTGCTTCCCAATTCCTGGTGCACATAAGTATGTGCTTGTCTCTCCTGTCAACTTATGAGTTTCTTTTAAGGGTAAGGGTTGGGTCTTCCATTTTCCTAACCCCGCCATTTTAACACAGTGCCTAACAGACAAGTGATTCTCAATAAATGAATATTGTATGTGTCAATGATGGATGACCATCAATCAGTGAATTCCCAGAAATGCTAAAACATAGTGACCATTTTTAATGACTTCCAATGTTATTCCTTTTTAATTTCTCAGGTATTATTTATTAATATTTCCTCATTTGTAGTATAAAATATATTAAAATTAAAAACAACATATTACTCTACTTATATCTATTTTCAAACTTCTATGTATTTTCAGCATTTTAACACAAGTGATTTTGGGGATCATTTTATTTTTTGATTTGTTTTGTAGGTTTTAGAAACTTACATATTGATGACCAGATAACTCTCATCCAGTATTCTTGGATGAGCTTAATGGTGTTTGGACTAGGATGGAGATCTTATAAACATGTCAGTGGGCAGATGCTATATTTTGCACCTGATCTAATACTAAATGAGTAAGTAGTAACTTGATTTTTGTTCTTATTATTACAGTGTATATGTAGGATAATCGTAGAAATTACATTTCAATAGATGATTATACTATTGGTATCCTAAATAAAAGAATTTTCCTGAAAACTTTATCAGAATTATCTCAGGATATAGCTTGATATAACAAAATTAATAAAATTGTTATCATTATATTAGTATTTTGATATTTGGAGATTTCCCCTTTTGTTTCAATGTGTCAAGAAACATACTTAAAGATAAAATTAAATTTTTAGTTTATCAAATTAAAATTTTATACCTTTGTACTGATGAAGATAATTATGTAAATTAGAAATAATTTTGCTTGAAAGTATTGACTTACCTTCAGAAAATAAAGACATTATCTCTCCTTCTAGAGGCAAAATCGCTAATAATTTATTTTAGAAATTAAAAGATAAATATTTCAATTTTCTTGGCTGTATTTAAATTACTATAATTAATTTTCTATGTATAACCTTAAACTGAATAAGAATCTTTTCGTGGAAATACTTATACCATTCTAATGATGAATGCTGACTCAGAATTTTATAGCATATAAGTTACTTGTATAAGTCTTTATAGGTAATGAATAATTTTCATATATTTTAATTCCATTTTGCCCTATAATCCCTTGAAATAGGTAGGAATCAGCATCCTACATTTTACAGTTCAGGAAATAAGCTCAGAGGAATTGCATATCCTGCAAAGAATCTGAGTGGCAGGATTAATGTTAGTTTTTCTGAGTCAAAATCTAGTTTTCTTTTCACTATTTGTGTTAGCTGCATGTGACTAATGTAGATATTGCAGAACACATGGTTGAGAAAATACCTTTAAAAAATGTCCCCAACCTTCAGAATTAGTGTTTGGCCTTGTCAATTGTTTAATCCTTTGTAATGTTCTCTTTTCTTGATCACCATACATTTCCCCTAGAATAGTTCACAGTATAACTGTTCTACACTGAATACTCTCAACTGAATACACTGAACTATTCTATACTCTTCAATTTCTGTGAACTGAATCCATTCTCCCATTGGATTACATATAAAATTTTATATATTTTTAACAGAAAAAAATCATAAATAAATGATTTCCTCAGCTCCACATTCTCAACTCCTTAGGTTTTTAAAATGTAATAATAAAAGTGAGAAGCAACATGTGTATTTAATATGATTTTCTAACTTTAAAATTTCTTAACTTCAAAAAATTCAGCATTGTGAATGATTTACTTTATTAGTTTATTTTGCTTAAACTTCAAAATATTGAGTGTGTTTACAAAAAGACATTTTTAATAATATATAAATTACCAAATGCCATTTTCTCTGGTAAATCACACAAACTGGCTAAGACACCATGTGTATGTTTTTTCCTTCTTGCTTTCTCTTGTGTGTGTTGTGTGTGATATAAGACAGAGGATGAAGGAATCATCATTCTATTCACTATGCCTCACCATGTGGCAGATTCCACAGGAGTTTGTCAAGCTTCAAGTTAGCCAAGAAGAGTTCCTGTGTATGAAAGTATTGCTACTTCTTAATACAAGTGAGTGACTACAAGCAATTTTTATAAGATATTTACTTTCTTAATTTTTAATTCAACGGGAAAGTCTCAAATAACAATATGATCATATCCTTATACATGAGGTATGAATCTTAGATTGTGACTGCAAAGGAGAACCACCTAATATACTGTCATAGACATTAATAAACTTACTTCACACTTGTCGGGTTTTACATGAGAGTAAAATAGTCCACCAATTCAGCCAATTATATATATTTTTTCAGATAAAACATGATTAAATGACATTTTCATATTCACCTAATTAGGTTTATGAACTAGATAATATTACATAAACACAAACGATCTTCCTTCCACTCCCACTCCATAAAGGACTTACTATATAAAATACACAATTTTGTTTGGAACTATTCTCTTAATATCAGAATAGGCTGTTATAACATATATCTACAAAGATCAGTGGCATAACACAATAGTTTATTTGTCACTCATATTCACAGTCCAGTGGGTTAGCAAGAAAACCCACATTCCTTCCGTCTAGGGACTCCACTCTTACATAGCAGCTTGGAGTCCTCCATTTGATCTGAATAGAAGGTAAGCACCTAGTGATAAAAGATATGGAAGTGAGGCCTGAAAGTGTTATATGTCACTTTTACCCACATTCCATGACCCATATTAACTGTAGGAGAGGCTAGAAAATGCACTTTAGCTATACACCCCAAAGAAACATGAAACATAGATTGGTCACCAGAAGGACAGGCAAATATCCATCTCACTCTCTCATACACAAAGAACACACATACCTCTGCCTCAATGGATTCCTAAAGATCTGGGTGAGAAAATTTTTAAAAACTGCTTTCACTTTCCACCTTTTTCTGTGTCCTTGGAACATGCACAGGTAGGCTCAGCCTTTGAATTTCTGAACTGATCCTTCTGTCACTCATAGTGATTTGAAAGAGAACCACTGAGAGCTAAGACCTTAGGTAGAAGGTGAGCCAAGGGTCTTTCTCAGTAGCATCTTTTCAAATACTTCTTTCTAATAGCACAAATCTCAAATAGTAGAGGGGTGGGGGTATATGTCAGGAGAAAAGGCACAAAAAGCACTAATGCCTTAAAAAGAAAGTTTTCCTCATGAAAATCTATGAAAACACAAGGACAAATACAGGATCTAAGGATCCATAGCCCTATCCCCCTACCTTGAAAACACTATTTTGAGCAGAGGCCTTCAAGTCTAATTTGATAAAATATCATAAAGGGGACTAAAGTATTGATATGGAACTAGCCAAGAGAGTCAACTAAAATAAACTTAATATTACAGTATTTAACCCCTTTCTTGACAGTAATGAATCCTATAGCAGTTATGTTATAGATAATCCTAGATTTCCCAAATTAGTTGATATCATTAACATAATTCTATATTATAGATAGGCTACATTGTGCTGGAGGTCCAAACAGCCCTAAAATCTCAGTAGCTTAACAAAAAAAAAACAAGGTTAAGTATATATTTTTCCCACTATATGTCCAATGCAGATCAACAGGGAGGCTCTGCTCATTGTTGTCCCTCAGGTGCCCAGGTACATGGGAGTTATATCTTGACATGCATTTCTCCAATTGCTAGAGCATTGGTAAGGAAGGAAGTGGTGAGGAAAGGAAGTCACATACCTATAACTTCCATTCACACACCATAGAAAGCAAGATTCTTGGCCACTTGCAGCTTCAACAAAAGGGAAAAACAGCAATATTTACTGAATAGTACTTATGATTTCTACAAATTCTAATAAAAATCGTAATGGGATTTTTGAGGAGAGACTTGGCAAAGCTTTTGGGAAGTCATATTTAAATCTTAAAAAATAAGTACATAAGTATTACAAAAATTTTGAAGTGGAGACGAGAGTTAGAAATCTACACTAATTAACACAGCATGGGAGAATAGATATACTGAATTGTTAGTAAAGTCAGACTTGTATATATTAGAACTTAATATACTGTAGTGGAAACATCACAAATCAATGAGTATGGAGCAAATAAATATTGTTAGGAAAAATCAGTTTTATGTTTGAGGAAAATTCAGTTTGGATATTTAGCTCAAGTTATATCCTAAAATAAATACCAGATAATTGAGTTATATGTTCACACTTTAAAAGTTAAAAACACACTGTAAGGAATACAAATGATTTTGAGATTTCAAATAAGGAATACCTTTTTAAAAATAAATGCAATTTATTTGGAGAGTTGACAAAAGAAAAGTTCAATGATTTGATACATAAGTATTTAAACCTCCAATGTGCCACTAAAAATTAAAATAAAATCTCCCAAGGAAGTATGGCAAGTTGAACACACCACTGTTCACTCTAAAACTACACTAAAATATTACCAAAGCGATTTTTTAAGAACTAAAAGTAAAAGAGAATGAGAAGCTCAATAGCTATGACATTCTACAAGCCAGCAAACAGAACTAATTTAACATACCTGAGAAAGTTGGATTCTAGGCCAGAAGTAAGAAAAACCAAGAGGTTTAATTTGAAATATCAAATCTTTGGCATGGTTCTCAGTTGGTGACAACAATGATTTTTTGAGATGAGAGTGAAGGTAGAGTTGAAAACACAAAGCTCTTTTTAAAATCTGGGTCCAAAAATCATTTAACCACAAAATTTTCCCTCTCCAACGCAGGCAGAGACCTTAGGTTATCCTCCTGAAGAGGATATAACAGAGGGCAAATGAACTGATGAAACTGTAGGCACTGTTGAGGGTGAGGGGTCTTATAACGACAACAGATTAATTATACACCAAATGTTGAGACACCGTCCTCCTGCATACTCTTACCCACCATCTCTCAGAACATTGTCTTCCAGGTTTATATCCTCTAGACAGGAGAATGAAAGACTCTTCTCTGCAAAATCTGTTAATAGCAGGTGTTTCTCTTTGAAATTGCTCAGCCATATTGCCCCGAACTAAAGCTAACAGTCAATAAGTGCTACCCACTGAAACAGAACTATGAATCAGCCTTTTAGTTTTGCACTCTTGAATATAAATAACCAAGGCATCTGAGGGAGGCCTTGACATCAAAGACAAAGACAAAACAGAAAGAAAAAAAACAAATTTGGAGAAAACAGAGGTGATGTAGGAAAATGAAAACCTCAAAAAAAATTAAAAAATCATCCCTTTTTAGAAAGATAATAGAACATATTGCACCCAAGAAACAAGTATTTGGAAACAGAATTTACAGTACAGGCATTGGTAGACAAAGTTAGAAAACCTCTCAAAAGTAGAGCAAAACCCAAAAAAATATAGAAAATCAGAATCAAGGAGGCCCAATACCCACTTAGTTGGAGGACTAGAAAGAGTGAACAGGAAAACACATAGGAGGAGAAATCATAAAGGAAATTGTCTTTGCAACAAAAGGTATTTGGAAAACTTCATTTAAAAATAAAAGAAGCTGGACTCTTATTAAAATATATCAAGACACAAATCTAAGAGATAAAACTATGAAACTATTAAAAGAAAACATAGGAGTGCCTGGGTAGCCCAGTCAGTTAAACGTCCGACTCTTGACTTTGGCTCAGGGCATGATTTTGAGGTTCATGAGTTTGAGCACCACATCAGGAATTCTTGCCTGGGAGTCTCTGTCTCCTGTCTCTCTGCCCCTCCCGCACTCATGGTCGCTCTCTCTCGCTCTCTCAAAAATAAATGAACCTTAAAAAAAATAAAATAGAGGAAAAGCTTCATGATGTTGACTTTGGCAATGATTTCTTGGATTTGCCACCCAAAACACCAGAATTAAAAGAAAAAACAGATAAATGGACTTCATCAAATTTAAAACTTTGGTGCATCAAAGGTCACAATCAACAGAATAAAAAGGCAACCCACTTTATGGGAGAAAAAAATTGGAAATCATGTATCTGATAAAGAAAAAGTATTAACATCCAGAATATGTAAAAAATTACAATTTAACAATTAAAAAATTTTAATGGGCAAAGGCTTAGACATTTCTCCTATGAAGGTATACAGATAGAAATTAAGGAACAACATCATTAGGGAAATACAAATCAAAACCACAGTGAGATGCCACTTCACACACCCATTAAGATGATTATTTACTGTCACTAAAACAAAAAGTTCTACTAGAAATCATAACATATACTATGTGACTCAACTGTGGTAGGATTTTACATGACTAATAAATACTGAATATTTATATGACTAATATTACGAAAATGATATTAGGAAGATGAGAAATAGGATGTTGTGTGTGTGTGTGTGTGTGTGTGTGTGTGTGTGTGTGTGTGTACATGTGTATGCGCTAATGATGTGGAGATGATGGTAGATCTGAAAGATGGAAATAGAGTTACAGCCTCATTTTCCATAGTGGAAAATCAAAAGTTAAAAATAAAAAATCAAGAATCAACTCTACAGGGCAAGATGGTGGAGCAGAATGCAAGTTCTCAGCTTGTTTAATCCTTGAAATGCAGCTAGATCAGCACCAAACCATTTTGCATACCTAGGACATTGATCTGAGGATTAACCCAACAGTCTGCATAACTTGAGCCACAGAACTCAGCAGGTACTCTGCAGAGAGGTAAACTGGGGGAGAGAAAAGCTGTGGAGGGCAGGGAGCTGTTTTTGTGGACAGAAGACAGAGAAGGGTGGTGGTGGGGGAATGTGGCACACCAGGGGAGTGCAGAAAATGCACTCCCCCAAAAGTAGCTGGAGGGAAAGAGTGAAAACACAAGGGACTGGACAAGAAATCTGTTCCCCAAAACCCCCGATGGGGAGAAAGTTGAGGGTTTCAATACCACTAGGATTCTATAGACAGTGGAGCACAGAGTCGGAAATTCCAGAGCTCAGTACCTGGTGGTGCTCTGGTGAGGAAAGAGAGCAAATCCCCAGGAGCAGGCAGCAGGGTCTGAGGGGTCCTTGTGCCATAAGGGACAATCAGCAGTTCCCCTGATTGGAGAGAATTTGGTAGAGGTCATATGGCTTACCCACAAGCAAAGATCCCAGAAGACCCCAGAGAGCAGCCACGTTTGATGGTATTGGGACAAAGATGCCAAGCGGTGAAACCTGGCACCAACTGTGTGTTATGATTTGCCATAGCCTCTGAACTTCTGCCACTGCCCAATTGCACAAATGTTTTCTAGGGCAAGCTGGCACCTGGCCACTGCTCAGCAAGACCCTCCCCCAGAGACTAGGTGTGGGTCCAAGCCACAGGGTTCTCTGAAGTGAGGGGCCTTGAAACACTGTCCATCTCAGATAAAACTATGGAGGGAGGTGCCACCTGGCAGGCTGATGGCTTGGACACAGGCTGGAGGTGGGGTGTGGATGGAAGTCTGAGAAAAAGGAGGGGTGCTTCATTGTGGGTCAGTGAGAGTGTAAAGTTCCTATGCCAGAGACTAGGAAGCTGGGTGAAGCCATTTCCACCTCTCCTGCACACACACATACACGTACATGCACGTGAGCACCACCCAGATCGACCCCAGTAAACTAAACAGCGCCACCTAGTGGAGAATGAAACCATTACACCAAGCCCTGCCCAGCAGAGCCCTCCAAGCACATCCCCTAGAAGACCAATACAAGTCTCTCTGCCTGCTTAGTGTACAGACCATATAGAGTGCTTCATAGTTTGAGTTCCAGGGGAAACTGGATATAACTTCATTCAGGTTTCATTCTGTTTGCTGGTTCATCTATTCATTTTTTATTTTGTTTTTCTTTTTACTTCTATCTTTGTTTAATTTGGGTTTTTTTTTCTTTCTTTCTTTTTTTTTTTTTTTTTTGGACACAGAAAGGAAAACTTATTTTTATTTTCGTTTAAAAATTTTAAATTTTTTTACTATGTTTTTCATTGTTTGTTAATTTTTTATTCTAGTTCACTTTATTTCATTGTATTCTACTTTGTTCTATTCTTTTTTCATTTTAAAATATTTTAGTATATTTTTTCTTTTTTCCTTTTCTTTCCATTATTTCCCTTTTTTCTCTATTCTATCAAGCTTCTTTCAACAAGCAGATGAAAACACACCTAGGATTTAGCTTCTTTTATTTGATTTTTTTGTGTTTTTTAATTTTTATTTTTTTATTAATTTTGTTATTCCTCCAAGATGACAAAACAAAGGAATTCACCACAAAAGAAAGAACAGTAAGAAATGACAGCCAGGATAGAATAATAAACACAGATAGAAGCAAGATTTCTGAACTAGAATTTAGAACCACAATAATAAGAAGCTAGCTGCAGTTGAAAAAGCATAGAATCCCTTTCTGCATAGATCAAAAAAGTAAAATATAGTCAGGAGAAGTTAAAAATGCTAACACGTAGGGGCACCTGGGTGCCTCAGTTGGTTAAGGGTCCAACTTTGGCTCAGGTCATGATCTCGCAGTTTTCGAGTTCGAGCCCCGCATCAGGCTCTGTGCTGACAGCTCAGAGCCTGGAATCTGCTTCAGATTCTGTGTCTTCCTCTCCCTCTGCCCCTCCCCTGCTCATGCTCTGTCTCTCTCTGTCTCTCAATAATAAATTAACATTAAAAAAATTTTAAAAATACTACAACCTAGATGCAGTCTCAAATGGATGCCACAGCAGCAAGGATGGACAAAGCAGAGCAGTGAATTAGCAATATAGAAGACAGAATATGGAGAATAATGAAGCAGAAAAAAGAGGGAAACTAAAGCAAAAGAACACAACACAAGACTTAGAGAACTCAGTGATTTATTAAGAAGGAATAACATCCAAATTACAGTAGTCCCCAAAGATGAAGATAGAGAAAAAGGGTCAGAAGGTTTGTGAGCAAATTATAGCAGAAAACTTTCCTAATCTGGGAAAAGACACAGACATCAAAATCCAAGAAGCATAGGGAACTCACATTAGATTTAAAAAAAAACTGACCATCACTACAACATATCATAGTCAAATTCATTAAATACACAGTCAAGGACTGAATTATGAAAGCAGCAAGGGAAAAAAGTCCTTAACCTATAAGGAAAGATAGATGAGGTTTGCGACAGACCTATCCACAAAAACCTGGCAGTCCAGAAAGGAGTGCAGAATATAGTCAACGTGCAGAATTGGAAAACTAGGCAACCAAAAATTCTTTATCTAGCAAGGTTGTCATTCAAAATTGAAGGAGACATAGAGTTTCCCAAACAAAACCTAAAGGAGTTCATGACTACTAAACCAGCCCTGCAAGAATTTTAAGGGGAACTCTTTGAGTGGATAAAAGATGAAACAAAACAAAAAATACTAAAAGCAACAAAAACTAGAAAGGACAAGAGAAAATCACTAGAAACTCCAACTCTGTAGATGACACAATGGCACTAAATTCATATATTTCAGTACTCACTCTAAATGTCAATGAATTAAATGCACCAATCAAAAGACATAAGGTATCAGAATGGATAAGAAAACAAGAACCATCTATATGCTGCTGACAAGAGACCAATTTTAGACCTAAAGACACCTACCGATTAAAAAAAAGTAAGGGAGTGGAGAGCCATCTATCATGCTAATGGTCACCAAAAGAAAGCTGGTGTAGCCATACTTATATGAGACAAACTAGATTTTAAAATAAAAACCGTAGTGAAATGAAGAAGGGCATTATATCAAAATTAAGGGGTCTATCCACCAAAAAGAGCTAACAATTTTAAATATTTATGCCCCAACCTGGAAGAATGCAAACATGTATGTCAGTTAATTACAAACATAAAGAAACTCATTGATAATACCATAATAGCAGGAGACTTCAACACCCCACTTATAGCAATGGACAGATCATCTGAGTAGAAAATCAGCAAGCAAACAATGGTTTTGAATGACAAACTGGACCAGATGGACTTAACAAATATATTCAGAACATTTCATCCTAAAGCAGCAGAATACACATTCTTCTCAAGTGCACATGGGGCATTCTCCAGAATAGATCACATACTGGGACACAAATCAGCCCTCAACATGTACACAAGATCAAGATCTTACATTGCATAGTTTCAGACCACAATGCTATGAAACTTGAAAACAACCACAAGAAAAAGTTGGGAAAGACCATGAATATTTGGAGATTAAAGAACATCCTACTAAACAATGAATGGGTTAACCAAGAAATTAAAGAGAAATTAAAAAGTACATGGAAGCCAGTGAAAATGAAAACATGACAGCCCAAAACCTCTGAGATGCAGCAAAGGTGCTCATAAGAGGAAAGTATATAGCAATTCAGGCCTTTCTAAATAAGGAGGAAATGTCTCACATACACAACCTAACCTTACACCCTAAGAGCTGGAAAAACAATAGCAAAGAAAGCCCACAACCAGCAGATGATGAGAAATAATAAATATTAGAGCAGAAATCAATGATACCAAATTTAAAAAAAAAACAGTAGAACAGATCAATGAAACCAGGAGTTGGTTCTTTGAAAGAATTAACATAATTGATAAACCACTAGCCAGATTGATCAAAAAGAAAAAGGAAAGGATCCAAATAAATAAAATCATGAATAAAAGAGGAGAGATCACAACCAACACTGCAGAAATATAATAATAAGAGAATGTTATGAGCAATTATATGCCAGTAAAACGGGCAATCTGGAAGAAATGGACAAATTCCTGGAAACATATACACTTCTAAAACTAAAAAAAGAAAAAACACAAAATTTGAACAGAATAAATTGAATCCATAATCAAAAATCTCCCAAAAAACAAGAGTCCATGGCTAGATGGCTTTCCAGGAGAATTCTACCATTTAAAGAAGAGTTCACACCTATTCTTTTGAAACTATTCCAAAAAATGGAAAGGGAAGGAAAACTTCCAAACTATTCTACAAGGCCAGCATTACCTTGATTCCAAAACCAGACAGAGACCCTACTGAAAAGAAGAACTACAGACCAATTTCCCTGATAAACATGGATGCAGAGATTCTCAACAAGATACTCAACAACCAGATCCAACAATATATTAAAAGAATTATTCACCACAACCAAGTGAGTTTTATACCTGGATGCAGGGCTGGTTCAATATCTGCAAATCAATCAATGTGACACATCACATTAATAAAAGAAAGGACAAGAACCACACGATCCTCTCAATAGATGCAGAAAAGCATTTTACAAAATATAGCATCCTTTCTTGATAAATACCCTCAAGAAGGTAGGGATAGAAGGATCATACCTCAAGATATAAAAGTCATATATGAAAGAACCACTGCTATTATCATCCTCAATGGGGAAAACCTTAAGCTTTCTCCTTAAGGTCAGGAACATGACAAGGATGTCCACTCTCACCGTTGTTAGTCAATATAGGGTTGGAAGTCATAGCCTCAACTATCAGACAAATAAAATGTATGCAAATCAGAAAGGAGGAAGTCAAACTTTCACTTTTTGCAGATGACATGATATTCTATGTGGAAAACTCAAAAGACTCCCCCCCAAAAATGGCTAGAACTGATCCATGAATTCAGCAAAGACACAGGATATAAAATCAATGAACAGAAATTGGTTTCATTCCTATACACCAATATTGAAGCAACAGAAAAAGAAATCAAGAAATCGATCCCATTTACAATTGCATCAAAAACCATAAAATACATAAGAACAAACCTAACCAAAGAGGTGAAAAATCTATATGCTGAAAACTATAGAGAGCTTATGAAAGAAATTGAAGAAGACACAAAAAAATGGAAAAACATTCCATGCTCATGAATTGGAAGAACAAATGTTAAAATGTCGATACTACACAAAAAAATCTACATATTCAATTCAATCCCCATGAAAATAACACCAGCATTCTTCACAGAGTTAGAAAAACAATGCTAAAATTTTTATGGAACCAGAAAAGACCCCAAATAGCTAAAGCAATCAAGAAAAAGAAAAACAAAGCTGGAGTTGTCACAATTCTGGACTTCAAGATGTATTACAAAGCTGTAATCATCAAGACAATATGGTACTGGCACAAAACCAGACAGATGGATCAATGGAACAGAATAAAGAACCCAGAAATGGACCAACAAACGTATGGCCAACTAATCTGTGACAAAGCAGGAAAGAATATCAAATGGAAAAAAGACAGTCTCTTCAGCAAATTGTGTTGAGAAAATTGGACAGCAACATGCAGAAGAATGAACATAGACCACTTTCTTACACCATTCACAAAAATACTCAAAATGGATGAAAGACCTAAATGTAACACAGGAAGCTATCAAATTCTAAGAGGAGAAAACAGGCAGCAAGCTCTTTGACCTCAGCCACAGCAAGTTCTTACTTGACATGTCTCTGGAAGCAAGAAAAACAAAAGCAAAAATGAACTATTAGGACCTCATCAAGATAAAAAGCTTCTGCACAGCAAAGGAAACAACCAACAAAACTAAAAGGCAACCAACGGAATGGGAAAAGATATTCGCAAATGACATATCAGACAAAGGGCTAGTATCCAAAATCTATAAAGAGCTCACCAAACTCCACACCCGAAAAACAAATAACCCAGTGAAGAAATGGGCAGAAAACATGAATAGACACTTCTCTAAAGAAGACATCCGGATGGCCAACAGGCACATGAAAAGATGTTCAGCGTCGCTCCTTATCAGGGAAGTACAAATCAAAACCACACTCAGGTATCACCTCACGCCAGTCAGAGTGGCCAAAATGAACAAATCAGGAGACTATAGATGCTGGAGAGGATGTGGAGAAACGGGAACCCTCTTGCACTGTTGGTGGGAATGCAAATTGGTGTAGCCGCTCTGGAAAGCAGTGTGGAGGTTCCTCAGAAAATTAAAAATAGACCTACCCTATGACCCAGCAATAGCACTGCTAGGAATTTATCCAAGGGATACAGGAGTACTGATGCATAGGGCCACTTGTACCCCAATGTTCATAGCAGCACTCTCAACAATAGCCAAATTATGGAAAGAGCCTAAATGTCCATCAACTGATGAATGGATAAAGAAATTGTGGTTTATATACACAATGGAATATTACGTGGCAATGAGAAAAAATGAAATATGGCCTTTTGTAGCAATGTGGATGGAACTGGAGAGTGTGATGCTAAGTGAAATAAGCCATACAGAGAAAGACAGATACCATATGGTTTCACTCTTATGTGGATCCTGAGAAACTTAACAGGAACCCATGGGGGAGGGGAAGGAAAAAAAAAAAAGAGGTTAGAGTGAGAGAGAGCCAAAGCATAAGAGACTGTTAAAAACTGAGAACAAACTGAGGGTTGATGGGGGGTGGGAGGGAGGAGAGGGTGGGTGATGGGTATTGAGGAGGGCACCTTTTGGGATGAGCACTGGGTGTTGTATGGAAACCAATTTGTCAATAAATTTCATATAAAAAAATAAAAATAAAGTATATAATGAAACAAAAAAAATAAGTGAAATAAGTCAGTCAGAGAAAGACAAATATCACATGACTTCACTAATATGTGGAATTTAATACATAAAACAGATGAACATAAGGAAAGGAAAAATAATATAAAAACAGTGAGGGAGGCAAATTATAAAAGACTCTTAAATACAGAAAACAAACAGGGTTGCTGGTGGGGTTTGGGGTAGGGGGATAGGCTAAATGGCAAGGGGCATTCAGGAGGACACTTGTTGGGATGAGCACTGGGTGTTATATAAAGTGATGAATCAATAAATTCTGTTTTTGAAATCATCATTACACTATATGTTAACTAAGTTGGATTTAAATTTAAAAAGTAATAATAAATGTTCTGGAACCAAATAATGGTGATGGTTGCACAACTCTGTGAATATACTAAAACCACTGAACCGTATTCTTTGAAAAGGTGAATTTTATGACATATGCATAATATCTCAATAAAAATTATACTCTGTGTAAAAAAAAAAGAAAAAGGGAGTCAACACTACAATGATGCTATTTAAATCTGTGGAAGGAAAAGTTAGAATAGCTGAAAGAGTTAAACACATTTGCTTCTTGAGCATGAGAAATGTTGGGTTGCCTGGGCACTATTCTTTGCCCTAATAAGGTTGCAAAACTGTGCTAATATATAAAATATTTAAAAATTAAGCAACAAACTTCAAAAAACATTTGAAATACATTTTAAGCCCCTATAGATAAATGAGTACAAAATAGAAAAGTTTTTAAAAATTACTAATATGCATAAGAATATTGTTCAACCTACTAATAATTTAAGAAATGAAAATGATATTTTATTTTTATATGTAAAAAGCAAAGATTACCTAAAATTAAGATACTCAAAACTAGTCACAAAACAGTTAAATACTAAGAAGTTTAGCAATGTATATTATGAGTGTTAAGAAAGTTAATATCTTTTACTGTAATAATTCCATGTCTAAGGATATATCCTTTTAAAAAATAAAAAAAATTAAATTTATCGTAAACATCGTTTGGTAAAATATCTCAAATATCAAATGATAAGACAATTAAATAAATTGTACTCCTACAATTTTGTGAGGTAAAATTATATGTGAGAATTAAAACATTCATTTTTAAAGAACTCTAAGAGATGTAAGTAAATGTTCTCAATATAATGTTAGGAAATATCCTAAAATATTGGATTGTAGGATCTGGTGAATTGTAATTTTATATGTATTTTCTGTACTTTCTAAACGTTTTCCAATGATTATGGCATTTTTAAGTTAGCTAAATCAAAAATAAAGATCCTTGCTTTTTTTTAAAAAAGTGTTCTTATCTAAAATAGCACCTGGCTAACTGCCCATGACTCACCCTCTCCCATTTTGCCACTATGATATTTGCAAGAAATCCTAAAAGTCACTTGTGGAATCAACAAGAATCTGAGAGAAAATTCTCCAATCATATATTACTGGATGTAATAAATTAAGGAAACAATGAATTAAGGTAAGGAGCTCAAAGCAAAGAGAAATATTTATGAGAGCTGGTTCAACATAGATCTGAAATGTAGGAAAATGAGTAGGAGAGGAGAAAAAAATTGAGAATATCTCAGAAGCATAGGATGAGAGCGTAACGATTAGATTATCATATCCCCAGAACTTGTTAGTGGTTGATACTAAAAGTATGTGAGGCTAGCTGGGATTAGGCCTGATTTTCTCTTAAAGAGAATAATTGGTTCAAGTGCCAGTTCTAAATACTTAGATGGATAGAGTGAAGGCTCTGGGTTACTAGTTTCCATTCTTGAGTGCCCAACAGGAAAATAGTACTTCAAGAATCAGAAGAAAAATTATTTTTTAAGTGTTTAGTTAAATTCCAGTTAACATAGAGTTATAGTAATCTAAGAGATTATGTGGTTTTTCTTTCAGCAATCTAGATATAGTTGCAAGAAAAGGCAGCTGTTTCACTTAAATTTGAAGATTTGTTTGTAAGATAAATACAACCAAAGAAAAAGAAAACAAGAAAATTGGGAGTTCTGATGATAATTTCCTGAAGATATCAACCAGGGCATCTCAAATAAGTGATAACAGAAGGAACTAAAATATTAAGGAAAAAAAGCTGTTGGTAAATTGACAATGTAGAGGAACTAGCAATAAGAATAGGAAGCTGTGCCTAAAATTTGGTGATCAGAATTAAAGATTACAGAGGTAAATGTCTGAATTACCAGTTAACATCGCCATGGGAATAAGAGGCATTCCCAATAAAATAAGCACCAAAATAGGAATATTTGCCATAGTTACCATTTTTTAATATTGTTCTGGATGTCCTAACAATGCACTGAATCATGAAGCAGAAACAAGAGCTACAACTATTGGGAAGGGGGAAATGAGGATATTTTTAATATAGTATTGTTGTATACCAAGAAAAAAAAAGGAAAAGAAAAAGACAATCTACCAAAACTACTTGAATTAAAAATAGAAATTAAAAGAAATAAATAAAAATAGAGTATCACAAAGAGAAGTATTGTGGTATCAATAGCTTTCTCCTATCAGCAGGAAGGAGTTAGGAAATTTAATAAAGCAATGTTAAAATTACAAAAAAAAAAATAAATTATCCATGAATAATCTCAATGAGAAATGCTTCAGATTTATAAGACTTAAACTTTACAGAGTGATCCAAGTATTTGTTACAATACCTCTTCTTTAAAAAAGACCCAGAATACATGTAATTGTAAACTAAATCAAACCATTCCTGACAAGGATGTGGAATGAGCAAATGCTAAGTTAAGTGCATAAGCATTGATATAGCTCTAAAATAAGTAAGCTAAAAATTTCCTTTAATTTATTTAGTTGTTTTTATCATATTCTTCAAGACAATTATGTTTATATGTCCTAAAACTATCAATAACACTCCTATTTAAGGTGTTCATATTTTGAGTTGTTTATCCAAAGAATTCATCTTTTTAAGCATAACTATTACTTGTAATTATCTTCTTACAGTTCCTTTGGAAGGGCTAAGAAGTCAAAACCAGTTTGAAGAGATGAGATCAAGCTACATTAGAGAGCTCATCAAGGCAATTGGTCTGAGGCAAAAAGGAGTTGTCTCTAGCTCACAGCGTTTCTACCAACTTACAAAACTTCTTGATAACTTGCATGATGTAAGTATTTTGTCTTCTAGGAAATAAATGATTGTTTTCTGAATTTCTGTAATATTTTAAATATTAAATCTACATTTTACTTTATATGGTTTCTTCAAGGTCATATTTGTACTTATATCTTAAAACAGTATTTACATCACACTGCTCAGAATTTATATTGTGCTTTTTTTTCATTTTCACTATAGATCATCCAAATATCCTTTTACTAGTATTTGTATAATTTGAGAGTAATTTAATGATTTATAGGAATTATACACCTTCCTGAGCATATTCTAAAATAATTTTGCCTTATGTTAGAAAATTTAAATATACAAGACAAACAAAGGTATAGGTGTGGAAAATAAGACTCTTACATCATTTTGGATGGAATTATAAGTTAATAACAGTGCTAGTGGACAATTTGACAATCTACTCATCAGGTCAAATTTGAAACCTTATTCCTGAATATGGACAGATAGCTAAGGATTGTTAGCTATATGGGTAAAGCCTCTGTAATGAAAGGCAGAAAGCAAATAAACAGAGAGAAAGTAATGAAGGAAAAGGCACCAGAGCAGAGAACACAAAAGATATTCAAAAAGAATTAAGGTATTTAGAAATGTATGATATTGCATGCATGAAACAAGAATAAAAAATAGTTGAAAAGGAACATTTAGCAAGAAAATACTTTTGGATAATTTAATATAGAAGAGCAGAAATTTAAATTTTAATAGAAGGGCTGACATATATACATCAGGAAAACTCAAAAGAAATAACAAAAAAGATAAAGATGAAAAATTAGAAGAGAGAGAAAATTTAGGGGATTAATTGCAGGGAGTTCATTCTTAATTAAAAGGAATTTATAAAAGAATAGATAAAATCAAGCAGAGAAAATTTTATAAAAAATCATAGAATAAAAGTTGCTAGACCTTAATTTTCTGACTGTAAAGCCCCAGTGTACAAAGCACAGCACAATTGAACAAAGGCACATTAATGTAGAATTTTAGAATACCAGAAATAAAGAGAATATCCTAAAATATACCAATGAGAAAAGAAACAAATCACATAAAAATTATCAGGATTCAGAATGATGTTGTACTTCTCAATGCAATATTAGAACTCAGAAAACAATGCCTTCGGAATTTTGAAGGAAAGGAAAATATTCAAAGAATTTTATACCCAGGCCAGCCATCAAACAAATATGATGGCATCATAAAGGTATTTTCAGACATGCAAGGTCTTAGAGAACTTATCTCAAATATAACCTTTCTCAAGGACATCTACAGGATGTTTTAACAACAAACACTGTGGTAAGCCAGTGAAGTAGAAAATCAAATACAGGAGAGATGCAAAGGGATATTTTAGCATAGCAATCATTAGCCTAGCTTGAAGTAGTAATGCACAGGGTTTTGGAATACTAGTATTGGGGAAAAAAAGATGGAACTGAGGGATTACCAGTAGGTGTGAACATACTGAGGTGAGTTTTTACAAATTGTGTCAGAGAATTTGACTGTGGCTTTGTGATAAATATACAGGAAACAAAGCAAAACAGAAACACAAGGTTATTAACTCTAGCAAAATAAAAATAAGTCCTATAATAAAGGAAATTTAATCCAGCAGGAAACAATAAAAATATTTATAATATAATTGCTAGATATTGATTTGGTCAAAAACTGAGATACAACTATACAGAGAATGAGGAGAAAAGAAAGTGTGCATAGTTGGGAGGGGTGTCTCATATAAGGGAGCTAAGTCTCATTTTCCATAATAGAAAATCAATAACATCACATTTTAAAAACAAAATTTGTTAGAAATACAGAGATAAGTATTTAGAGACATGGGCTAAAGAAGTTAAAAGTGGTTGCATCTTTGGAACTAGAATAAGGATGGAAGAATTCTATAAGGAAACTGCTGGATTTTGTTGTTGCTGCTGGGTTCTATCTGACTTTTAAAATTACTTACATTAATTACTTTGCCAAAAGTTAAATTAGATTAAAATAAATTATGCTGGGTTACTTGTATTGACAGAGGCAGAGTCAATATATTGTTATGTGAAAAATCCAGTCCATTAACAAACAGACTTTATTAAATAATTGCATTTTTGGAAATATATATGCATTGTGTATATTGTGTATATACCTGGCTATGTTTGTATACATGTATAAAGAGAAAAAAGAATTTGAAAGACACCAAAATGTTCATATCACTTATCCTGTGGGATTATGAATGACTTTCATTTCTTTAAATCTTTCTGTACTATCAGAATGTTTCACTGTATGTAATATTTTCATATTACTTTAGAGAGTGAAGGGAGTTATTTTATCAAGAAAACATCTTGATAGGTATTTATATTGTTAGAAAAATAAGTTGCCATGTTTGATTAATATATGAATGTATTATTTTTCTTATACATGTTTTTTATCCATTTGTGAAACCAACCAATATGAATGTATTGTTTTTTACATGTTTTTTATCCATTTGTGAAACCAACAGCTTGTCAAACAGCTTCATCTGTACTGCTTGAATACATTTATCCAGTCCCGAGCACTGAGTGTTGAATTTCCAGAAATGATGTCTGAAGTGATTGCTGCACAGTTACCCAAGATCTTGGCAGGGATGGTGAAACCTCTGCTCTTTCATAAAAAGTGAATGCCATTTTTATCTTTAAAAATTAAATTTTGTGGTATGTCTATTTTTCTTTTAGTCCGGATTGTGAGGTCTTGATTTTTACAATGTTCTTCTCAAAGCCTTACATTTATGACGTATCATATTGTGTAAATTTCAGAGAGAATTGTGAACTTTTAATTGTTTTTCTTTATAAAGCATAACTAGAATTTTTAAAGTGTTTTGTGTAGCCATATATTCTTTAAGAGTTTACAAGATTGAAAAAGTACTAAAAGTGATTGCTAACATAAACTTAATCATATTCATAGTATTTCATACCATTTAGGTGAAGATTTTTAACTTTTGCATCTAACAAATCTTCTACTTTAAAGGAAAAAAATCTTACACATAAAAATAAAAAGTTATTGTATATGTTCCTTCTAGGTAGCTCCCTTTGTCTTCTTGATTATATTTACATAAATGAGCCTTTAAATAATGGTATGCAAAATTTTGCCTACATGAACATATATATACATTTTTGTGAGGAGGAAATTTATAACCTTTATCAGGTTTTCTAAAGGGTTTTTAGTGCAAAAAGTCTAGAGAAAAAGAGTTTAAAATCCCTGAAGTAGATTGAGGGTTTGATATTAGGAAAACAGCTCATATATATAGACTCT
Source organism: Felis catus (assembly GCF_018350175.1). Classification (NCBI taxonomy): domain Eukaryota; kingdom Metazoa; phylum Chordata; class Mammalia; order Carnivora; family Felidae; genus Felis; species Felis catus. The sequence continues at coordinate 32,984,281 of NC_058377.1, forward strand.
GACTGTTTCCCAGATTGGAAACACAGACTCTAAGGAAGTTATTAAGGAAAGCCATATCACTATGACAACAGTATTAGCGGTTTTGTAGTTTTTTACTAACCTTTTTTGGGACTTGTCCTTTAATGAGGCTTGTGAATCAAAATCGGAAGTCTGAAGAGTCTGTGGCCTAATGCTACTCCTTACCATCTGGAGCAGGTAGAAAGTCACTTAACCTTACTGATTTTCAATTTCCTCACCCTTACCACTGGTATAATATATTTCCTGCAAAATGTTCCTTTTGGTCAAAGCTTCTTATTCACTTCTTAATCAAAAAAGAAAAGAAGGGGAGGGAGGAAAGGAAGAGGAAAAAATAAATATTCTCTTTCTTCATTCAGAAAGTCATAATGATAAATCACAGGTTGAAAATTTTTGAGTGCCTCTGATCCAATTCTAAGATAGGTATTTCAAGAAATACTAGATACTGGATTAAAATAATACAACCAATTATAATAACTAGAAAACACACAATTCACACTGTTATATGAACTTAAAAAATATTGCATTAGAATATGGACAAGAGTATTTTTATGAGATGAGTCACTGGAGAGCCATTTATTTTTTAAAGATCTATGTATATATCTGTATATGTAAATACAGATAAATATATAAAAAATAACAGGAAGAACTAAGTTCATACCACTGATAAAATTCAATAAAAATAATCATTGTTTTATTTTCTGTTTCTTTTATCTCTATTATATATATATGTGTGTATATATATACATATATATGTATATATGTGTGTGTGTGTGTGTGTGTGTGTGTGTGTGTGTATTTTAACAGCTCATAGTAACTAGTAGGCCAAATTATTATTCTAAAAATTTAAAAATTGGACATTATCTTACAAATAAGATGTATCACCATATGCAAATTAATGGTTGTTAATAAGAAAAAGTAACTTTGAAAACAATATAGAAAACATTTACTGACTTCTCTGATTTCTTAATACATTTTGGGCTACCCATTCTCTTTAACTGATAAATTTTTGCAGTTTACCAAGGGACAATAACATCTCTTAATGAATACTAATGTGATCCCCCAAACGAGGTAAAGTGGTTTCATCTGAAAAAAAAATTGGCATGACAGTGTTTTCAAAACTGTTTTTTACCAGCTAATTCTCTATTTATAAAAAGAATTAGCTATGGCATGTCTATAAATAGTGAATTCACATAAGACATTTGAAGTAGGGATTAAAATAAACTCCAACCAAGGCTCTTGGCTTGGGTTCATTACATCTATGTGACAAATATAGTCAATAATATACAAATTTTATAATATTTGGTTATAACATTCAGTAAGAGTTTAAACCAAGTATTCCAAATAGTGTTAGCGTTAATATAAAAACTGTCTCTTCCTTGGTAAGTCTAACTACATGTCTTTTTCTGTGAATACATATGTATAACCATAGACTATTGCTATTCAGTTTTTCAAAATCTTTATACACACAAACTCATACTCTTGCTATCTTCAGTCCAGAGTTAACTTCCTAAAAAGGATCTAATCTTGCCATTTCCTCACTTTAAAATGTTCATTGACTTCCGGTCACCCATTACAGTGATTATCAACTATAGCTTCATGTTACAGTCTCAAAGTGAGCTTTTTAAAAATACCTTTTCCTGGGCTTCATCCTCAGTGATTTTATTTTAATTGCTTTACTCTTATTAATTCAGTGACACAGTAGTTATTCTGAAATGATGTTCAAACATCAATTTCTATAACTTTACTGTCTTCGTCCTCTACTATCTTATATTTATCTTATGTTCCAGCCATACAAATCTTTTTACCATCAATTTTTCTGCCTGAATTTTCCCCCTTTGATACTAGTCACATTCATATCTCAATTTTCAAGAGTCAGCGAAGCATTATTTTGTAATGTTCTTCCCTGCATCTTCCAGGTAGTGGTTTGCTTCCTCCTAAGGTTTACCAGGTATTTTGTGCACATCTGATTTATAGTAGTGTGTTCTATAATTCTGACTGTAGTACAAGACTGGGAGCCAGTTTGAGATAGGGCAATAGTGTCTCTTGACTGGGAGTTGCATGGCATGTTCTCATTTTTGGTATCACCATGATCTGTATCATTCTTTTGTTACATCATTATATGTCCATATTCATGATTTTATGGCTTTCTCTTCCCATACTCCTTATCTACATTTCTGCATTTCTCATCATCTCTAAAAATTTTCCACTTCTTCCTACTTTGTGAGATCTCTCCTCATACTGATTATAACTTAGGAGAATATAAGTATGTTTTATATTTATTAAAAACACTGACTGACTCTCACAAATATCCAGTGACAAAGAGTTTTATGGAAGTTTGCATAATTTAGTTCTAAAAGCAGAGGCACCTTTGAGGCAAAATGGCTGTTAGTACTCCCTGAAAAGTCTCAATTTTGGACCTCATTTATCTGATGTAATTGTTTGGGATTTTTGAGATTTAGAGTGAACTATGGAAGTCTTGTTTTTCTTGGTCTGAAAAATTGACTAAATAGATATCTTGTTTAGGCATGAGTAAGAAGAGATATTAGATTTTTTCATGAAATAGACTGGCTTCTGAAAAGTAATGGTGTTATTACCTGAGATAAAGGTGGTTGATATGTTCTTATCAATGAAATAATTGAAGTAAATTCCAAGGACCAGTTCTTTTCAATGATTTCCATAATTATGAACTTGAAAGTCGAGCCTCTGACAGTGTACATCGTAATTCGCTTCTAAGAGATTATTTTTAAATGGAAAGTTGTTAGAGACTTTTTAATTTCTTATATAATTTTAATAGTAAAATATTTTACTTCTTACCTGAAAACTAAGGATATATAGAATATATGGTGAAAAACAGCTGTAATTGTATAATTCAGAAATAAAAAGTTGCACTTTGGGGAAAAAAAATGAACACTTCATGCTCCCTGTTTTAAATTTCAAAACTGAATGAGTGGAGTATTATTTGCTTTCCTAAGAAAGATTACACAAATGCAAACTCAATATATAGCCCTAACTCAATATACAATTTTTTCTCATTTCTGGTTTCACTCAACAAATATTGAGTACCTGTTATTAACAGAAGAAAATGTGCTAAAAAGCATTATGGGAATTTACAGCTGAAGGAAGACTATAACTCAACAAAGTTAAAGCCTAGCAGTAGGTATAAATCACAGTGTCTGGTAAATAGTAGGCACTCAAATATTTGTTGAGTACACAAATGAAAATACAGTTTGGATGTGATAAGGGCAAAGCATTATTTATGTATAACTTCACTGAGACAAATAATGCAGCTAAAGATATTAACTTTAAAATACATATCAGGAGCACCTGTGTGGCTCAGTTAAGCATCAGACTCTTGATTTCAGCTTAGGCCATGCTGCATCAGGTGTGGAGTCTGCTTAAGATTCTCTCTCTCCTTCTGCCCCTCCACCTCTCTCTCTCTCTCTCTCTCTCTCTCTCTCTCTCTCCCTCTCTCTCTCAAAAAATAAAATTAAAAAAATAAAACCTAAAATAAATTTCAAATAACCCCTTAATTTGTGTCAGTAATTCATTTGCATTAAATCTGAATGTACATTTGTTGAAAAGGTTTCAATATGTTTTCCCTCCACAAATGTCATCCCAATAAATACATTTAAAAATTTTCCCCAACACAATAAAGGCAATCTGCCACTGGGAATAGTACCTCTCAGAATGTATTACATTGATAAGTAAGAAAATGTAGACGTACCCAAAAAAAAAAAAAAAAGAAATGTCATTAGCCTTTCACATTCAAGTAAGACTCAGAGAACAGTTGATGATGTGATCATTTTATCTGATTCTTGTTACTTTAAAACAATATTTGGATGACACAAATCCTTTTCTACCTACACATATTTAATTTCTAATATAATTTAAATTTTTAAAATTTCATTCAACTATGGGGTGAAAATGTGGTGGCCAAAAGGGTTGGATTTTGCTGTTGTGGTTATTGTTGTTTTGCAACCTCCTCATAATGTTTGATGTTCTTGATGTTGATACTGATTCACAGTGTAGATGTCAAAATACTGGATTTAAAATTTCAGGCTAAACTTTAAAAAATAAAGTTTTTGAAAAAAAACATAACATCACCAAATGGAAGATATCTAGTTTCTAAATCTTCCTTTACTTCCATTCCTATGCAGTCATCATAACCTTTATCTTCATTTTGCAGGTCATGTTTTTTCTACTCACTCTAAAATGAAATTAATCATAATAAGACAGGTCATATATCAGAAAATACTTTAAGATTGCTGAAATAGATTATTGAGTTAAAAATAGTTCCCTTAAAAAGGTTTGAGAAGCCATTTGAATTTGGATTAATTATACCTCCAGTATCAGTTGTTATATGGCTAATTTTTTGTTTTTATTAAAAACATTGCACTTTTTAATTAGGCAGTGCTCTAATTTTTTACATTTAACATTAAAATGTTACACAAATTATATGCAAATATGTTGTTTTCTGCTAAAACAGTGGCTTTCATGGCATATCAACCTGTAACTTCTAAATTATCCATTACAGTGATATATTTCATGATGGGTACTGTGGAAGAACTGACCCAGGACTATGCCCCTTCTCTGTCATTTTTACTAAATGAGATTGAGCAAGTCATTTAACCTCTCTCATTAAACCTGACTTTGACAAGTTGTTTTGCAATTAATAGAAATGAAAACAAAAAGTATACAGGTGTTGAGAAATAGTAATTGCTATTATTGTGTTTTTGTTAAACACAATATAATTGTGTTATACACACAATTTTATAATTTTATCACACAATGAATTTTATCAAATTCATCTAGCATATTCTATGGTGAAAACAAGGAATCTAGAAAATGCAGTTGCTTCATTGCTATCTCCATGTACACACAAATATTTGATGGATTTGATTTGAAATTAGAGCTAGAAGTATTCAGTTTCTTTGCCCAAAAAGAAAAAGTCTTTTGAGTTTGAGGCCTACATTATTAGAAATTTAAAGAACCTATCACCCTTTCATTATAATATTAAGAATAATGGTACTGATTTTGTCATTTTTAAAGTTATCTCTAAAATATTGAGATCTTGACTAGAATACAGACCCTCCAAATATCTATGTGATATACTATATACTCAGATAATTTTTATTGTAATAATTTCACAGAAGGGAATAAGGGGTCTAGAAATCATAGTGAAATTAACCCCAAAAATAACATTACTATCCTTAAGAAGGTTAGATACAAATTGCCCGAAGAGATCTTGTCTGCCTTGGTCCGATATCTTGCATTCCTTTGGGTGAGATGGCTATTAGATTTCTAAAGGTTTTGTTCTGAATATCTAAGCAATTTCTATAATCTACATGGTCTTTAAAACACCAGATTTTAGGAAGAATATATATCCTTTTAAATATCTTTACAAGCTACATGACATTGAGGATAAGTACTTAAAACTTGAAATTTTGTCTCAAATTAAAAGATAATTCATTTTTGTATTAGAGCATTCAACAACCATGTCTCCACTGATAAAGTAAAATGGACAAGCAGACAACCCAAGGAAGGGCATAACTTTCTTTTTTTGAAAGTATGCCTTTTAAATAGCCATTAGATGTGGGGAATTTCTACAACTCTTAAATTTTATAGGAAATACATAACCAGATAATCTGGTAAGAGTTTGCCAAGTTCTAACTTGCTTATTCTCACTAGACTAAGCCATGTAATGATTTTAGTGAAAAAAAAAATATCACCCAGCCTCTGTAGTTTCACTGTATTTTCCTTAGTCAAGTTTTGGTGAAAAGGACAGTTTCTGTCTCTACCTAGAATCTGCCGTCTATTTAACGTACCAGTATTCCACACTCCCTGCTCTTTCTCAAATCCAAAAGTTGAATAAAAAGCAGTAAAATAAATGATTCACCCTGTATTATAGAAATCTAACCTGGATAGGTCTACATCCATAACATGAATTCATAATATGAACTGGGCCTTAGGTAATTGCATTTAAGTTGGATCACATCCCTATTTAAGCTCAGGAAAACATCCCTACAGACCATCATGTACCTGGGGATAATAGAATCTGTACTTCCAGAGTTAGGCCTGAAACAATGCGGCCTTAAAATTTTATCCTCCCTGTCATTGGAGAAAATTTAAGAATTTGGGAGTTTTGGTGGTACGTAAAAAAGCAGTTCATAATAGCAATGACGTATACTTTATCTAAATATCCTGTAGCCAAAGAAAAATACAAATCTGTTCTCCTTGAAGTTGATCACATTTCAAGGCTGAGCTCTGGGCAAATGCCTGGAGGCTGCGCCCGGGCTTGTCCACAGCTTTATGCAGCTGTGTAGTTGGAAGACTGTTGCAGAACTGCTGGATTAGTCCCAGAATGTCAAGCTCATGTTGAATTTACTGGCTTTTGTTGCTTTTATGTCATGCTGACCTTACCGTGAAACATGCTTTTGTTTGCTCTTTTTCCACTCACGGAGAAATAGGGAAAGCATTACTTTTAAGCTAGTTGAAAGCTTTAACTGACAAAGCACTTTCAGAGATATCTGAATTAAGTCACTAAGAAAGCATACCCCATTCCATTTTACTGTTTAAGGGAGGAAAAAACATACCCATAATTGTTTAAAGAAGATGCATGGTATTTTGCAATGTTACATCAGCATCATGGTCAATATTTAGATATATATGAGCAAAATATTTAAATGGTATTGTAAATAGTTGTCAAGGCCTGTTTTATAGTCTTCTGAAATTTCTCTTATTACATCAAATCTGACTCATCCAATTTAACAAACAGAAATTACTCTAAATGAAGCCCACTTAAAAATGTTTTTCCTTAGTTGCATATAAAACTTAACATCTCTTTTTCTATGATATTTACTTAACTGTGAAGTGTTTTTTGTTGTTGTTGTTATAATTTATAGAAAGCAGTGGTTTTAAAATTTTTGCCACTAAAGATACCTTTTACTGTCCACCTCCTAGAAAAGCTTGTATTTTAAAGTACATGTCTAGGGGCGCCTGGGTGGCGCAGTCGGTTAAGCGTCTGACTTCAGCCAGGTCACGATCTTGCGGTCCGTGGGTTCGAGCCCCTCGTCGGGCTCTGGGCTGATGGCTCAGAGCCTGGGGCCTGTTTCCGATTCTGTGTCTCCCTCTCTCTCTGCCCCTCCCCCGTTCATGCTCTGTCTCTCTCTGTCCCAAAAATAAATAAAAAACGTTGAAAAAAAAATTTTAAAGTACATCTCTAGCAAACTATATTCCAATTAAGAAATAGTTGCTTTGTTTTCTTCATGTTTTATTATTCAAAGACCTCAATTTGAGCTGCTGAGCAGCATGACAATTATGTCCACACTGATTTGATGCAGTTTTAACTTGGTAAATACAAAAAAAAAATTTTTATAATGGCCAAATAGTCAATGGATATATCTATCATAGTTTTCCTAAAATAGGTTAAGAACTGAAGATATCAGGTCATAATATATTCTACAAAAGTAAATCTCCTTCTGAGGGCTTCGAAATTCATGAGCAAGACCAAAATGGTTTATGGAAATTTATTACAAACATACTGTATTCTTGCCAAAATAGAATATGCAGCTCTACAACATGAAGACACAAGAGGTATATTCTCCATAGGGTAAAGTTACTATTCAGATTTACGTAAAATGGTAAGCTCTATATTTGATATAACTAGAAAGAGATTTTCACATGGCAGGCTTTAAAACTCATCACTTTAACCAATAAAGTATCTCCTTATGACCTGAGTATTCTGTGCATTTTGACTTTTTTGATATGTGCATATTCACAAGAAAAATCAGAGTGAAAAGTTTTTTAAAAAGCTTTTCATTGGGGCGCCTGGGTGGCGCAGTCTGTTAAGCGTCCGACTTCAGCCAGGTCACGATCTCGCGGTCCGGGAGTTCCAGCCCCGCGTCAGGCTCTGGGCTGATGGCTCGGAGCCTGGAGCCTGTTTCCGATTCTGTGTCTCCCTCTCTCTCTCCCCCTCCCCCGTTCATGCTCTGTCTCTCTCTGTCCCAAAAATAAATAAACGTTGAAAAAAAAATTAAAAAAAAAAAAAGCTTTTCAATGTTATTTGGAAGAAATAGAAGAAAAATATAAAATTTCTTACTTTGAAAGTAGTAAATATGTCTTACAAAAGTGCAATGGAGAACTCCTCCAAATAATATCTTAAATATTTTTCCTTATTGAGCAAGCCATTATGCTAATGGCACAATCCCATAGGCGATTATGTCACAGGATAACAATGCTAAATGTTAGGGAAATTATCACTCGCTATCCCAAGTATATAAAACATAAATATGCCCATAAGCTTGCTTTTTAAGTTCTTCATTTTTTAATGAGGTGTAGAAAAAAAAATACTGATTTCTAACACTGCTTGGCTCTCAATTAGTTGGGTGTCTTAATGCTTAAAAAGAAAGCAGTGGGGAGTCGGGATAGGGTGAAAATGAAGGAAGAAAGAGACAAAGAAATGGAAAAGGCTAGGACCAAATTATTCCTTTCAACTCTGAAACTACAAATTTCCTGTTAATAGTTTATATCAACATAAAGCATCCAACTTTAAGTTATTTATGTTAATAGAAGAAAAGCCCTTAAACACAAGGGGAAAAATGGATTTTGTTTGCAGTGTTGAAGAATCTTGCCTTAGGCATCATTTTATTCTTCAATAACTAGTTATGAAGCATTTACTATGTTTGTGCAACTCTGCCAGACTGTGGAGGTAACCAATGAATACATCAAACACAGTTCCTACCTTCTTTGAACTCACAGTTGGATGGAGACCAGGTAAATAGATAGTTACTGTGTGGTAAGTGCAATGATGGAGGAGGTACAGGGAGCTATTGGAGCATCTATGAGGGGCACCTAGTTTGATTTAAGAATGGGCAAAGGCATTTGGGATAGAAGATATAAGCCCTGGTCTAAAAGTGGCTTAGGAATTAGCTGAGCATGCAGTCAGAAGATGCCACAGGCAGGAAAAGAAAAGTATTCCAAATAGGACATAACAGTATATGCAGAGACCTGATGGTGAGAGAGAGTATAAGGTGGGGCTGACGATAAGGCTGAAGAAGAAAACAAGGTCCAGATGATCAGTGGTCTTGTACTTGGTATTCAGTTGTGTAGTCTTGATTCTGATGTAAGCAGGAGAGCAGCACAATTCAGATTGGCATATAAGAAAACTCACTCTTACTGCAATATGGAGAATAGAATTGGAGATAGATAATTAGCCTGGAGGCAGAGAGAACATTTTTGAGGAAGTTGCAATATTTTGGTGAAAAATGGTGGTCATAAACATGAAAAGTTGGAAATGATCATGACCTCTTCCCTAATTTTCCAGAGGTTTTAAAGAAACATAACTTAGAAGCATTGGCAGCTTTGGGAAAGTAGGTGAAACACACCATATAAATTGTCAAACACAAGTTCAGATGTCTACTTATTCTGCTGTGTTGAAATCTCAAATTTGTCATCAAGAAAGACAATGAAAATTAAGAACTTTAACTTACCAATTTCTAGAATTCTATCTATCCAAACATCTCCATCCCTCTACCAATATTCTTACCTTCGCATGTCTATTGAACTTCAAGATCACCTGGTCTGTACACAAAGGTAAGATTAAAACAGTTCAAGACTCAGCAAATAGGGAAGGGAAACTAAGCTGTGTTTAAATGAAAAACACATCACTTGTATGGATCCTTCTTCAGATGTCATTATTCAGTATAATTATAAAAAAGGCACCTGCAAAAAATGCTTAATTCTCTGTAAGGGGTCTGATGTCTTCTTTATGAAAATTTATTCATGATTTCTTCACCAAGTGTGGGGAGTAAAGGAAGGAAGGCTGGTGAGTACATACAATGTGGAGCAAACTTGGCAGTTAAGAAAATATATCCATCTCTTAGTTTCAAAGAGCCTTATAGGGATTACCTCATTCGGTTTCCATCAAGGGCTGTTCTTTCTTTTTACTTCCACTAACCAGCTAGAAAGAAGAAGAAGCTTGTTTATGCAAACAGTGGTTATGGGAAGGGTTTTTTAAGTTTTTTTTTGTTTTTTCTCATGATACTCACTGGCCTCACTACTCCCTTGCCATTCCTGGTTATAGAGCCCACTTCTATCACGTCTATGGTTCATAGATTGATCTGCTCTCTCTTCCCAGTACTGCAGGATGCTGTGACTTATCTGACTTGATACCTTCCATTTGCTAGTTCCACATATCCTTAGGCCCAGCTGCCTTCCCCATCTGGCCTCTGTATGCAGTTGCCTTGCCCCTTCAGGAAAGTCATAGCTCACTACTACCTGCTCAGCTCCCGCCCAGCTGGCACCATGCTGAATCCAGGCTTCTCTGAGATGCTTGTAGACTTTACACCCATACACAAAATTCACAATTTTCTTGGACTTTTACCTGTCTGGATGTTCTGTTGCCCATCCCACCTTCTTCAAAAGTAAGACATTGTCATCTGACCTCCCTGACCCACCTCTTCCTTCTGAATCACAGAAACCTCTCACTTCCTCTTCCTATTTGTCAGAGGCTTCCTGTGAGTCTTCATTTGAGTTCTCTTCACTTATTTCTAGTAACTCCCTGTTTGAGTCTACCTCTTAAGGATACTTTTAAGATTTAGAAAACCTCTTTCTTTAGTGGGGGTTGAAACCCAATTCTCCAGACTTGCTCTGTCTGTCAAAGAGTAATTGTGGAAATCAGAAGCTCAACATTGACTTTCTTTAAGCATCTGCTGTAATAATCCTAATTCTTGGAGCAACATGGCTGCTTCCAAATGGCCAGGAAATAGGTCAGATGCCAAAAAGAAAAAAAAAGCAAAGATTAATATATTTCAATAAATATAAACTTCAGAGGTACTTTGGAAAATCATATGAGATTTTCTGTCAAGAGGGTGAGACTCTCCATCTGGATATGCCTAACAGTTCTGGCACTGGCTGGTGACAAATGCATAGCCGTAAAAATTACATGATGGTAGACTCATAAAAACATCACACACTTATTTTCAATCTAATGCCTTAGAACCCACCTGAAATATTTAGCAGACTTCTTTGCACATGAATTTTTTATATTTTGTTATGTTGAAATTGATGAAATATTCAGTTATCCACTCTGTTCCTTGTTAGTAAAACTAGTTAATATTTGGCAAGAGATGCAGGGAATCATCATTTCCCTCTCTCATGACTCAACTCCCTTTTGTTCCATTGTTACTACCTTATTTTGAGTAAATAGTAGGGGACTAAGCACATACACCAGACTTATACTTTTAAGGATATTTAACTCCTGTATACTTCTTGTATCCAGTTTCACACATTTAGCTCCTCATTTCTGAGTGGGGAAGCCAATATTTCAAATTACATTGGAAGTTCACCCGAGGCTTTTGCTGAGAAAATGAGACTCTCTCTCCATCTATGTATGTCTGGCACTGGTTCCCAAGCAACGGTTGGATGACAAATGCAAAGCCATAAAAATTAGGTGATAGTGGACACCTAAAACCATCATCACATATTTATTTTCAGTCTAATCTCTCTATTTTAACTACAGGTGGATTTTGAAGGAAATATTTTGTGATTCACATGAAAAAACGGATATGTGACAAGTGTCTTACATTAAATTGGCTGACAGTTTGAAATGAATCATCTTTAAATATGTTTTCTTAAAAATAACTACAACTAATTTTTATTATTCTAACTATTCTCTGTGATAATAAAGAATAACTCGTGTCTATATATCTCTTTATTGATGAATTAGAGCGCCAAAAACCTCAATACAATTATATAAAGTTATATACAAGGTGCATAAGAATCTTCAGTACATTCTTCTTTACCAGTCACTTTAAATTTATAATCATTTCAGTTTGTTCAACAGTGTACATGGAATAAGGTGAGATATTAATATGGATGGTTTGGCATATGTAGACAATACCCATGACTGTGTGTATATTTTAATGAAGCAAAGAGTGATTCTCAGATAATTAAATTGAATCCAACTAGTTCATGATGGCAAAATATACATTCAGCTGGTATCTAGTAAAATTGATAATGCACTATTTTGGCTACTCACATTGGTAAAGTAAAAAGTTTGATACTTATTATACAAATATTAAGAATTTTCACATGAAATTTGATACACTTAACATTAAACTGAAAGGGAATATAATCTGATTGTTACTAACAAAGTACTTTAAACTAGTATCATGCATTGGTTTCACTACTAGAAATATAATTTAATATAATATTGGAAATATGCAAATATACTTATTTAATAAACTAAGTGTCTAGAGAGTATAAGTAATTGTGATAGGCCTTTGGAAACACAAAAATAAAAGTTGAATAGATTTCTTGCTTTTAAGTTCCAGGTGATAAGAGGCTAGATATAATTTGAAACTTAAACATACTTCTTTTTATTTAACCAGCCACATTTGAAATAGAATGTAGAAACCAGGAAGTTTTATTGGATTATTTGGCCATGAAAATATTCCTTCAACATTAAAAATATTATTCATTTATTATTGTTTAACACTATGTTTTCAGTTTTTAAATTAAACATGTCTCCACATTCAGATTTATAAATGAAAATGAAAAACATTTAAATGAAAGTTAAATGCTAATTTAAATGAAAGTTAAATGAAAGTTTTAAATGAAAAACTTCATATTTGTGTATAAAAATACACTGGTTTTTATAGATATCTGATTTTGATAGTTGGTATTTTTCGAATTTTACATTTAGCTATTTAATGAATAAAGAGAAAACATGGTAAATGACCATGGGTGTCTATGGGACACTTTATTCCCTGGTGTCAGAGTTACTATAACAACTAAAGAGTATACAGATCACTCTACTTGCTTTTAAAAAGCAACATTTTATTTAAATGGTAGGATGTTAATTTTACCTAATCAGATGAAGTCAAATTTTGTCTTATAAGTTATCTACTTCAATTATTATAGATGAGTAATCAATATGCATTCACTAAGTACTACCATTTTTTTTAGCTGTCACTTATTTGAGTAGCTACTATGCACCGGGCCTTGTAATAGGGAGTTTTACCTATATTATCTCTAACTCTTACTGTAATTCTTGCAAGCTAAATATGAGTTCCATTTTACAGAGGTGTAAATAGAGGTTCAGAGTACTTCATTAAATTTGAAAATCTATTTCTTGCAAAAAGAAAAAAGCTTCTGTCATATTTTTCCAAATTAAATTATTTTTCCTGGCATATGCGTTAAGTCTTTTGTAATGGTATTACTTGATATATGAAGAAACTTAATAAATGTGCTGCCTGTTTAAACCTCATCAAGATGAATATCTTTGGAATTTTTTATTTTTTAATTAAAAACTTTTTTATTTTAATTCTAGTATAGTTAAAATACAGTGTTATATTAATTTTAGGTGTACAATATAGTGATTCAACAATTCTATATGTCACTCACTGCTCATCATGATAAATGTATTCTTTAATGATATAGAAACCATGGTGGGCTCTACCCAGTGCACGAGGGTTCCTTTTTCTCCACATCCTTGCCAACACGTGCTTTGTTGTGTTTTTTATTTTATTTAAAAAAAAATTTTTTTTTTCAACGTTTATTTATTTTTGGGACAGAGAGAGACAGAGCATGAACGGGGGAGGGGCAGAGAGAGAGGGAGACACAGAATCGGAAACAGGCTCCAGGCTCTGAGCCATCAGCCCAGAGCCCGACGCGGGGCTCGAACTCCCTGACCGCGAGATCGTGACCTGGCTGAAGTCCGACGCTTAACCGACTGCGCCACCCAGGCGCCCCTGTTGTGTTTTTTATTTTAACCATTCTGACAGGAGTGAGGGTGATATCTCATTGGAGTTTTCTTTTAATTTTTTATTTAAATTCCAGTTAGTTGACAGTGTAATATTAGTTTCAGGTGTACACCACCATAATACTTCCACACTTTCTAACAACACTTGGTGTTCATTACAAGTGTACTCCTTAATCCCCGTCCCCTATTTAACCCTCCCATCCCCCACCACCTTCCTTCTTATAACTGTCAGTTTGTTCTTTATAGATAAGAATCTGTTTCTTGGTTTGCCTTTTTTCCCCCATGCTCTTTTGCTTTTTTTTTTTCTTAAATTCCACATATGAGTGAAATCATGTTTTTGTCTTTTTCTGACTGACTGCTTTAACTTAGCATAATACTCTGTAGCTCCACCCATGTCACTGCAAATGGCAAGATTTCATGTTTTTCATGGCTAATATTCTATTGTATATCTATACTACCTCTTCTTTATCCATTCATCAATGGACACTTGGTCTGTTTCCATAGTTTGGCTATTCTAGATAATGCTGCAATAAAAACCTCACACCTCGGGGCGCCTGGGTGGCGCAGTCGGTTAAGCGTCTGACTTCAGCCAGGTCACGATCTCGCGGTCCGGGAGTTCGAGCCCCGCGTCAGGCTCTGGGCTGATGGCTCAGAGCCTGGAGCCTGTTTCCGATTCTGTGTCTCCCTCTCTCTCTGCCCCTCCCCCGTTCATGCTCTGTCTCTCTCTGTCCCAAAAATAAATAAACGTTGGAAAAAAAAATTAAAAAAAAAACAAAACCTCACACCTGTCAGAATGGCAAAAATCAACAATATAAGAAACAACAGGTGTTGGTGAGGATGTGGAGAAAGAGAAAACCCTTCTACACTGTTGGTGGAAATGCAAACTGGTGCAGCCACTCTGGAAAACAGTTTCGAGGGTCCGCAAAAGTTAAAAATAGAACTACCATATGATCCAGCAATTACCTTACTAGATATTTCCCACCCCCCCAAAAAACAAACAAAACCCTAATTCATTGTAGTTTTGTGCATTCCTTTGATGAGTGATTTTGAACATCTTCTCATGTATCTGTTGGCCATCTATATGTCTTATTTGGAGAAATGTCTGTTCATGTCTTCTCCATTTTTTTAATTGGATTATTTGGTTTGGGGTGTTTAATTGTATAAATTCTATATATATTTTAGATACCAACTCTTTATCAGATATGTCATTTGCAAATATCTTCTCCCATTTCATTGGAAGTCTTTTAATTTTGTTGGTTGTTTCCTTTGCACTGCAGAAGCTTTTTATTTTCAGGTAATCCCAATAGTTTATTTTTGCTTTTGCTTCCATGCCTCAGGAGACATATCTAGAAAGATGTTGTTACAGTTAGTCTCAGAGAAATTACTGCCTGTGCTCTATTCTAGGATTTTTATGGTTTCAGCTCTCACATTTGGGCCTTTAATCCATTTTAAATTTATTTTTGTGTATGGTATAAACCTGGTCTAGTTTCTTTTGCATGTTGCTGTCCAGTTTTCCCAATGTCTTTTGCTGAATAGAGTGTCTTTTTCCCATTGGAAAATCTTTACTCCTTTGTTGAAGATTAATTTACCATATAATTGTGGATTTACTTCAGGATTTTCTGTTCTGTTCCACTGATCTATGTGTCTATTTTTGTGCCACTACCATATTGCTTTTATTGCTACAACTTTGTAATATAACTTGAAATCTGGAATTGTGATGCCTCCAGCTTTGTTCTTTTTCAAGACTGCTTTGGCTATTTGAGTCTTTTGTGGCTCCGTACAAATTTTAGGATTGTTCTCATTCTGTGAAAAATGCTGTTGGTATTTTGATAGGGACTGCATTAAATGTGTAGATTGGGTACTATAGACATTTTAATAATATTTGTTCTTCCAATCCATAACCATGGAGTGTCTTTCCATTTCTTTGTGTCTTAAATTTCTTTCATCAGTGTTTTTAGTTTTCGGAGTACAGGTCTTTCACCTCTTTGGTTAAGTTTATTCCTTGGTATCTTATTATTTTTTGGTGAAATTATAAATGGGATTATTTTCTTAATTTTTCTGCTGCCTCATTATTTGCGTATAGAAATGCCACAGACTTCTGTACATTGATTTTGTATTCTGTGACTTTACTGAATTCCTTTATCAGTTCTAGTAGTTTTTTTGGTGGAATTATTAGAATATTCTATGTATAGTGTCATGTCATCTACAAATAGTAAAATTTTTATGTCTTCATTATCAATTTGGATGCCTTTTATTTATTTTTATTGTTGGATTGCTGTGGCTAGTACTTCCAGTACTATGTTGAATAAAAGTTGTGAGAATGGACATCATTGTCTTGTTCCTAGCTTCTCAGTTTTTCCCCATTAAGGATGATGTTCACTGGGGATTTTTCATAAATGGCTATTATTATGCTGATGTATGTTCCCTCTAACCCTACTTTTTGAGAGTTTTTATCATGAATAGATATTGTACTTTGTCAAATGCTTTTTCTGCATCTATTAAAATGACCATATCCTTTCTCTTATTGATGTGATATATTATATTGATTGATTTGCAAGTATTGAACCACCCTTGTACCCAGGGAGTAAATCCCACTTGATCATGGCGAATGATTTTTTTTAATGTATTGTTGGATTCAGTTTGGTAACATTCTGTTGAAGATTATTACCTCTACGTTCATCAGAGATATTGGCTGGTCTTTCTTTCTTTCTTTCTTTCTTTCTTTCTTTCTTCTTTCTTGTATCTTTAATCTGTCTTTGATATCAGGGTAATGCAGTCCTCATAGAATTAATTTGGAAGTTTTCCTCTCGTATTTTTTGGAAAATTTGGGAAGAATGGTGCTAAGTCCTCTCTAAATGTTTGGTTGTTCGGTAGAATTTTCCTGGGAAGTCATCTGGTCCTGGACTTTTGTTTGTTGGGAGTTTTTTGATTACTGATTCAATTTCATTTGCTAGTAACTGGTCTGTTCAAATTTTCTATTTCTTCTTGGTTCAGTTTTGGTAAGTTACATATTTCTAGGAATTTATCCTTTTCTTCTAGATAGTCCAATTTGTTGCAATATAATTTCTCGTAATATTCTCTTATAATTATTCATATTTCTGTAATAATTACAATTATTAAAATTATTTCTTTGCCTTCTTTAATTTTTGGTTTTTTTTTCCTGGGTTCTCTCTGTCTCCCCCTCTCTCTCTTGTTGAGTCTGATTGTAGGTTTATCAATTTTGTTGATGTTTTCAAAGAACCAACTCTTTGTTCCATTGAGCTGTTCTCTTATATATATATATATAATTATATATTAAATATATATATAAATATCATATATATATATATATATATATATATATATATATAGCTTATTTCTGGTCTAATCTTTATTAGTTCCCTCCTTCTACTGGCTTTGGGTTTTGTTTGTTCTTTTTTTAGATCCTTTAGGTGTAACCTTGATTGTTTATTTGAATTTTTTTTTTTTTGCTTCTTGAAGTAGGCCTATATTACTATAAATTTCTTAGACTCACTTTTGCTCCATCCCAAAGATTTTGGATCATTGTGCTTTCCTGTATTTGTCTCCATGTAATTTTTAATTTCTTTGATTTCGTGGATGACCCATTCATTGTTTAGTGTCATGTATTTGTGCTCTTTACAGATTTTTCCTTTTGGTGATTTCTACTTTCATAGCACTGTGGTCAGAAAAGATGCATGGTACAACTTCAATCTTTTTGAATTTGTTGAGACTTGTTTGTGACCTGAAATGTGATCTATTCTGGAGAATGTTCTATGTGTACTTAAAAAGAATGTGTATTCTACTCTCTTAGGTTCGTATGTTCTTAATATATCTGTTAAATCTATCTGGCCCAGTGTGTCATCCAAAGCCACTGTTTGCTTGTTTATTTTCTGTTTGGATGATCTATCCATTGATGTAACTGGGTGTTAATGTTCCTGACTTGTATTACTATCAATTGGTTCCTTTATGTTCATTATTAAATGTTTTATGTATTTGAGTGCTTCCATTTGGGGCACATAAATATTTACAATTGTTATATTTTGTTGATGGACTGTCCCCTTTATCAGTATATAATGCCTTTCTTCATCTCTTGTGACAGTCATTGTTTTAAAGTCTATTTTGTCCAATATAGGTATTGCTACCCTGGCTTTCTTTTGACATCCACTTTCATGATACTTGTTTCTCCATCCCCTCACTTTCAATATGTGGTTTCTTTAGGTCTGAAATGAGTCTTGTGTAGACAGCATATAGATGGCTCTTGTTTTTTTAAATCCATTGTGACACCTTATGTCTTTTGATTGGAGCATTTAGTCCATTTACATTCAAAGTAATTATTGATAGATATTTATTTTTATATTGTTACTTGGTTTGTGATAGTTTTTGTAGTTTTTTTTTTCTTGTCTTTCTCTTGCTCTCTTTCATGACTTGCTGGCTTTTTTTTAGTATTATACTTGGACTCTTTTCTCTTTATTCTTTGTGTATCTATTACTATTTATGGAATTGTGGTTACCTTTAGGTTTGTATATAACATCTTCTGTAAATGCAGTCTATATGAAGCTGAGGGTCGCTTAAGTTTGAACCCATTCTGTACTCCTCGCCCCCTACAATTAGGTATGTGGTGAGACTTGTTTTATGAATACCTTGACTGATTTTTACACATATACTTATTTTTACTGCTTTTGTGTTTCCTATTTTCCATATTCCCAGTTATGGTCTTTACTTTCCACTCAAAGAGTCCCCTTTAACATTTCTAATAGGGCAGATTTAGTGGTCATGAACTCTTTTGGTTTTTGTCTGAGGAAGTCTTCATCTCTTCTTTTATTCCGAATGATAACCTTGCTGGAGAGAATATTCTTGGCTGCAGAGGTTTCCCTTTCAGCACTTTGAATATATTATGCCAGTCCTTTCTGGCCTGTAAAGTTTATGCTGAAAAATCTTCTGCTAGCCTTAGGGAGTTTCCTTTGTATGTAACAGTCTACTTTTGTATCGCTGCCTTTAAAACATTTCCTTTATCACTACTTTTAAAATTTTAATTACTATGTGTCTTGGTGTGGACCTCCTTGGGTTGATTCTGTTGGGGAATCTCTGTGCCTCCTGGATCTGTATATGTTTCCTTCACCAGATTATGAAAATTGTCAGCAACTATTTTTCGCATATATTTTCTGCCCCCCCCTTTCCCTCTTTTCTCCTTCTAGGATCCCTATAATGTGAATGTTATGCTTGATGGAGTCACTAAGTTTCCTGCATCTATTCTTGTTTTGCATAATTCTTTTTTTCTCTCGCTTGCTCAGTTTACTTTCCATTTCTTTGTCTGCCAGGTCACTAATTCATTCCACTGATTCACATAGCCAGCTACATATTCCATCTAATATATTTTTTACTAACTTGTTTTATTTTTTATTTTTTAAAATTTACATCCAAATTACTTAGCATATATTGCAACAATGATTTCAGGAGTAGATTCCTTAGTGCCCCTTACCCATTTAGCCCATCCCTCCTCCCACAACCCCTCTAGTAACCCTCAGTTTGTTCCCCATATTTATGAGTCTCTTCTGTTTTGTACCACTCCCTGTTTTTATATTATTTTTGTTTCCCTTGTCTTATGTTCATCGTTTTGTCTCTTAAAGTCCTCATATGAGAGAAGTCATATGATTTTTATCTTTTTCTGACTGACTAATTTCACTTAGCATAATATCCTCCAGTTCCATCTACATAGTTGCAAATGGCAAGATTTCATTCTTTTTGATTGCCGAGTAATACTCCATTGTATATATACACACCACATCTTCTTTATCCATTCATCTGTCGATGGACATTTGGGCTCTTTCCAGACTTTGGCTATTGTTGATAGTGCTGCTATAAACATGGGGGTGCATGTGTCCCTTCAAAACAGCACACCTGTGCAGGGCGCCTGGGTGGCTCGGTGGGTTAAGCGTCCGACTTCGGCTCAGTCCGTGAGTTTGAGCCCCGCGTCGGGCTCTGTGCTGACCGCTCAGAGCCTGGAGCCTGTTTCAGATTCTGTGTCTCCCTCTCTCTCTGCCCCTCCCCTGTTCATGCTCTGTCTCTCTCTGTCTCAAAAATAAATAAACGTTAAAAAAAATTTTAGAAAAACAGCACACCTGTATCCATTGGATAAATGCTTAGTAGTGCAATTCCTGGGTTGTAGGGTAGTTTTATTTTTAGTTTTTTGAAGAACCTCCATACTGTTTTCCAGAGTGGCTGCACCAGCTTGCATTCCCACCAGCAGTGAAAAAGAGATCCTCTTTCTCCACATCCTCACCAACATCTGTTGTTGCCTGAATTATTAATGTTAGCCATTCTGACAGGTGCAAGGTGGTATCTCATTGTGGTTTTGATTTGTATTTTCCTGATGATGAGTGATGTGGAGCATTTTTTCATGTGTCAGTTGGCCATCTGGATGTCTTCTTTGGAGAAGTGTCTATTCATGTCTTTTGCCCATTTCTTCACTGGATTATTATTTTGGGGGGGGGGGATTGAGCTTTATCTGATATGTCGTTTGCAAATATCTTCTTCCATTTTGTTGGTTGCCTTTTAGTTTTGTTGATTGTTTCCTTCGCTGTGCAGAAGCTTTTTATTTTGATGGGGTCCTAGCAGTTCATTTTTGCTTTTGTTTCCCTTGCCTCCGGAAACGTGTTAAGAAGTTGCTGCAGCCAAGATCAAAGAGGTTTTTGCCTCTTTTCTCCTCAAAGATTTTGATGGCTTCTTGTCTTACGTTTAGGTCTTTCATCCATTTTTTAGTTTATTTTTGTGTATGGTGTAAGAAAGTGGTCCAGGTTCATTCTTCTGCATGTCGCTGTCCAGTTTTCCCAGCACCACTTGGTGAAGAGACTGTCTTTATTCCATTGGATATTCTTTTCTGCTTTGTCAAAGATTAGCTGGTCATACATTTGTGGGTCCATTTCTGGGTTATCTATTCTGTTCCATTGATCTGAGTGTCTGTTCTTGTGCCACCATCTAATATATTTTTAATTTGAACTATTATGTTCTTCATCTATGATTAGTTATTTTTTATGTCTGTGTTAAGGGTGTCACCGAAGTCCTCCACTTTTTTCTTAAGTCCAGTGAGTATCTTTATGATCATTACTTTAAATTCCCTTTCAGACATATTATCTCTGTTTTCCTTAGCTCTTTTGCTGTGATTTTGGCCTGTTTTTCATTTGGGACATATTCCTCTGTCTCATTTTGCTTAACTTTCTGTGTCTGTTTCTGTGTGTTAGGAAAGTCAGCTTTGTCTCTTGCTCTTGAAATTAGTGGGTTCAGCATGCACTTTTAACAAAGTTGTGCTGGTCCTCTTCCACAGGGGATGCACAGCAGCCACTCAGACCTGGCTGGCCTGGGCAACTCTGCAAAACACACACAGGCATGCACACAGTGCCACAAGGTGTATGCAGCATTTCTCTGCCAATAGGGATACACAGCTCTTGCAGAGACCAGGCATCCCAGGGCCACTCTGCAAAGCACACAGGTGACTGGGAGTGCAGTTCTAATAAGGTGCACTTCATCTGGAGAAGGTCAGAAGATGCAGTGTTGACAAGGTTTGCACATGTCTTCTGGGAAAGAAGACTCAGTACCAGTACTCAGGCAAGCCCAGCTGGAAGGGGAAGGGTGCAATCTAACCGAGTTATGTAGCGAATGCTGGGGCTATGCTGGCCTTACCAGATAGCTGGCCTTACCAGATGTGTGATTATGCTGGGGCCAGGGAAAGAAATGGCGCCTTCCAGCTCTTTTTTCCTGGAGAAGTCTCTCAGTGAGCTCTAAGTAAATTTACCTCTCATGTGCCCCAGGCATTTTTCAAACAGCTGCTTCTAAGGTGTATTTCTGAGGGCTGTTTGTTGTTCTGTGTCTTTAAGGGCAGGGGTTCAGCCCTCACCCTCCAGGGTGTCACAGAGTTCCAGGCTTTAAGTGCCACTGATTTGTAAAGTTCCAGGCTTTAAGTCCCACTGAGTCTAAGAACTCACAAAATCCATCCCCTCTGATTTTCAAAGCCCAATGCTATGGGGATTCATTTTCCCAGTCCAGGCTCCCCTCTCCACGCCCATACTTATTTCCTCCAATGGCCAGACCCACAGGGTTTAGCTCCCCACCACTTCTCTACCTTTCCTTCCCTTTTCCATGTGGCCTCTTCTCTACATTTAGTTATGGAGTTTGTTTCTCAGTCTTCAAGTCATTTTCTAGGTTATTTGCGCTAATGTGAGTGTTATCTAGTTGTATCTATGGGATGGGGTGAATTTAGGGTTCTCCATGTTCCCCAGAAGTACCAGGGACTGGAATTCATAATACAACTATAGAAAGCTTCTGGGGGAAAAAAAAAAAAAACCAGTCAATTCTCTGGGGAAACCAAAATATAAATAGCACTAATTTCCCAGCATCACAGCCTCTGATAAGGAATTAATCAAAGATCAAAAGAAAATTCCTCCCCTATTAAATTTATGAGTAAGAGTTTAATCTCATTTAATTACTGGAAATATATACATATTTTGAGACAGAATACTTTCATGCAAGTAATTAATTGCCATTATCTGTGTAGTTGAATTGGTCTCTTCATTCACAGAGATATCACTTTTGAATAAAAGGTTAACTGATAGTTCCTAGGTCTACAAAAGTTACCATAATACAGTGCTTTTTGAAATATATACCATCTTAAAGAAAATATGCCTTAATGTTCTACTCAAAATTAGGGAGTTATATAAAGTATGATGAATCTTTGAAAGTCAAAGATTCTCTGTTTTGACATATGACTTCAAGGTAGCTCCAAATGACTTGGCAAGGAATGTTTTTTAATGGTTGGAATGTTGGGGATAAATTCATATTCTCAATATTTCCATTATAGTTACTAAAGAGTTTTGATTAAAATGATACATTAATGTCTTTCAAAGCTTCCATTCTTTATCTTCACGTTTTAATTCTTGTGTACCAGAGGTTAAGATAAATAACCATCTAAACCTTATTAAAGGTAAGACAGATATAGACACTAAGTATTTCTGTTGAAAAGAAAAAAACAAAGGGGGCAATATGCTGGAAAAAAAGAAAAAAATCAGTGTAAATTGAATTATTCATAGAATTCATATTTAAATTTTGAAATTCTTAATTTATTAAGGCACTTTTAGCAGACCTGCACAATAAAATGTTTCCTTTAAATAAGATTAAAATCTGGGACACCTAGGTGGCTCAGCTGGTTAAGCGTCCAACTGTTGATTTTGGCTCAGGTCACGATCTCATCATTTGTGAGATCGAGCCCCACATCAGGACCTGTGCTGATGGGCACGGAGCCTGCTTGGGATTCTCTCTCTCTACCTCTCTCTGCCCCTCCCCTGCTGTCTCTCAAAAAAAAATTAAATCAAACCAGCCTCGATGATACACAGAACAGATGAAATGTTTTTACTTGTCAGATTTATTTAGATCTTCACAAATCTCACACCTTTCCTGATGATCACAATGATTCAAAGATGCAGTGTTCTTACTGAAACATTACAGAGTCATGAACAATTTGCCACAGAAAAGAACATTTTTTTAAGAACTTCGATCAATGTCAATAAATGGTTAGATTTTATGTAAAATTTTTTATGATATACAAAAAAAATTATTATAAAGTTTTTCAAGTTCCTAAATGACAATTTAGTTGTTGAAATTATGGATAGTTGAAATAATCTGGATAGTAAGAAACATATATGTAAATTCCCACAAAACTAGAGAAAATATAGAATAACTAAGGTAAAAATCAATAAATTATGGAACAAAATTCAAAGAGAGGGGAAAACTATAATGCAATATCTATATCAATTTAGCCACAGAGTATTTACATTTAACTTAATCGAATTTCTGATTTTGTTGGAAGTGTTTGCAGTGTTGATTTACCAAAAGATAATTATCACTAAGAATTTCTAAAAAATAAAAAAGTAATAACCTGGTTGATAAAAGGTTAAGGTATGCAAGTAAAAATATACAGGTAGTGAACCAAAACATAATACCTGCAAATCATTTAAACAGAGATGGCCTTAACATCAATTTAAGATGGTTGTTAATAGCACCTAAATACATGTAGTAAAACAAACAGCATTACTACACTCAGTTTTAAAGAATAAATCTTTCACTTCTCTAAAATAATGCTTTGTGATCTTAGTAATCTATCTTCAACTCTCTGAACCTCAGTGTCTTCACCTATCAAGCAGAGAATATTTCAGCAAAAGGTTTCATGTTTAAATGAGACAATGCCTATAAAATTCCTTTGCACATTACAAAACACTATACAAATATAATTCTTCTAAGTAATGGTCCTCTGTGGACCTTAAGCCTGTTCATTCTCTTGTGCAGCTTGAGAGGTTGCTATGTAGACCCACGCACTGTGATGGGAGATGGTCATCGAGGAGCTGCTTTTTGGAAAAATGCCAACAAATGGTTATTTGCACATTCGCAAGAATTATTAGTTTCATCCTTTTACTTTTTTTAAGTTTATTTTGAGAGAGAGAGAACACGTGAACAGGAGAGGGGCAAAGAGCAAGGGAGAGAGAGAATCCTATGCTATAAGCCCAACGTGGGGCTCAATTCCACAAACCATGAGATCATGACTTGAACTGAAATCAAAAGCCAGACACTTAACCAACTGAGCCACCGAAGCACCCCACTTTCCTCCTTGAAATAATGTTCATTATTATTTAAGAGGACTTCATTTTTAAAGCAAATTTTATGAAAATAAAAACATTTTATAAAGTTCATGTATACTTACAAAAATCTCTACAAGGAGCTTAGTAAATAGAGTGCTTATATTTGCAATGAAGAAACTGGCCTACCTAGAGGTGATCAAGGAAGAAGGAAGAGGTTACTGTTTAAAAATCATCTGATTTGGCTATCTAAACTGTGTTGAATTCACTAGATTCTTGCCTGGTGATTTATTTCACTTTTGCTATGAAGCCTCAAAACATAATTCTTCCAATAACTAAGAAAATACGGAACTCATATTCAGAGGCTATTTATACATCACGTCATTTTCATATTTTTAGAAACCTTTTTGCATAGAGTTAAATTACATACATCATGTGGAGCTTTCAGCTTATTGCTGTCCCAAGTTATCTTTACTTAAGTAGGACTTACACTCAAGTTATTCTGGGATAGGAAATGTTTACTCTTAACTCTGCACACATGCATGAGTGCAACTCATGCACACAATCTAGAAAAAAAATGTACATAAGTACCTTTTACAAAAGACAACAAAATTTATCCTTTCAGGTTAAAATATAGAGGAAAGAGATTGGAAACTTGAAGGAAAAAAATTCCGTTCTAAATGACTCTGACACTTCTTCTGAGCTGGTGTGAGTTTCCCTACCTGAAAGATGAGGTCACATGATATATATGTATCTCAAAAATTTAGGAAATATGGACAAGAGTGGTTCAATATTTTAATAGATTTTTATTTAATTTATTCTATAAATTCTTAATAGTTATTATTTTTGTTTAACTTGTTTCCATTTAATTTTTGAAAAATGCAAGAAACACTTGGTTTCTTTATTTCTTATGTGTCTATTAACAATCTAAAGTAATTTTGGGTACTTACAAAAATTTTACAAAATGACTTAACCTTGATTTTATGCATTTAGGTATAAATTTGGATAGATTTTTTTATATAACACAAATGAATCTTAAAATAGTGATACTTTGGCTTGTGTGATTTTGAAAGTGATACTTTCAAAATCCAGTGTATATTTCCTGCATGAAAACTATTTTTTTCTGTACTCTATTTTCAGTAAAGTTTAACTTTCTTTTAAAAAGCAGTTTTTGTTTGATATTCAAAAACAATTTTTCTTTTTTCTTTCTTTCCATCTCCTCTTTATCCATTCCTTTTAATAAAACCTTGGTTCTAAAAAAAGTCATCTTTTCCATTGTACTTTCTTAAGATTGAATATGACATTACAATTCAAAATACTAATTTGCATTTTAATTCTTCTTAGCTATATTCAGACAATCCCATTTTTTTTAAGTTAATTTATTTTGAGAAAGCAAGACAGAGTGCTGAGGGGCAGAGAAAGAGGGAGAGGGAGAAAATCACTAGCAGGCTCCACACCATCAGCATGGAGACTGATGAGGTGCTTGAACTCACGAACCTTGAGATCACAACCTAGGCTGAAATCAAGAGTTAAATGCTTAACTGACTGAGCCACCCAGGCACCATATGTTTTAACTGCTCAAAATATTAAGCAAACAGCTTCCAATTGTACTTCAAGGATAAACTGTTCTTTTTTTAAAAAGTTTATTTATTTATTTATTTAGAGAGAGAGCATGTGAGTGGGGGAGGAGCAGAGAGAGAGAGAGAGAGAGAAAGAGAGAATCCCAAGCAGGCTCCATGCTCATAGCACAGAGTCCTGACATGGTGCTCCATCCCAGAATCCTGGGATCATGACCTGAGCTGAAATCAAGAGTTGGACACTTACTAACTGAGCCATCCAGGCACCCCAAGGATAAACTTTTTAAACATAAATATGGAAGTTTATTTTATTGATTAAATCAATCTTAATTGTGAAATAATTTCTACTGAATATTTTAACAGTATGAATGCTAAATGTAAAGATTAGTCATTTAAAAATCTTCAAAATATGTATGTCAAATTAATAGTGTCTTCTATGTTAATTTGGAAGTCATTATGTTTTCATCTGTTCTTTGAATCAGTATATTTCTCTATATGAAATTAAAAATTGGTTTTTAATATTTATTTTTGAGAAAGAGAAGGAGACAGAATGCAAGTGAGGAAGGGGCAGAGAGAGAGGGAGACACAGAATTTGAAGCAGGTTCCAGGCTTTGAGCTGTCAGTACAGAAACTGATGCAGGGCTTGAACCCAGAAGAGATAAGACCATGATCTGAGCTGAAGCTGGATGCTTAACTGACTGAGCCACACAGGCACCCCTCTGTATTCAATGAAATGATAATGAAATGATAAGAAAATGTACCTCTAGAGGATGTATAAATTAATCCATCTTGTAATAAACAGAAATTTTTTATTTAAAACTTTACTGTTAAAATGCAGTGTCAGTGCTGATATATTTTGTTTCTGCATATCGAATTCATTATCACCACATTCCAAACACCACAATCTAAATTCATGGTTAATACCCAGATTTGTGTTGCTTATATTATACACTTATTTTCTTGTTTTTTTCTTTCAATATTCTGTTTAAGCTAATTTAAAATAAAAGTATAGCCAGTCACATTAGATTTACATAGACCTCTAAAGATCATTTGGCCCATGGATTCTTTTTCTGTGGTCCATGGACAAGCT
The DNA here is from genome assembly GCF_018350175.1 of Felis catus. NCBI lineage: Eukaryota > Metazoa > Chordata > Mammalia > Carnivora > Felidae > Felis > Felis catus. Next base: position 33,011,347 of record NC_058377.1, read on the forward strand.
TTAAGGGAGCTTAAGATCTCAACAGTCTGTGTATAATTTGGTGTCTGTGTATAAATGTGTTTTCCATTACTTTCATTAACTTCTCAGAGGAGTCAGCAATGAAAAATATGTTAACAAACAAATCAGTTCCACCATCTCATTTTGCAAATAGATAATCTGAGATTTAGGAGAGCATGTGACTCATCCAAGGTCATAGAGGATTCATAGAGGATATAAACATAGGCATTGAATCCAGGCACTGATATGTAGGTTAACCACAGAATGTTATTGATTTGGTAGAGCTCCCAACAGATAGACGGGGTTTTCAGCCAACAAAGAGGCTGGTAAATTGTAGGTTCCTCTTTGTTTTGTTCACATGAAACTGAAGTAGTGAATTTAACCTTCCATTGCAGGTAGCACCCACAATGTTATTAAGCTACAAATATAATGTAATTATAATTTGTTATCCATATTATGCCTTAAAATGTGGATTTGTGAAAAAAATGAAATTAATTTTCATATTTCTGAAGATAAATATGATTGTTCTGGGGCACAATTTCTGATTATTCTTTTTTTCAATCAAAATAAATGATAGTTCTATGTTTAAGTTTTTGAGGAAACTCCAAACTGTTTTCTACAGTGGCTGCACAGTTTGTATTCCCACCAACAGTGCACAAGTTTCCTTTTCTCCACATCCTTGCCAACACTTGCTGTTTCTTGTGATTTTTTTTATATCCCATTGTAGTTTTTATTTGTATTTCCCTAATGATAAGTAATGTTGAGTATCTTTTCATGTGTCTGTTTGGCCATCTGTATGTCTTCTTTGGATAAATACCTGTTCATTTCTTCTGCTCATTAAAACAATTTTTTTAAGTTTATTTATTTTGAGAGAGGCAGAATCAGCATGAATGGGGGAGGGGCAGAGAGAGAGGGAGTGAGAGAATCCTAAGCAGGTTCCATGCTGCCAGTGCAGAGCCTGATGTAGGGCTCAAACACACAAAACCATGAGATCATGATCTGAGCTCAACCAAGAGTCAGATCTTAACTGACTGAGCCACCCAGGCACCCCTGATCATTTTTTAATTGGATTATTTGGTTTTTTGGGTGTTGAGTTGTATACATTCTTTATAATATTTTGGATAATAACCCTTTATCAGATGTATCATTTGCAAATACTTTCCCCTCCAAATACAAAAGACTAATTCAAAGGGATACATACACCCCTATGTTTATAGCAGCTTTATCTACAATAGCCAAATTATGGAACCAACCCAAGATTCATCCAATAGATGAATGGATAAAGAAGATATACATTATTCAGCCATAAAAAAATGAAATCTTGCCATTTGCAACAACATGGATAGAACTAGAGAGTATAATGCTAAGCTTAATAAATCAGAGAAAGAGAAATACCATATGATTTCACTAATATGTGGAATTTAAGAAACAAAAAAATGAGCAAAAGGGGAAAAAAAAGAGACAAACCAAGAAACAGACTCTTATATATAGGACAAACTGATGGTTTCCAGAGGAGAGGGAAAGGATGGGTCAAGTAGGTGATGGAGATTAAAGAGGGCAATTGTCATGATGAGTAGGTGTTAAATGGAAGTATTGAATTACTACATTGTACACTTGAAAGTAATATAACACTGTATGTTAAGTATTCTGAAATTAAAATAAAAACTTAATTAAAAAGTTATAGCTGTAAGCATTTCTGCTCCACTGATAATGATCGTTAACCTATTCACTGGTAAAGGTGTGGAATCTTTTACTTTCTTATTCTTTGGGGCTAAAGGGGAGAAAAAAATAGAAACAAAAGTCAGAACAAAGTTTAGTACATGGTTTATCAGTTTGGGAAGTTACATCTTATCTACACCCCTCATCACTAATTTCTACCAAACTCAATGGGGTGATTCCAAGTATAAAACGAATAGAAGAATAATCTCCGTAATATATATTTTGTTTTGAAATATTTCAAAGCATGGTTTAGTAGGTTTGGAAGCAGAATGAAATTACATTCCAAAACTGTCTTCCAAAACTGAGAAGTAAAAAAAAAAAAAAAAAAAAAAAATTTAGGTTATCATCTAAATGCTTGATCCAGTCAGTAATCATTAAAATAGAATTATATTTTAATGAATGAAAAGCTAAATTGACTTAAAATAATTGGGGGGAAATGAAATAGAAAATATTTCTTCAGACCAATAAAGACCTGAAAATGACAGGAAGGAATGTCCCTCACTGTTGCCTAAAGCATTAACCAATATACATTGAGCTCCTATTATGTGTCATTTAAGAATTTAAAATGTTATCTAAGTAGAAATTAATATCTATTCACAATTCTATCATGGTCTTATTAGAGATGAAGAATATTGCACACACGAGAAAAATTCAAGGAAATTTAAGCCATAATATGAATAAATCTTAAATCATAGACTTCAATTCCAGTGTTAAGAGTTCAAAGTAGAGAGAGGCTAGTGTAGACCAAAGGAACCTAGTCTGGAAAGGTCTGTTGTAGTAGACAGGTTGACTAAAAAGGAAATATCAAGTCAAAGTTACTGCATGAAACCCTCATAGTTACAAACTTTCTTCAAAGTCTTTGGAGATCAAAGGCAACAAAAAAGCCAATAAAAACAGAAAAAGTACTCTATTTGAGAATTTCATATCATAATAACTAAAGTGAAGCTAATTTAGTCAGAAAGGGCTTAACACATTTACTTTAAGAAGGAAAACTACCATCACTTGTCTATGTCATTAAAAGATGTTAAATAAATAAGAAAAATAGGAAAGATTATTGAATGAGAAAAGAAAACCTAAAACTTAAAAAAAGCAACAACATGTAATATCACATTAAAAATGACACAGTTCAATAAATCTTGTCCCTGCAGTCACCTGAAAGGGAATTTCATTTAAGAACTATTTTAATAGCTAATTTTTTCTCCAAACTGTTGCTGCTATTATGAATTATGTTTCTTCTCGAAATAAAAATGTCAACACCAGAGGAACTAAACTAAAGCACATCAACATAGCAGCAACTCACTTTATGAGGGCAGCCTACAGAGAAAGAGAGGGAGAGAGAGACACACAGAGAGAGCACGTGCATGTGCGTGCATGCACCAGAGTGCTTGACAGACCCAAAGAGAATGCATTTGGATGGGAGGTTGGGGAATAGTCCCATAACAGACTGTCTCTTATAAGGTCATATTCACTGCCAGGAACAGCAACTGAAAGAAAATGTAACATGGGATGCCTGGGTGGCTTAGTCAGTTAAGCGTCCGACTTCCGCTCAGGTCATGATCTCACAGTTCCTGAGTTTGAGCCCCGCATCGGGCTCTGTGCTGACAGCTCAGAGCCTGGAGCCTGCTTCACATTCTGTGTGTCCTTCTTTCTCTGCCCCTTCCTTGCTCGTGCTCTGTTTCTCTCTGTCTCAAAAACAAAAAAAAAAAAAAACATTAAAAAAAATTTTTTTAAAAGAAAGAAAATGTAACAAATCAGCTTCTCAATTAGGATAACAAAGGTAACAAAGGTTTCAACTTCCTATGTACAGTACTTTTACAACTCTATGTTCTAGCTCTGAAGGTCAATAAGCATTCCCATGAATCTATGCCTACTTATATCAAAAGTACAATGTGAAGTTTGGCAAAGGTGGCTCTGGGTTGGCTGGGCTTTTCAGGTTGTTAATATAAATATAACCAAAAGCTAGCTAATTTCACACTATTGTTAAAGAATTAAAGAACATATTTAAAAATGACATCCAAAGACTCAGAAGTGATCCCAGAGAGTTTTGGAAGTAGAGATTTATCTTTTACACACTGAAAACTGCTTAGTTTTCTCTTATTCTTTCTTAGAGCATCTTCCACATGTCTGCCAGGTCCTTGTGAATTCAGTCATCCCCAGGCTGCACTGGCCTCCCCCATCCCACCTATTTGCTGCATATCTATATTTGTCTATACTCACTCCCTACAAATCCACTCACAGAGATTGCTTCATTAGGAAGTAACTGATCAGTTAATATTATAAGAAGTAAATACACAATACACCTTCCTTTGACATCTGTTTGTTAAAGGAAAGTATGTCTCATCCACAGGAAATGGTATGATTTGTTATTAATAGCCACAGGCCTCTTGGGGAGAAGTTGATCTTGGAATTTAAATTAATTAAAAGGTATTTTTGATAGGGTCATATATTCTGTAGATGATGGTGACTATGGCTAGAAATAGTTTCAGAACAACTGAAGTCTAATATGTCTCCAATTACAGCTATGAGAGAAGATACAAACGTTTTCCAATGAGACTCAAAGTGCTATCATATATCAATGCACCAGGACCCACAAGCAGGCACTGGTAAAACTTCAACAGAAATTTGTATTTATTCTTTTGGGATCTGTTTGAGTTCTGGGGAGATAAATGAGGCAGTAAATGTGTTTGAGTCCACAATTCACGTTTATTGTTGGAAATGTCCAAACATCTTATAAATAACAGGATTTAGGGCAGAAAAGTCTGGCACCATTCTGCTTTGCACTTTAGTAAAGAACTTAAAACTTTAGCAAGTGTCAAAGGACCCCAAATCAAACTTGACTTTTCCCCTTGAGAGGATGGTGGATGTAATAAGTTGGGTTTTGAAAGGACTAATCTCAGCTGAGAGCACCACGAGCCTAGCCAGCCCCTACCATTCACTTTGCCTATCCCTGGAGCTTCTGGTGAGCCCTGATTTGTTTCATTTTTCTTAAAGATAAAAAAATGGTGTCTCAATTGGAGATATGCTTTTTAAAAGTAACTTAATTCAGGTAAGACTTACATTCTGTTACATAAACGAAAGTTTTAGCATGTTGCCCAGGTGACCAGGCATATTGTACAAATAAAGACATACCAAATTAGGCATAATTCTTAAGTTTAAGACAGATAGAGATAAGAATTATGTAATTAATGACCGAAATCTCCTATGAATGTCAGAATACTTTGTGTTATTTACTTAGCGTGTCCTCCTCTGATTTGCTATTTATCTTCCAGATTTTTTTCACCTTTTAAGGATTGAATCAAAATCTTTTTTCTCATGATAATTTCCCTATCTCCTTAGTAAGAAATAATTTCACCTTATTAAAGGCCTTTTGAAGTATGACAGCCACAGAATGTTGACAATGTTCCTTAGTCAAGGAACACTGGTGAGGCTTTGCTGAGAACTACAGGGGCAAACATTCCTTAGTTTTGCTTCTCCTAAACACCAATTCTTTATTAAAATAGCACATAAAATATCTATTAAGCTCTATGGAAAGTTTTTACTAAATAATATTCTTAGCTTAAGAATTTTTAAAATTAAAAACAAAATTTAAAGTCCAAATGTTTATCGCTTCCTACCTAATACTATTTCTTCTACTTATCTATTAACATTATATTTCCTATAGGATTACTGTTCCCTATAGGATTCACTCATAACAAGGCTCAAATACCTTTGAGTTTTAAAGCATTAGAAATAAGGGGCACCTGGGTAGCTCAGTCCATTGAGTGTCTGACTCTTGATTACAGCCCAGGTCATGATGTCACGGTTTGTGAGATCATTGCACTCCATGCTGAGCATGGGGCCTGTTTGGGATTCTGTCTCTCCCTCTCCCTCTGCCGCCACCCCAGCTTGTACTCTCTCTCTTTCTCTCAAAATAAATAAATACACTTAAAAAAAAGAAACAAAAAGAAAATAAGTATTAATTTTTTAATGAAATAGAAATAGTAATTCAATTTAGACCCCTAAATAATATCTATGAAATCTTATGCCATTAGAATAAAAATTTAATTTAACATACCTTTTATCATTTTTTCCAAGCTGCAGCTGAAATATTAAAAAGTCCTTATATTTTTATTTATTCTACCATTTGAAAAGCTTCCACAATCACTCTTTTGTGTGCATTATCTCATCTGGAAAAGCATCTCAGGTAGAAAGCACGCATTCTATTATGAATACATTCAACAGAAGCACGAAAATGAAACTCAGAGAGGTATTATGACTCATTAAAGGGCAACTGACTGAGCTGAATAAGAAAATGTGGTCTTGACCTCTCTTCTGTCCCAGTTCCCTCCCCTCTTTTAGCTCCATGTTTGTTTTGCTTATAGGTTAGACTAGCCTCCTCCATTTTAATTTTTTTTTTCAACGTTTTTAATTTATTTTTGGGAAAGAGAGAGACAGAGCATGAACGGGGGAGGGGCAGAGAGAGAGGGAGACACAGAATCGGAAACAGGCTCCAGGCTCCGAGCCATTAGCCCAGAGCCTGACGCGGGGCTGGAACTCACGAACCGCGAGATAGTGACCTGGCTGAAGTCGGACGCTCAACCGACTGCGCCACCCAGGCGCCCCTAGCCTCCTCCATTTTAAAGTGGGTCAGTTTGAAAACAAGAAGAATTCTCTTTGTGAACTGTTGGGGAGACGTTGGCTGCCAGCCAGTCAGGTTGTCTTATACAGAGACCTAACCCCTGTTAAATTATTTTCTAGATTTTTTTTAATGAAAAAAGCTTGAAACAGGTATACCTGGTAGTGTTGTTTTCCTCCACCATAAATAAAAATTTTGAAAGCCTGGTGTTTGAAAGTGTGTTTTGTCATTCTTGCTGCCCCACCCAGCAGTGCTAGCAACGGGGAAGATCCCCATTTGGTATTTTGATTCTGCACCTGAGAATGCACACCTATTATATTTATTTTGTAATGGATTTTTTAGCCAAATGACTTGATACACCAAGAAACCCAGTTGCTCCATTAGCCTACTTCTAGCATCATGATGAACAAGAAAATTATCAGTCTTGCTAGAAACTCTATTCCTTAACTAGGACTAAAAGAATCAACAAGAATCTATAACTTCTTATGAGAGGTACTGCTTCTGAAGAAAAAATAAAAGTCTTTTAAGATTATTGTACTTTCTTGGGGCACCTGGCTGGCTCAATAGGTTAAGCGTCCAACTTCAGCTCAGGTCATGATCTCACAGTTTGTGAGTTTGAGCCCCATGTTGGGCTCTGTGCTGACAGCTCAGATTCTGTGTTTCTCTCTCTCCCTGCCCCCCCCCCCACCTTGTACTGTATTCTCTCTCTCAAAACCATTAAAAAAAAGTTTAAAAAAGATTGTCATAATTTCTCTTGTTTCCACATCTATAAAATTTAGGTAATACCTATTTTCCACAGTTGATATAAGGAACAAATAATAATAATAATAATAGTAGTAGTAGCAGCTACTATTATATCAAGTACTATTTCATGTAATATTATAATCTATGAGATTATCTTATTAGTATCCACATTTTATAGGTTAGGATATTGTGGTTTAGAAAATCATTATTTATTTATTTATTTTAATTTTATTTTAATTTAATTTTTTATTTTTAGTTTTGAGAGAGAAATAGAGCATGAGTGGGGAGGAGCAGAGATAAAGGGAGACACAGAATATGAAGCAGGCTACAGACTCTGCACTGTGAGCACAGAGCCCTATGCAGGGCTCAAACCTGCGAACCATGAGATCATGACCTGAACCAAAGTTGGACACTTAACTGAGCCACCCAGGAACCCCCAGAAAATCAGGATTTAAATCCAGAAAGTGCAACTTCAGAGTTTAGCCACTATTCTACCTCTATCCTAATATAGAGTAAAACCATCAATACAAGGTAGCTTTTGGAAGAGGAAAAAAACCAAAGCAGGAGAATTCTATGAAAATGTAAGACCCCAAATAGACACAGCAGTCCTGAAAAAGAAAACCAAACCTGGAGGCATCACAATCCCGGACTTCAAGATGTATTATAAAGCTGTAATCATCAAGACAGTATGGTACTGGCACAAAAACAGACACTTAGATCAATGGAACACAGTAGGAAACCCAGAAATGGACCCACACATGTATGGCCAACCGAACTTTGACAAAGCAGGAAAGAATATCCAATGGAATACAGTCTTCAGCAAATGGTGCTGGGCAAACTGGAGAGTGGCATGCAGAAAAATGAACCTAGACCATTTTATTACACCACACACAAAAATAAACTCCAAATGGATGAAAGACCTAAAACATAGACAAGAAGCCATCAAAATCCTCAAGGAGAAAGCAGGCAAAAACTGCTTGGTCACAGCAAATTCCTACTCAACACACCTCCAGAGGCAAGGGAAACAAAAGCAAAAATGAACTATTGGGACCTCATCGAAATAAAAAGCTTCTGCACAGCAAAGGAAACAATTAGCAAAACTAAAGGCAATGGATGGAATAGGAGAAGATGTTTGCAAATGACATATCAGATAAAGGGTTAGTATCCAAAATCTATGAAGAACTTATCAAAGTCAACACCCAAAAAACAAAGAATCCAGTGAAGAAATGGGCAAAAGACATGAATAGACACTTCTCCAAAGAAGACGGCTAAAGACACATGAAAAAATGCTCAACATCACTCATCATAAGAGAAATACAAATTAAAACCACAATGAGATACCACCTCACACCTATCAGAATGGCTAACGTTAACAACTCAGGGAACTACAGATGTTGGCAAGGATGCAGAGAAAGAGGATCTCTTTTGCACTGCTGTTGGGAATGCAAACTGGTGCAGACACTCTGTAAAACAGTATGGAGGTTCCTCAAAAAATTAAAAATAGAACTACCTTATGACCCAGTAATTGAAATACTAGGTATTTACCCAAGAGATACAGGCTGCTGTTTCAAAGGGGCACATGCACCCCAATGTTTTTAGCAGCATTATCGACAATAGCCAAAGTATGGAAAGAGCCCAAATGTCCATCAATGGATGAGTGGATAAAGAAGATGTGGTATGTATATATACAATGGAATATTACTCGGCAATCAAAAAGAATGAAATCTTGCCATTTGCAACCATGTGGATGGAACTGGAGGGTATTATGCTAAACAAAATTAGTCAGAGAAAGACAAATCATCATATGACTTCACTCATATGAGGAATTTATGATATGAAACAGAAGAACATAAGGGAAGGGAAGCAAACAATATAAAAACAGGGAGAGGGACAAAACATAAGAGACTCCTAAATACAGAGAACAAACTGTACAGAGAACAAACTGAGGGTTGCTGGAGGGGCTGTGGGTGGGGGGATGGGCTAAATGGGTAAGGAGCATTAAGGAAGACACTTGTTGGCATGAGCACTGGGTGTTATACATAGGGGATGAATCACTGGAATCTACTCCTGAAATCATTATTGCACTATATGCTAACTAACTTGGATATAAATTAAAAAATAAATTGAAATAAATTAACTAAAAAGAGAAAATGTAAAGATATAGATAGTATCTGTCTATATAACATATATAAATAAATGTATAATATAAAATAGAATAGATACACAATAATAGCATGTAGATATATAGATATGTAGATAATATAGGTAATATATAGATATGACAGATATGTAGATACATAATATATATGGATATGTAATGTGATATATAATATATATATATATATATAATATAAAGTACTTATCTAGACAACAGAAAGTTTTTTCTTTTTCTTTTTTTATAATTGAGCCCTTCTCTTAAGATTTGTGATGAAAGAAATAAGTAGCTTACACAGAGTTTCTACTGTTGAGTTGGAAGGGGTCCAGAAATCTACACACTGAGAAGTAATTATCAAGAAAACAGCTAGTTAGGGCCTAGAGAGTCAGCACCCAGTAGGTCTGATCTCTCCTTTTCTTTGCAATTGCTACTTCCCCCCACATAATTGTTCCAATATTACTCTGTAACAAACAACTCCACACCATGAGGAATTTGAATTTTCCAGTAGTTGATTCTAATAAATTTAACCTATGTTTCAAGAAGTATTTGTCAAACCTACCTCAGCGTATGTGGCTTCCCTCACTAGGATGAAGCAGAAGCAAACTCCTCCTCCAAGATGTTGCTCTAAAAAGTAAAACAAAAAATAGAGATCATGACCAATGTGTTCAGACAAGAAGATTGAAGTGTTTCATTCACAAACACCTGATGACACTAACTACAGTTGGTCCTATCCATAACGATTTTGAATTAAAAGATTCTGGGCATTTGGGTTAAAAAAAAATCAAGTTTTTTCCTAATGCCCCAGTGAGCCTATTTTAGATGACTTCTTTTAAATGTTCATGTTGTTTGGCCATTTCCTGGTCACATTCAATCATCCTTACTTCACACAGAGCCAATATATCCTCTGCCCACTCGTTCCAAATGAAATAATGAAACTTCCTCTTAACACCTTTAGATTTGGCTGAGCTCTCCTGTTTGTTAGCAGCTGTATGCACTCAAAACTCTGCCAGAAATATATACATGGAGGCTGTTTACTTGGAAGGTAAACACGGAAGCCGTTTTGGAGACAAGAACCTCAGATATTTCTTGAGTTTCCTCAGCCAATGGGACCTATTATTCAGCCAGGAGAAAAGAAAAATTAAAGCCCTCCTCTAAAATTCAGTGAAACCTAAAGATAACAAACCAGTAGCCTACTAGCTACTTCCACAGTTATGTTATTTAGTCTAACAATCTTTTAACATTCTAAAATATTTGCCATCATTTTGAAAACAAGGTTTTAAAACATGAACACCCACATTCCTGTCATCTCTTTAAAACTCAGAAAATCTAAGCCTACATTATTACATAGCAGCAATCAGTTGGAGCTTAAAAGGCCTGAGCCTTTCAGGGACAGTACTCTGTAATCACCACAGCCTCACTTGCCTCCTTCACACCTTTACATTACCTGTATGAACTAGTAGGTATTTGAGTGTGAGACCCCTGCTAACCCATGTTGTTTTAGCTGCACCCCTGTCCAAAGCTTCTATCTTTCATCTCTTTCATTTTTCTGGGCAGTCCTGTGGAAGAGGTACACAATTTTATAAAAGCTTCATAACACACTGTAAGATGTATATTATCTCTATTTTTCCTATGGGGGAACTGAGGCTTATAGATAAGAATTGTACAAAATTATACAACTAGGTCTATGGCTTAACCAGGATTCCAACCAGGTTTTCTGACTCCAAGACCAACCTGATTTTCATTAAACACAATTGCTGTGGGCCAGTGAAGCTGTAAGAACAAAATATCCACAAATATAAGCACATACACTAAAATATAATTTATACTCACAAATTAGCAAGTCAGAATAAGTAAAGCTAATGAGATATATATGTCTTCCTTTAATGAGTGAATTGAGGCTCTGCACAATTGCAAAGAGTAACATTGGATCAGAACCTAGAATGTAGAGTCCCAGACTCGTCCATAATATTCATGTTGTCACTTGAAAAGGTCTTCTGTTCATTTGGAGCTTCCACATGTGCTCAACATATTATAACAGTCTCTGTCCATAAGTGGTGACATCCCATGTGCAGAGGCTTTCCATAGAGCTCCTCATCTCTGTCATTTCACTACTCCTACATGTTCCTTCCTTCTATTTTTTCCTTGGCATTTCTGTCCACACAAGACTGTACTGTCCATCTGAAGTGGAGCAGCCCTCTAGAGAGTTAGAAGAGGTGGGTACAAAGAAGGCATTTATTATGCAGAATGCACTGTTTCTAGTTGAACTGAGTTGCTATGAGCTATTTGCTGCAATGAATAATTTTTTAAGCAGATTCGTTGTATTCTCATGGAATTATAAACAAAACTTTTGAACAAAACATTCATTTAAAAATTTTTGACATTTTTATTTATTTTTGAGAAAGAGACAGAGCACGAGAAGGGGAGGGGCAGAAAGAGAGGGAGACACAATCTGAAGCAGGCTCCAGGGTCTGAGCTGTCAGCACAGAGCTTGATAACAGGCTTGAACACGCGAACTGTGAGATCATGAAGATGGACAATTAACCGACTGAGTCACCTAGGTGCCCCAAAAACATTCAGTTTTAAGCTTAAAGTTTACAGCTCTATAATATGCAATTGGATTGGTGATTCCAGTCACTGAACATATAAATGGGAAGAAACGCGACTCAGTAAAGTTTAAATGTATACATGTATATACCATACATATATATGGTAAGTCATATCTCACAAACATAGACCCTTCTACATTAGAGTTTCTGGTTCCTTGAAAGGTACGCATGAAATCAGCAGTACTCAACCACCATGTATGTTAAGTGTGGCATTTCTACATGATTGTTATTCTTTAGTTCTGCAAATTGTTTGGTTTAGTAAAATGATGAGGATGTAAGGTATTTCATTTGACTGACTACAAAAGAAACTCTCTTATAACACTTAACCAAATAATGTTTTTTTCTCATAAAACAGCAATTTGGAGTTAGTTCAGGTTCCATGATTATAAAAATGACCCAGCATCCTTCTTGTTTTTATTTTTATGGTCACAAAACGATTGCTCCACTTCTAGTCTCCCATCCATTTTCCAGGCAGGAAGAATTAGAAGAAAACCACAAGGAAGAAAGGGGTAGCAGTAGCACTTATTAGAAGAACAAAACTTTCCCAGAAATTTCCAGTTTATGACTTTTATTTATCTCGGTGGCAGAAACTGTATCAGATAGCCTCCATGTTACAAAGGAGGCTGAGAAATAGACTTTTTCAACTATAGAATTTTTCAGAACTCTGACACAGAACAGATGAACACAGGGAAGGGAAGAAAAAATAATATAAAAACAGGGAGGGGACAAAACATAAGAAACTCTTTTTTTTTAATTGTTTATTTTTGAGAGAGAGACAGACAGAGCATGAGCTGGGGGAGGGGCAGAGAGAGAGGGAGACACAGAATCTGAAGCAGGCTCCAGGCTCCAAGCTGTCAGCACAAAGCCTGACACAGGGCTTGAACTCACAGACCGCTAGATAATGACCTGAGCTGAAGTCAGACGTTCAACTGACTGAGCCACCCAGGTGCCCCAAGAAACTCTTAAATATGGAGAACAGAGGGTTACTGGAGGGGTTGTGGGAGGGGGGATGGCCTAAGTGGGTAAGGGGCATTAAGGAATCTACTCCTGAAATCATTGTTGCTAACTTGGATGTAAATCAAAAAAAAGAAAGGAAAAAAAAAAATAAAGGAAAGGAAAGGAAAAAGAAAAAAAGAATAGGAAAGGAAAAGGGAAGGGAAGAGAAGAGAAGAGAAGAAAAAGGAATATCGTTGTCTTTTGACAACCTGGGAGGCTCAGTTGGTTAAGCATCCAACTCTTGAATTTGGCTAAGGTCATGATCTCATGGTCGTGAGATTAAGCCCCATGTCGGGCTCTGTGCTGACAGCATTCTCTGCCCTGCCCTGCCCTGCCTGCGCTCTCTCTGTCTCTCAAAATAAATAAATAAACATTAAAAAAAGAAGAATATTGTGTCTTTTTATACCCACTGTTTATAAACTGGAAACTATGAAATTATGTTACACATCCTTGAACACATGTTTTATACTGGAGCTTATATTTTTGAAATACACATTTCCCAAAATTGGATTACTGGAATCCAATTACAGGGATAGTAGTATATGTGTTATTATTTTTTTAATCAAATTTTGCTAAATATTTTGGATCAAAACGTTGGGAGTAATTCACAGGTAATTCACAGATAAATGTTCTCAGTTTCCTGCAACCTCCACAGAACTAGATGTTTTGCCAGTCATCTGGGTAAAAAATGGTATCTTATTATCAGTTTAATTTGCATTTTTAAATAATGATGCTGAACATCTTTGCAAACATTTGTATGCAAATTCCTCTTAAGTTGCCTCATGGTGGTCCCTTGACATTATTTCCATGTTTTTTTTTCCCCCCAGTTAATTCATAGGAGTGTTTTGTATATTAAGGATATCATCTTTGTCTCTTGTGTTACAAATATTTTTTTTTAACGTTTATTTTATTTTTGGGACAGAGAGAGACAGAGCATGAATGGGGGAGGGGCAGAGAGAGAGGGAGACACAGAATCGGAAACAGGCTCCAGGCTCTGAGCTATCAGCCCAGAGCCTGACGTGGGACTCGAACTCACGGACCGCGAGATCGTGACCTGGCTGAAGTCCGACGCTTAACCGACTGCGCCACCCAGGAGCCCCAGTATTTTTTTAGTTTAGAAGGGATCTTTCAACTTTATGGTATGGTTTTCCTATTCAAAATTTAAAAAATGTTCTGTCATTAAGACTATCTCTTTCCTTGAGATTTTGTGGTTTCTTGCTTTTAAGATGCTACACAAACTCCTGATATTTCTTCTTATTTTATTGATATAATTGTAAGGATTTTATAAATTCTTCTCTAAATCTATTTTGTATAGAGTATGAAGAAGGTCTAATTTAGTTTCCTTCCCTTTTGATGGCCAATTATTAAATCAACCTAACTGAAATTATTAAATTTTAGTTTTATCATATATTAAGCTTCTGCATAATGCTTAAATATACTTTTGTTTTTTATAAATACATACTTGTTTAATCCAATGCTAATACTGTACTGTTTTAATTTCTATAATTTAAAATTTGAGGTGCCTGGGTGGGTCAGTCAGTTAAATCTCCAACTCTTGATTTTTGACTCAGGTCATGGTCTTGTGGTCATGAGATCTATCCCTGTGTGTTAGGCTCCATGTTGAACGTGGAGACTAAAGATTCTCTCTCTCTCGGTCTCTCTCTGCTCTTCCCCTGCTCATGCACACTATCTCTCTCAAAATAAATAAACGTTAAAAAAAACTAACACATAAAATACACTTTAAAAATAAATAAAATTAGATTAATAAATGTATAACATAAGTAAGTACTGCCCTCATTCTCTTCTGTTAAAAATGTCTTGGCCTTTTATTGAACATATTCTTTTATATGAGTCTCAGATCATTTGTCTAATTCCAAAAAAAAAAAAAAAAAGAAAGAAAAAAGAAAAGAAAAAAATTGGTTCCTGCTTTAGTTTCATTAAAATTAGAATTATACAGAATGCTGGCTTTTTTTTTTTTTTTTTTTTTGGGACAGAGAGAGACAGAGCATGAACGGGGGAGGGGCAGAGAGAGAGGGAGACACAGAATCGGAAACAGGCTCCAGGCTCTGAGCCATCAGCCCAGAGCCTGACGCGGGGCTCGAACTCACGGACCGCGAGATCGTGACCTGGCTGAAGTCGGACACTTAACCAACTGCGCCACCCAGGCGCCCCGAATGCTGGCATTTTTAAAGTATTAATTCTTACCATCCTATAAGGTGAGTCTTATTTTAAGTCTTTTCATAAACTGTTGGATTTCCTCATCATATAGGTCCCTTAACTTTCTTAACATATGTATTCGTATACATTTCATTTTTTGCTGTCATAAATGTGATTTCTCCTAACTTACATAGGTTATTACCAAGATAGGAGAAAGAGCTCTTAATTTTTATATATTCATACACGTTATATTCTTCTCTTATCAATTCCAATAGATTGTTTTGTCTATTTTATTGTAGACTGTCTTGGTTTTTTAACTACATAATCATATTATCTGGGCATAAAAATTATCCATTTTTATGGAAGACATACACCAATTATTTCATTTTCTTACCATTTTGCTGTTGATCTGAGTTAAACAATCTTTACAAGTATGTCAGTTACCACTTCACTGCCTTCAGCTCCAAAGACATTCTCCCTATTTTATGACACTGGGTCATAAATTGCTCAAAAGCAATTCTTCTTTGCCACTTGGTGAAATACTAGGTTTTGTTAGCTGAGAGGAAGAAGGACACTAAGCTGATCACATACGGGCAGCCCAGTGGCACTCATCTCTGTGGTCTTTGCTTACCAGCTCGCATCTGCCAGCTAGTTTCTCTGCCACACGTGGTCAGTTTCATGGAAGCCAGCTCCAGCCCATACTCACTAGCAAGTTTCTAACAACTGGTCTGTTGTATATCCTGGGGGAGCCATACTTCTCCAATAAGGTCTATATCTCAGCCTCAAGTGAGCTCTTCTTAGTTCTTAGTTCCTTGATACTCTCCCTTTGCCCTATGGGTAGTAGCTGCTTTCTCCATGTGCTATCTCTGTATTCCTTGGAGTTACATGTTAAACTCTTTAGTAGTCACCTTTTACAGTTAACAAATCTTTATATTAATTTTAACCTGTTCTAATTACTAGCGGGTTTTCTGTTTTCAGATTGGAAACAGACTGATATATCATGTTTAAGTACTTAACAAAGACATTGTTATTCCCATTTTAGAGTTATTTTAGCTTTGCCAAGCAAAAAAACAAAGGGAAACAATCCACCTATCCAGGGTGGGGTCTCCAGTAGGTTAGCCTTGCCACAAACAGCAGGAAAGACTAGGCAAGGTCAAGCTCTGCCACTTTTTGCAGCTTCCCACACTCTATAACTCTATAGCTTTGTGCTTCACACCACTCAACAATCCTTGCGTAGAGCAAAACTTGGCCTGCTCCTGGACTCCTCAAAGGTCATGGGGAAGAGAATGGCAGGGGTCTTTTGTTCTACAAATGCCAGAATTATTTCTGGCACAGAGACCTCCTGAGTTCACAAAGCAGAAGAAAAGCTACCTCCTCAGCCTTTAGGTCACAACCGAGCCCAGGCAACAGACTGAATGGACTGGAGCCTAAATGCTTTGCAACATTCAGTGATCCCTTCCTCATTAATTTCCCCTGATACCTGCTGTGGTCTCTGTGAGCATTCTCTCATCAAAGAATAGGCACAAATCAGTAGGCTGGCATGTGCTTTTAAGCTTAGTCTACTGTCATTTCTTTCTCAATCTGTATGGGAAGAGATCAAGCTGGCCCCAAGTTAAACTACACTCGCATCCTTCACGGTGCTGACCCTGGGTTCGGACAGATAGTCCAGCCACACTTTTAGCTACTATGTACATGCAGCAGCCATTTGGTACTTTTTGTGCTGGGAGGAGGTAGGTCAAAGGTGGCATTGAAAATTTTGAATTTGATATAGACACAACACATTTACTTAGGAACTCAGGTAACTCATGCCTCCCACCCCCAACCACCTATGTCCATTCTTGAAACTCAGTTGAAAGCCCCTGGATTTTGTGGGAGGCATTAAGCAATCAGTCTCTAAGCCTTGCTTCCAGTTCCCACAGGGCTCCCCAAAAGAGGAATGGCTCAGGCCAAGCGAGTCCACATCACCAAATTTACTAACCAATTCCAGCCACGCACTCTGCCCAGTAATTTTGGCTGCCTTTTTCAGCCTTAACAACTTTGCCTGCTGTCTTTATTGCTGATTCCTTCCTCAGCAACCTACACACATCTAAGCCACATATGAGTCCTCTAAATTACTCATTCAAAATGATCATGTCATGTCACTTTGACCTCTGAAATGAGTCATTTCCTTGTTCTGGTCTTGTTCATCTTTTCTAGGGTTTATGAAACATTGTCTCCCCAGCCCTACTCCTGCAGTTGCCTGACAGACATTCATTTGAACACACACTCATTCCTGCATTCCAATTTTTGTAAACGTAAATCTGATCACACCATTGTCCTCTCTAAACTCTCCCTACCTCCTCAGATTGGGCTTCATGCAATCAATCCTGCTTTTTTACATTTTTTTCAACCTCATCCTATACCCCCACAATCACATGTCTATGTGCCAGTGCAAGCACTCAATTTACTGACTACTTAGAACTAGAGATCCAGTTCCGTCAGAAACTTCATTCAATTTTAAGTGTCTAAATCTTCACTCTGTAACGTTCTGTCCTTTAGGGTCTATTTAGGATGTTTCCTTCTGTGTGCAAAACCTCCTCTGATCCTCTCTACCTCCCTTTTCCTTCTAAACTGTGGGGTTATTGTGTGCTCCTTTCACACATTGTGCCTCTATCACACTTACCTTAGTTGTGTCTGTCTCATTGAGCTATACATTTCTTAAGAATAAAGACCATGTGTAATTCTTTTTTGAATAGTGAGCAACTAGAGCAGTGCTTGATATTACGTTAATTGAAAGGATGAAGACATAAAAAAAATAATAAATTCAGTGCATCCCAGAACTTCCCCAAAACCCACTCTATTCCTCCCCTCTCCCCTACTTCTCTATTTGCCTCATCCTCTCTGCAACGTAGAATCCAAGTTTACTGCAGGGAGCTCCACTCCTTTTAGCTTTTTACCTCTAACTGAGTTTGGATGATGACATCATTCACCATGTTATAATCAATTCACACTTTTTTTTTTTTCTCTCTCTCCAACCTATTTTCTTTTTCATTACTTCTGCCATCTCCTGGGTTCAGAATAGTGCCCTTTCTCTGCACCCCTATAGAATGCAGTATTTGCTTTTTAAGCATTTCATCATATAACATCTCATTGACTTTTACTTACTGGTTACCCAAATAAACCATGGTCCTCTTGAAAGGAAGTATAATACCTAATGTACTCAAGACCTCCAATGACTTACACAGGTCTTGGTGCTCAATAATTTACCTTTTGAGACTGGTTCAAATACTCATTGAATTTTTCTATTTCCTCTGTGAAATCATGACAAATGGTCAGTCATCCAGATGCACTTGAACACTCCTTACAATAGAAAGCTTTTTCTTGAGTTTTCTTTTAGAATGGTGATAAACTTACTTTTTGAAACCTTAATCTCAATCTTTGTGACTTTTTCCAAGATTCTGTATTTGGCCTTTGTAATGAATCTAGTCCTTTATTGCCCTCAGATATTCCCAAAGGCCTCAAAATTCTGCTAAACTTGTGCTTTTCAAACTGCACTGTTTCCATAAATCATCTTGTGCTCTTGTTAAAATGCAGATGCTGATTCAGATTCTGAATTTGTAAACAGATCACACTTGGTCTAAAACATTTTTCAGAGGATAAGGCAGTTCTAGTCTCCTCACCAACTTCATCTTTCTCTTGGATAAGGTTGTTTGCCAGACTTCTTTCAAGTGTGGTGATACACAAAGCTTTACCATATTCCACTTGGTGTAGTAAAAAGGTGGTTCATTGTGAAGAGTACTGGGTTTCAAAGAAGGACACCTCAGCTTGAGTCCAAGCTCTGCCACTACCAGTCATGTGACATTGGGTCAGAAGAAAGAAGAAAAGAAAAGAAAAGAAAGAAAAGAAAAGAAAGAAAAGAAAAGAAAAGAAAAGAAAAGAAAAGAAAAGAAAAGAAAAGAAAAGAAAAAGAAAAAGAAAAAGGAGATATCCAGTGTCTGTGTCTAGTAGTTAGGACTGGAGGATAATGTATGTGCAAGTGAGAGCATTTGCTTTGTGGCTGTGGACAATACATTTGGGAGCCATGATTTCAGTTCTATTACCTAAGTTTAAGATTTCACTAAACTTGTGAAATCTGATTCTTTTTTCATTTGCATCAGAACATTGCAAACTCAATTATCAAACCCCTGAAGTCTTAAATAATAGTTATCCAATAATACCTTACAGGTACAAGATATGGGGCCAGGTATTTTATACCTATTTTCAGAAGTCTTTACACACCAAAAATTAAAAAAATAAAGTCTCTTTCCTTTAACAGCCAAGTCTGGTTGAATCTTACTGTTCTGCTTTTCTGCTCCATGTGCATCCATCAGGGAAGATATTCATCAGAGGATATCCTTTTCAGATAAAGTTAGGCTTTACAAAGATCAAATTATAGGAGAAGCTGCCCTCCACACAGTCAAAAATTTAGTGGTCAGATCACAGCAGAGGTAAGAGCCATGATTCTGCTATAAAATGGTGTTGATATGACCCCATCTCTAAATTAGCAGAGATTTAGACTAAGGCATTTCCATACCTTGTTCTAAAAAGCTCTACATGTTCTATGGAGATGCCAGAGAGTCTGTGGGCCTGGATGGAGGAAGAGGAGGCATTCTTTAACACATATATAGGCACACACTCCAATAGGCTGGCTCATATTTGTTTCAAGTAAGATTTATTTGAAGAAATAATTGTTACTCCAAAAATGTTTAAGAGGTGCCTTGGTGGCTCAGTCAGTTAAGAATCCAACTTTGGCTCAGGTCATGATCTCACAGTTTGTGAGTTCAGGCCCCACATTGGGCTGTGTGTTGACAGCTCAGAGCTTGGAGCCAGCTTTGGATTTTGTGTCTCCCTCTTTGCCCCTCCCCTGCTCATGCTCTGTCTCTGTCTCTCTCTCTTAAAAATAAATAAACATTAAAAAATGTTTTTTAAAAATTTTTGAAAGGCACTGGAACTGTATAATTGCTAAGGCAACTTATGACTCATTCATTCTGTGAAAAACCTGTCTGTAGATAGGTAAGTTAGTGAGTATCAAAACCCATGATGAGGACTAGGAGGTAGGGTGTTTTTTTTCTTTCTCTAACCCAGGCTGACCCAGTAGACTGGCTTCTGGTAATTTGGAGGTAGAATATTTCAGATAACTAATTTCTATCAATAAGCAGAGTCCTGCTGACATGCCATACTTGGCTTATTTACCCTAAACACCCAGAAACAGCATGTGCAAACATTCAATTTTAATATTTTGGGGATTTATGTTCCCAGTGGCATCCTATATGAAGTGGTTTCAAATGTTCTCTTCTATCCTTTTTTTTTTTTAAGTAACAAGAACCATTACATAAAAAACTTTGAAAAATTTTTGCTTCTAAATTTTTGGCTGCACAAAATTTTAACAGTAATTCTTTGGCTCATGAAATTCAACTGTAAGTTTAACATAGCTTTTCAAATTTTGGGATTATTTTGTGTTTAATGGTTTAGAAAATTGACTTCAACATCATCCTTAAACCAAACTACTATTGAAAAGAGCAAATCTGTGTCTAATCCTTGTCCTTACGAACATATAATAGTCATATGTCGGGGATGTTAAAGACTGAAATCCACTATTCCTGGGCAAAGAGACAGAGACACAAAAACAATCCAAGCCTACAACTGCATTATCTAAATTCTAAAACAGCTTACAATGATTGTTCCTTTGTTAATGAATTTATTCATTTAATGAAAGGGGCTGACCCTGATGTATACCAAACTCTGAACAAGCCTGGGATTCAACAATGAACAAGAGACATGTCCTGCACACAGATCCCACTTAGCAGAGAAAAATGTGAAACTCTTAAGTTTTGAATAAAAGCAACTTAAATTCCAAAAAGGAGATAAGGTGGCTCCAGTTCATGTCACAAGCTTGTGGCTGATTTTGTTACTGTTTTCATTTTTTCCACTATTAACTAGGCTTTACACTTTATTTATACAACACCAGCTTTTCCATTTATGTCTTCTTTCTTTTCCAGGATACAATCCAGGGGTCCACATTGCATTCAGCTGTTGGGCTTCCCAAATCTCCTTTTATCTATGACAGTTTCTTATTTTTCAGGACCTTGACAGTCTGGAGAAGTACTAACTTAGTATCTTAGTAACTATCTTGTAGAATGTCCCCCATCTAGATATGTCTGATGTTTTTCTTATGATTAGATTGGAGGTATGGATTTGGGGAAAGAAATCCAGAGGTAATTGGCTTTTCTCATCACATCACGTTATGGCTTACAACCTACATGGTTTCACTGATGATGTGAGGATAATATCTGATTGGCTTTTCTCTAAAGTTATAATAGTTTCCATACTCTACTTTTTGGAAATTCATCACTAAATCTAACAGCCCGTCCTCAAGTAGGGAAAAGTTAAACTCTACCCCCTGGAGGGAAGAGTAATACAATTCCAATTCTTTGAAACTCTTCTCTAAAGAATATCTGTCTCTTCTCTATTTTACATGTGTTTATATAAACAAAATTTATTGTCCTTCGTATCAGTGTGGATTCACCAGTATTTTATACTTTGGGTTACAACCCAATCATGATACATTACTTATTTTGTTGCTCAAACCATTCCAGTTTTGGCTACTGGGAACTAGTTTCTATTATTTCTAAAATATCAATGATAAGGAATTGCATCTAGGTTAATTTCTTCCAACCCAACATTTTCAAACAGTAGCTCATCCATAATGATTTCTAATACCTATCCTGACAGTCCTTTCCCGGTTACTCATACTTACATTGATTCACATTAGTCTTTTTATCTCAACAATCTTGTGTCATGAATTTTTTGCTTCTCTTCTGATATCAAGGAAAGTTATAATCCAGTTGAGTCGATCAGGTTTTATGCTCAAAGGCACTGTTATTAACCTGTCAGGCTTAGTTTTTGCAAGGTGATTGCTGCACTCTAACAATCCACTTAGCAGTACAAAATAAATACAGGATTAACTCTTTTTTTGATAAAGTTTTAGTTAGAAGTCAATTAGTGATCAAGAATGTCATAAAACTAACAAAAATCTAAGGGAGTGTTTGCATGCTGATATTTCTTCCATAGCACACTTGTAAACTTTTGCAAACTTATATTTTCAGGTAAGCCTGCATCCCTGTTATATTCGATATTTTGTTTATGGCTCATTTACTTCTCTCTCCTGTAGACATCTGCATCATTAATAGGTACTGACATTAACATTTTCCTGAGTGTCATAATGCCAGTTTCTTGGCAAAAGGTCCAATTGTCAGGAAAAGTTTATTAATTCTGCTATGATTTTCCCAAAATGACACCCAAAATGACCATTCACAGTACTTGAAACTTTGTTTTTTCTCTATATGAATCCAAGGCAGCTGCTCTCCAACACAGTGGCTCTTGAAGTACAAAGACTAAATTAAAATGAGCTTACATAGTTTATTTTTTTAATTAATTTAAAATACAGTGTCAACATACATTAAAGATATTGTAGCAAATGAGATTAGGAATAACATGAGGTTATGTACATGTTTGTATATGTATGTGTGTATATATATTCAAAGTGAAAACAAATACAGAAACACTACAAAAAATTCAATATGATAATTTACTGACAATCATTTTCATCATATCTATTAATCTGTCATGTTAGTGGCTGCAAAAAATATTCTTAGTACTGAAACAGAGTATCTAAATATTCAATCTTAATATAAACTATAGTGCTTCAAATTTTAACAGCATATAAATAAGATTCTGAATTAAAAAAAAGTCCTCTTCCCTGCCAAACTCCCTATTTAACTGTAAATGTTTCAGTTCCTCCTGAAATCACAGCCTTCAATGTGGTGATATCTCAGATTTTTGGCATAAGTCAAGTGTGGGCAGTGTTCTCTGTAAAAAGGTAAATGAAGATACAAAGCCAGATATAAAACTTCTAACATGCTGCCATATATAAAACAATGCACACATTTAACATAAGAGACTGGGTGGATTCAAGGCAAAGTTAGGCTGCTCTCAACCCTGGAAGGGTAAAGACCAAAGGAAACATTGCTGAGAGATGGCAGATGGTACAAAGGGGAGAGAGAAAGTGGTCATCGAATTAAGTGGTGTCAGCACCTTTGGCCCCCCACCTGCCTCCAACACTTAATATCCTCACATAGTCCTGTACATGAACATCTTAGATAATGAAGGATATTTATGTATGTAATAACTATAAGCGGCCCCTGACTTTTGAGACTCCTTAGTAAGCAAACAGATTCCACTCCTCCCTCTAGCACCAAGAAATGTTCAGTCTCTGAACCTGGCATCTGTCTTGAGTGCCAGGGAGGGAAATGATGACCTATTGCGTTCCCTAACTAATACAATAGCTTCTAACCACTGATCTAGAATATTCACATCAGTTTTCTGTCAATGGCTCACTATGAGTGCTGTCAAAATTCTTAATTGAAATTCCTTATTTTAAGCAGTGGGTACAGCTACTATAAAAAATAAAAAACCCTCTTTATTGATCTGATCCTCTAAAAGACCATGTCAGTTATAAGCCAGAGTTCGTCTGCGATTACTACCAATTAGAACTTGCACGTCTAAAGCAGGGAGATTTTGGTGACAATGAATGGATACAGTAAATGTGTTTGGGAAATGTAAGACTAGTTGATAAATACCTGGCAATAAGTCTGCAGATTAACAGGAGACAGGCAGGACATAGATTATTCAAAAAGGTTCATTTGTAAAAATTGTTTTGACTTTGGAAGGTAACCAAAAAAGATAGGAGGCAAAAGTAAACATCAATTTACTATTCCCACCCTAAGTGGGAAAACTTTAGTCAAGTGCAAAATAACTTCTGGATAATAGTAAAGTCTCTGTTTTCTTCTTTAACAGGGAGATATGATTTTGGGGTCCTACTTAATGATTAGGTTATTGAGTTAACCTGTTATTAGGTCATAGTAACAGCTGCAAATTAAAAAGTTATTATAAAAACAAAGAACAAAATCTGACCCTAACCAGTCTGCCTCTAACTTGTGAGTCAGTTAAGTGTAATTCAAGTTGGGGCTCTAAATGCTAATTAAAGCATCCTAAATACATATTGAGGGGTATACTACAAACACAGTTGTCTGAGAGAAGGCTCTGAGGGACTCTTCTACACCAGCATCCATATGAATGCTACCCTTTTTGTTTCAGAAACAGATGCAGACCTGAAGAATGAGGCTGGGAGTAACAAGGTGATTGAGGTTATTGTCAAAGGATTACAGGGCCAGATTTTTTTTCCTTACAACTTAGTGGATTTTTTTTTTTTTTGGTTCAACCTAGTTGATTTTTAAAAGGAGTACCATAATATGTAAAACCAATTATCACAGAATAAGAATAAAAGTCATTATATATCTTTATTTTTCCTATTTGGAAACTTGGATAGTTTGAGACTGTAAAGTACATTTTTTTTTCTTCACCGTTCCTGAAAGAGCTAGCAAAGAAGCCACTGTTGAGAGACCTGGTTACACTCATTCTCATTACAAAATACAGAGAGTCAACACAACTACCAAAGCCACTCAAATCAAACAAGAAGAAATGGCACTTCCTCATACTTCATGGACTTCACAGGAATACAAAGATTATTTTACTTTTCACACATTTACACATAACACAAGAAAAACCTTCAGTTAACTGACTAGTGTCTATAAATGTGGTAGGAGTTATGGCATAACAAAAGAGTCACCTGTTAAATACATAAATGTTTTGTACTCGAGGATATTTTTACATAGTACACAAGATGATTGACATAGACTTATCAACTCTTCCTCATACTGATTATACTGTAAGCAGTGTTTAGGGTGTGCACATTGTGTGTTTTGGAGATGTAGAGGTGGCGATTCTAACCTATCTTCACATTATCCCTAAAATACTAAGGTTTCATCATTGAACTGTGGTTAAATTTTTAAGTGTGATTGTCTTTCAATGATTGTCATTACCTTCTTGTGTAATTAATATTCCATGTAATTTAGAGCACATGTCTTCATTTTCTCAATGCTCATGAATACCTTATCTGTGGGAAACTTATTTCTAAGGAAAAGCAGTATATGGCCATGACTTGCTTAACACATGTAATCAATATGAAGAAAAAAGGACCATCGCCATAAATCTGTAAGATTAAAACTTCAAAAAAAGGTACAATTTGAACAAGCACTTACACTTTTATTTCAAAAAAGGGACCACAGTAAGTAATGCCACAATAAATGTATAGTAATGCCTTAGTATATAATAAAGGAGAGTTGGGCTTCATTCATGTCCTATACAACAAAAGCTTTAATTCCTCACTAATCGTCAGTGGAATTAGCTCACAGACAACTCAGAGGAAAGAACACTCTGGTCTGTGTTAAAATAAAATGAACATTGAGATTTCTCTATGTTGCAGCAAATGAAGTGGGAATTCTGAATCTTTCTTTGGAGTCAAGTTGATCTTTGCAAGGTAATCAATTTGCCATTAAGACATTCTAATCTAGTAGGATGTCAGATGATGGCAAAGGCATTTAAACTGAGGGTGTCATATAAACATAGGGACTGGAACATTGGAGAGATTGCCTTCTGTTCCAGCAGAAGGTAGTCAGGCTATCAGCAATGTTATTATTACTAGGAAAAGGCCACCAAGGATCTAGAGACCAAAAAGCTCTAGCAACACCTGATCATAAGTATACAAAGATCAAAAGCAGGAGGTAAAAAATAAACATTTATCAGATTTTTTTCATTATATTACTAATTTTTATAATATTAAATATTTTTCATCCCTTTATTCAATGTACTGGTATTTATTTCTGATTTTGACTCTGTCTGCAAAAAGAGCTTTATGCAGTCAATACCTGAGTGTCTGTACATGGAGAAATCTGAAGTAACAAGTAAAATATCATGTCCCAGTGGACCAGTGCTGTGGCCATCAATGGCAAGTAACCAGCTTTTTGGAATCTTAAGAGGAGAGGCTCTTTGCCACATGCAGATATTTATAGAGATAATATATTACAATAATTGAAATAGAAATAATGGTTGATGCACGACCAGATGTTGATGATCTATTTAAATGGGTAGTGAATATCTATTTCTACACTCTATAAATTCAGTGAAATTCCTAATAAAAGCTATAAATTGAAATGCATGAAATAAAGTCAGGTACAGATTTTATTCCTGCTAAAGATGATTAAACAATTTTAAATTCTGAGGCTAAAGATTATTTAAGAATCCTGTACCTTTATGTTTGGTTTTTATTGCAACTAAGTATAGAATTTAAAAGAATTTAAGCATACTTGTACCTTTAAAAAAATCTTTATCATCTGTACAAGAATTTCTCAAAAGCCAATATTAGATATCAATAAAATACATTGACACTTTATAGTCTTACAAGTAGAATTTAGGCTGCTGCCTTAAAAATCCACTTTTTACATTGTTTTCATTTTATTATATTTTTTGATGCCACTGTAATGCCACTATCAGATGATATGTGCATATGACTTATCAGTATTTATATGTTAATGTGGTAAAATTTCATTAAATCCCAAAGTTATAAAGATAGTTTTATACATCCTCTGAACCAGGCATCAGCAAACTATGAGTCAAATGTGATTTACCCATGAGTCAAATCTGGCCCGCCACTAGTTTTACATGGCCCAACAGCTAAAATATTTCTATTTTTCAATAGATTTTAAGAATGAGAATTTCGAAAATTTTCAAACTGCAGAGTCCATAAGTAAAGTTGTTTTGGCACTAAGCCTTATTCATTTGCTTATTCATTATCTATGAGTGCTTTCTGCTACAATGGCAGTTGAGTACTGTAGTAAAGACCTTTAGGGTATACAAAACCCCCAAATATTTACTATCAGGTCTTGACAGAAATAGTTTGCTAATCCCCACTCTATACCCATAGAAGGCATCTGGAATGCTGAATGGAGTGTTTATATTGAAATCAGTGTATGACTTAACTTGGTTTCATTTATAGACATCATTTACATTATTCCTTTTGAATATCATCATCTACTTGGTAAACAAATAAAAATAAACTTAACGTTAAAAAAAACAACAACAACTTATTTCCTTGAAATGTTTAGGACCAGCAAAACAATGACATAGAAAAGAAAGAAATTCGTAAGAAAAAATAATGAATGAACAATTTAAATTACATTTTAAGTAATGATTTCAAGGTTCCTCAGAGAATTCCAGACAGTAAAGGACTTATCTGAAAATCCTTACAGCAAATTTCTAGTTTCCAAATTTCTGGGATATAGTACTTAACACAGTATTCTACAATTGTTATGGAAAAGACAATGTGCAGAGTTAGTTATCAAAAACAAGGGTGGGGGCAAGATTTTAAAATAAGAAACCAGTCAAGAAGTAAAAATTAAAAGAATGGCATGGCTAACAATTTATGCATTTTTTTTCTTTTTCATTTATAGGGAGCTACATGGTCTGCTGGTGTAGAACTTGATAGAAATTTACGTTTCATTTAGTGGGCTGATTCCCATATCTGTGTCAGATAAAATCATAGCACTTATTATTGTTACCATGGATACCATGAAGATACTGCCATCCACTAAACAGTATTAGAGGAAGACAACATAATTTTCTGGAACTAGTCCTGTTTTGCCTTCATAAGTTGCCTTCAACCATCCTGGTTCCACTGATGGGTATACTGGCAAAAAATGAAAAAAAATGTCATTCAATCAGCATTAGCTTCAAATAATTATATACACAAATGGGTAAAAATGCACATCAGATTGCATAAATATACTCAAGTTGTCAAAACAATGTCAAAGCACCTTTAAGGCTGGAAATGTCCTTTGCATTCATGTAACCAATCTCTCTTCCTCCCCAATCCCTCCCATCCTTCCATCTCTCCTATCTCCCCCCATTCCTTCTTCCTTCTCTCTCCCTCTCTTTCATATATAGGAGGAAACTGGGCTCCAGAGAAATATAGTGTATTAACTTGTACAGGTTATGAGAGGCAGGGGCTAGAGCAGATTCTGAGTCTCCTGGCTTCTACTTTAGCTTCTTATCCCATTACTACTCCTTCATCATCCCCATGATAATAAACTTAAACAAACGGAATGGGTATACTTACCATTAGAAAATATTGCCCCCTGTGGGAAAGAAAGTTCATGGCTGTGCTCTGCTTTACAAGAGTACATGGCTTTGGCTTGGCTGAAAGAGCAAAAAGTAATTTATAAAATACACAGCTCTCAACAAAAATACATTTATACTTCAAATCATTTGTAAAAAATAATATTAGTTTTTAGTTGTAATTGGAGTAAAATATACATCAAGTACACATGTAAGTATGCATAAGAGCATTTTTCACAAAGCAAAAACACTCACATCATACCAAAAACCCTTCTTGTGTTTCTAGGAAATGTCTCCAAGGGTAACCAACCTGGCTTCTAACAGCACAAGCTGGTTTTAAAGAACACTATTATTATATAATTGTTAGTATGCTGGCAAACAGACCATTTTTACACCTATATAGAGGTTCATAGGTACCCTATAGCTTTTTTCCTACTTTCTATCAGAGGTGAGACCCAAAAATTAAAAGGCCTACAGGATATGGTAAATAAATTAAGTGTACATGAGATAGGAAAAAGAATAGAATAAATTGATGATAAATGGCAACCAACAATAGCCTCATTGTCAGGAAAACAATGAGGATAGATGGAGGCTTTGCAAACCAGAGCCTATACCCATCTCCTAAAGTGGGAAGCCAATATTCAGCTCCCGACATCTGCTGCCATATGAGAATTCAGACTCAATGTAGCCAGATACTCTAGTTTCTTAAGAGAAAACAGAATTTCAGAATTTTATATGTGATATATTTAAAAATATTTGAGCCAACACTAAAAAGCCATCATCTGAGGCTGCTTATCAAATCACTAGTCAAGTCACCTTCATTCGACAACATCCAATTACCTTCATATGATGTGCAAGTTATGCTGATTTCACCTACTTCTCACCATCTCTATCACAACCAGAGCCCAAGCCAAAATCATTTCTGGTGTGGCTCACAGAATGGCTTCCTACCTTTCTAAATCCTCTAGGCCTCTTGTTTTGTCTACTTAAAATCCATTCTATACAGAGCAGCCAGTTTGAAAAAGGTTCTGATGATCGTGTGATGACCACATTATTTCCCTGAAAACAACCCTTCAACTGGTTTCCAACTCTAGCTTCCATACTGTGCACAGTCAGGTACCTGTTAGTATCTCCTGCTTCTTCTGTACCTACCTGCTCATCTACTATACTCCATTCACACTGGCCTGCTTTTACCTCCTCAAACATGCCAAAGTCATTCTCACCCCAGGGCTTTGCCCTGACATGTTTTCCCCTTGATCTAAACATAGTTGTCCACTTCTAGTTCATCTTAAATTTCCTACGTTTTGCTAAAAGTTAGGTCTTCCTGACCACACACTCTAAAACAGCTGCCCAGGCAACTATCATATTCTCCTGTTTTAAGTTTGCATGGCATTAGTATCTGGTATTCTGTTGTTACTGTTGATATTTCTATAACCTTCTTCAATTAGAATGCAACTTCCATGAATGAGGCCTGATGCTTAGTAACTCAATAAATATTTGCTGAATCAATGAATGGAAAAAAAAAGTTAAGAAGCTCTGGGCTCTGTTTCATACACAGTGAGTCCTTTTAAATATTGAAGGCACCCTGTCTTTCCTCCCTGAGGGCCCAGTACTTTATCTACAAAGAAGCATCAGCAGTGTTTGCTATCTACAGCTCTCTCAAAGAGCAGTATACATTATTATTTCACTTCCCTGTTGGAGCTAGATAATGGGTCTTATTCCCTACACTTCCAGAATGAGGCTAGGTCATTTAAACTGGGTTTCCAAAAAGTTACCTGAAAATTAGAAAGCTTATAGAGAATAAATATTGTCCTACCCTCAGAATCTATTTCATGAGGTTTAAGTCTCAGGTTGTACTTTCAGAAAGTCTGCTAGGATAGCCTAGGAGAGCCTGCAGCAGGCAGATTTAGGAATGACTACTAGCCCACACAGAACACTTCTCAGGGCTACATCATGCAAGGAAGAATTGAGGAAGTACAGGGCTCTACACTAAAGAAGAATCATATGTACGTGTGTGTATGTACATGCAGGCACATGAATGTATGTGCTGGCTGACATGGGTGTGGGGGGGGTGGGGGAAGAGGATACTACCAAGTTATGAAGACTTGTAAGAATCAGACCATGATAATCCTAAATTAAAAAAAATACATTAGTTTTTCCTATAAATCTTCTAGTCAATTATAATCATTTGATCTAATTTGGTATGATTTGATCTAATATGATCTGGTAGCTGACATAATTGAGAGTCCCAGAACCATTTCTCTAAAAATATGTGTTTTTCAAAAAAAAAACAAATTTTCTAATGGCAACAATTTTCTCTAATATTAAGTCCTACTGCTTTGAATCATTAATCTAAGAGATGCATAAGGAAATAATTTCCAGTTATAGAAATGATTAAGATATAATAATCCTGGGGTGCCTGTGTGGCTTAGCCGGTTAAGCCTCCAAGTCTTGATTTTGGCTCAGGTCATGATATCATGATTCATGAGTTCGCTCTCTGCATTGAGTTCTGTGCTAACAGTGCAGAGCCTGCTTGAGATTCTCTCTCCCTATCTCTCTCTACCCCTCCCCTTACTCTCACTCTCTCAAAATAAATAAATAAACTTAAAAAAAGATATAATAATCATTGCAATGATATAGTTTTTGAAATTATATACTGAATACAACCAAACTATTTTTGTAAATATTTCAGATATGAATGTTCTCTCTATAGTGTTTTATGGGATTGGATAGCAAGGGGGAGGCATGTAGAATAATTATATCACGAAATAAAGATATTGTTGTATGTGTCAAAAATACACAGCACAAAATAATATCTGTCCTGACTTTTCAATCATCTGTGCATATGACTAGACAGGTATAATTTTCTTCTGCTGAGATCTGTAACTACAGGTGTTAACTCAGCAGAAAGCTTTGATGATTTAATGTAGATGTCTGTGACTGTGAAGTTTTCTCTTCAGGTGCTAATGCTTCCTCTTTTACTGCCTTGGTATATTGAAGAAGATGTGAAAATAATACTGTCACCTATTAGGTCTTTCTTCAGAAGATCCTAATATTCTTTGAAAAGGATTCTGAAAATCTTGCTTCTTATTGCATGGGAGAGTAAGGTAATGACACTCAGCATGCTGAAAGCTATTTCTTCCCTTATCATCCAGAGAATGATCTGTTCATGAGATTCATTCCTAATTCTATACACTATTACTAATGAGTAAACTTACAGAGCTTTGATAAGTGTGCAAAATTCACAATGCTTATCTTAATCATAAGCTATGATTGACCAAAATTTATACAATATTTTCTGGAGGGTCACTTAATGATACACACATACACAAACACACACACACACACACACACACACACACACACACACACGTATATTTTTTGTATGAAGGAAGGAGGAATGAACCTAGATATAGTTAAAAAGATGCCAACGTAGTAGTAACATATAGAAAAGCTAAAAACAAAAAAATCAAAACCTAAATCTTCATCAGAAGATTTAAAAACACCAACCCAAATAAAGCATCAGGCAGCTAATTTAAATAATAATGTAGAAGAACACATGGCATAAAACAATATTAGCCTGTAAGGCAATTATTTTATAAAAAAATATGTCCTTGCAAGGCCCCTAAATTGCCCATGACTATTTACAATAAATACTACATTTGCTTCTGGGCCATTGGTTGGAGATTTTTTAAAATTAGTCACATGTTCCTTTTTTACGCTTTTGTCAACAAATACTGGCTGTTTCTGGCTTAGATACCTGAGTGAATACTGAATGCCTCAATGCTAAAGAACTCCCATGGATGCTTGTAAAGCTGCTTATGTAAAAGGCACGTGCATTGCAACTCCATTGAAAATGAAGTGAAAAAGTGAGTAACAAAGTCTTTTTAAGTTAAAAATGTATTATTTTATTCATTTACCCAACAACTTTGTTGAGCATCTTTTCTCTGTTGGGTACTATGTTGGAGCAATACAGTGAGAACCACCTTCATAATTCCTTTTCTGTGTTTATCATAGAGGAGTGGTTCACAAAGTATAGTCAAGGGGAACCTGGATGGATGGGTAGGTAGGGCCCTTAGAGGACATTGCTCTGAGAGCAAATGAAGTATATACGAGAATCCATTTATATTCTAGTATGCCATGTTTTAAAGAGGTCTACAAAAATGTTAAATAAAGTAGCTCTTTGTTTTAAAAAATATTTTCATAAAATTTATTTATATTCATATGTAATGGCCTTTTAAAAAATCTTTGTTATTGTATTAATGGTGCTTTGATGGGATTAAGGAAGAGAGGTGTCAGTTCCTGAGCTCTCAGTAGTCACCATCATTAAGGAATGGAAGCTGACTGCAGCACATTCAGTATATGGCAACAACAGAGGAGGAGTGGGCTTCCATGCGGTCTGGGTTAGTGTTGGATGTGAAACAATTTCTGTTGTTTTCAAAACACATTAAAAATATGGCCTTTGGAAGAGGAAAGGGGTGGGGAGGTTAGACCCTATTGTGATCTAGGGGTAGGCACATAAACTCTCTGCCTAGGTTTTATAGAAAAGGGTGACCCCCAAATGTTGTAGGACTTGTGATCATCAGGTGACTTAGGTGATAGGAGTTTGGATTTTGAAAGGAAACAGGCATTTTGCTTGGTTCATCTTCTATATGTAGAAATTAAGTCCAAGAGAAATTAAAGTTACAGCAGAGTCAGGCTAGAAACTACATCTCCTGATTGCTGGTCTAGAACATTTGTGGTGACTATTTGAATGTCATCTGTGAAGTCTCTTAATATCAGTGAAAAAAAAATCACATCTATTATTGATAATTGCTGACAGTAAATAAGAGTAAATAATCACAATTCTGTCCTCCAACAACAAAGCATGTTACTGTTACACCTCTTTAGTTGCATTAACTTATTCATATTTTTACTAAATTCATAAATATTTTTAAATTGCTCAGTTTAAATTTCTAGTAAATATAAATAGATATAATCCACATAAACAAAAGCTCTTTGGAGGTTCTCAATGTTTTCTTTTTCTTTAGTGTATAAAGGTGTTCTGAGACCAAAAATTTCAAGAACCATGGTCATAGATGAGATTAGGTGGTTGTGAACCAAAATGTTAACTGAGGTTGTCTTCAGGTGGTGAGATAAGAGGTGGCTTTCCTTTACTTTTTTAAAATTTATTAGTACTACCCACATTCTCTAAGAGAAAAAAAATGTTATTCTTAAAAATAATGCATTCTTTTATGTTGCTTAATGTAGCACAATATGTTATGTGTATCATACATGTGTACTGTGCTCTAAATCAATGACAGCCTTCTTAAATCTCAAACTCACTGGATGAGAAGACTTTGTTGAGTTTTGCTTTGGTGCTTTGCAATTATAAACAAAACATTGGTTTTATTTTTTTCAACGATGCTTTTAAATTATGACAATAGAAATATGTGATTGCTTATAATGAGCCAGGCACTCTCAATTTTCCTAATTCTCAACCATATAATTCTCAATTCAACCTTCAGAAGATATTTGTATAGCTTGCGTAAATTATGTTAAAGTGGATCTTCCCCTCCGCCCAAATTTAACTGACATTTAGGTGAAGGCTTTAAAAGTACCATTTTCCACATATTTTATAATGGTGAAACAGAGCCTAGTGACATTTGGCTTTTGAAGACATTGTATATAACCAATGTCTACTTAAGGATGTGCTAGGCACTAAGACATTTTTCTCTGTTCAAATGACTCTCAAAAACAGTATTTTTTGGTACATAAAAACCATTTGGGGATGTTGTCAAAAATTCATATTCTCCAGGCTTCAGTCTCAGATATTCTGGTTTACAGAGTCTGCAGCAACTCAGGAATCTTCATATTAACAAGTCTTATAGGTCAAGCTCCTTGCAGAGTGACCCCTCCCACTCCACTGAACCTGATTTCTTCAAGATTTCCAGTGATGCCTTAGAGATTAAAACCAGTGTCCTCCTCTAATGATCTCCTTGACACTTTTGCTTCTACCACATTGACCATTACTTCTCTTTATCATTTCTTCACACTCACATGCTTGACCCTTAAATAAAACCATTCACCAAAGACCAATGCTCAGATATTTTTCCTTTTTCACTCAATAAGCTCCATCATTGAGTACCCTCAGCTTTATTTATGCAGTATAACTGCTGTATGGAAGTTTCTCAAATGGCATCAAACACCATGCCCTCCCCTGATTCCAGTTGCACATTTCTAACTGCCTGTCAATGTTCCTCAGGCTCCTTGAACATTATGGTCAACATTTCCTTTCCTCTCCTATATACTCACAAGCTAAGATCAGAAGCTAAATTTCCATTCTTTTTGACAGTCAGTCTCAAAGACTTGGAATTTTCTTTACCTATCTTTCATTCCCAAAATATCCAAGCAGTTGCCCAATCCTGGTCTGATCCATAAAATTCTCCTTATGGTTTTTCATGCTTTTGTTACTGCCCTAATTAAGGCCCTTTAAACCTCACAAATTCCATCCTAGATGACCAACTGTTCTCTCCCCCTCACAACCTCCTAGAAAAGCCACTTGAGTGATCTATCAAAGCGCACCCATGATTAGATCACCCCTTTGTTCAATGACTCAGTCTACAGTAACTCCCAGAAGTGTTACTTTCCTGTTGTTCAAAGCCATCCACTGAAATCTCCCATTAGGTCTCTTTCCCAAACACGGCTAGTCGTCCTACTGCCTACTACTGGTTCTATCATTCTTCAAGGTCCAATTCAAGGATAACCCTGAGCTCCCTAGAAAGAAAGCAAAATAGACTTTATAGGAGGTTAGTATGGGAAATGCCCTCAATTTCTATCTGTTTTTCACTTGTATTTAATGGTATAAAATAGTATCAGGTGATTGCCAATGGTTAGTGATTTAGTAACATTAATATATTAGAGGCTTCAATATCTTAAGCAAGCACTTTAAATAACAATAATAATAGTTACCATCATAGACCATCTACAGAGAACTTAGCAAGTACTGCAAATAAATTGTAGTGTACATTTATAAGAATTTGTCAAGGGCAGAATTATGATCTTCATTTTATAGAAAAAGAAAATAGTTTTTGAAGTGGCAGCGTAGGAGGACACTGGGCTCACCGAGCGTCCTGCTGATCACTTAGATTCCACCTACACCTGCCTAAATAACCCAGAAAACCGCCAGAAGACTAGCAGAATGGAGTCTCTGGAGCCAAGCGCAGACGAGAGGCCCACGGAGGAAGGTAGGAAGGGCAGAGAGGCAGTGCGCGCTGCACAGACTGGCGGGAGGGAGCCGGGGTGGAGGGGCAGCCCGCCGGCCAAGCAGAGCCCCCGAGTCTGGTTGGCAAAAGCGGAGGGGTCGGGCGGAGTGTGTTCCGACAGCAAGCGGGACTTGAAATCTGGAACGTTATAAGCTAACAGCTCTGCTTGGAGAACGGGAGGGCTGGAGGACAACGGGAGGGAGAGTTGTTGAGCCCCAGACGACAGAGCTCACCTTGGTGGGGAACAAAGGTGCTAGCCAGCGCCATCTCCCTCGCTCATCCCCTAGCCAAAATCCCAAAGGGGAACTGGCTAGCACCGCACAAACACCCAACGCTGTGCTTCTGTGGAGCCATCCCTCCGGCGGGTCTGACTCCCTCCCTGTGCCCAGGGTCCCTCCCGAAGTGGATCTCCGAAGGAAAAGAGAGTTGAGCCTGCCCTTCCTGCCCCTGTGCACCTTGCCGATACACCCCAGTTAATATGCCAGATCCCCAGCACCACAAGCCTGGCAGAGTGCAAGAAGCCCAGACAGGCCACGCCACCCCACAGTGAATCCCGCCACTAGGAGAGGGGAAGAGAAGGTACACACCAGTCTGACTGTGGCCCCAGTATTGGGCTGGAGGCAGACATCAGGTCTGACTGCGGCCCCGCCCACCAACACAAGTTATGCAAGACAGCACAGGGGAAGTGCCCCACAGTCCCGCACCACTCCAGGGACTATCCAAAATGACCAAACGGAAGAATTCCCCTCAGAAAAACGTCCAGGAAATAACAACAGCTAACGAACTGATCAAAAAGGATTTAAACAATATAACAGAAAGTGAATTTAGAATAATAGTCATAAAATTAATCGCTGGGCTTGAAAACAGTATAAAGGGCAGCAGAGAATATCTTGCTACAGAGATCAAGGGATTAAGGAATAGCCAGGAGGAGCTAAAAAATGCTATCAACGAACTGCAAAACAAAATGCAGACAACTATGGCTCGGATTGAAGAGGCAGAGGAGAGAATAGGTGAACTAGAAGATAAAAATTATGGAAAAAGAAGAAGCTGAGAAAAAGAGAGATAAAAAAATCCAGGAGTATGAGGGGAAAATTAGAGAACTAAGTGATGAACTAAAGAGAAATAATACACGCATAATTGGTATTCCAGAGGAGGAAGAGAGAGGCAAAGGTGCTGAAGGTGTATTTGAAGAAATAATAGCTGAGAACTTCCCAGATCTGGGGAAGAAAAAAGGCATTGAAATCCAAGAGGCACAGAGAACTCCCTTCAGACGTAACTTGAATCGATCTTCTGCATGACATATCACGGTGAAACTGGAAAAATACAAGGGTAAAGAGAAAATTCTGAAAGCAGCTAGAGATATACGTATAAAGGAAACGTATAAAGGATAAACATATAAAGTGAGACCTATAAGATTCCTGACTGATTTCTCTACTGAAACTTGGCAGCCCAGAAAGGAATGGCAGGAGATCTGCAATGCGATGAACAGAAAAAATATGCAGCCAAGAATCCTTTATCCAGCAAGTCTGTCATTTAGAATAGAAGGAGAGATAAAGGTTTTCCCAAACAAACAAAAACTGAAAGAATTTGTCACCACTAAACCAGCCCTACAAGAGATCCTAAGGGGGATCCTGTGAGACAAAGTACCAGAGACATCGCTACAAGCATGAAACCTACAGACAACACAATGACTCTAAACCCGTATCTTTCTATAATAACACTGAATGTAAATGGATTAAATGCGCCAACCAAAAGACATAGGGTATCAGAATGGCTAAAAAAAACAAGACCCATCTATTTTGCTGTCTACAAGAGACTCATTTTAGACCTGAGGACACCTTTAGATTGAGAGTGAAGGGATGGAGAACTATTTATCATGCCACTGAAAGTCAGAAGAAAGCTTCAGTAGCCATACTTATATCAGACAAACTAGACTTTAAATTAAAGGCTGTAACAAGAGATGAGGAAGGGCATTATATAATAATCACAGGGTCTATCCATCAGGAAGAGCTAACAATTATAAATGTCTATGCGCCGAATACCGGAGCCCCCAAATATATAAAACAATTACTCATAAACATAAGCTACCTTATTGATAAGAATGTGGTAATTGCAGGGGACTTTAACACTCCACTTACAGAAATGGATAGATCATCTAGACACACGGTCAATAAAGAAACAAGGGCCCTGAATGATACATTGGATCAGATGGACTTGACAGATATATTTAGAACTCTGCATCCCAAAGCAACAGAATATACTTTCTTCTCGAATGCACATGGAACATTCTCCAAGATAGATCACATACTGGGTCACAAAACAGCCCTTCATAAGTATACAAGAACTGAGATCATACCATGCATACTTTCAGACCACAATGCTATGAAGCTTCAAATCAACCACAGGAAAAAGTCTGGAAAACCTCCAAAAGCATGGTAGTTAAAGAACACCCTTCTAAAAAATGAATGGGTCAACCAGACAATTAGAGAGAAATTAAAAAATATATGGAAACAAACGAAAATGAAAATACAACAAGCCAAACGCTTTGGGATGCAGCGAAGGCAGTCCTGAGAGGAAAATACATTGCCATCCAGGCCTATCTCAAGAAACAAGAAAAATCCCAAATACAAAATCTAACAGCACACCTAAAGGAACTAGAAGCAGAACAGCAAAGACAGCCTAAATCCAGCAGAAGAAGAGAAATAATAAAGATCAGAGCAGAAATAAACAATATAGAATCTAAAAAAACTGTAGAGCAGATCAACGAAACCAAGAGTTGGTTTTTTGAAAAAATAAACAAAATTGATAAACCTCTAGCCAGGCTTCTCACAAAGAAAAGGGAGATGACCCAAATAGATAAAATCATGAATGAAAATGGAATTATGACAACCAATCCCTCAGAGATACAAACAATTATCAGGGAATACTATGAAAAATTATATGCCAACAAACTGGACAACCTGGAAGAAATGGACAAATTCCTAAACTCCCACACGCTTCCAAAACTCAATCAGGAGGAAATAGAAAGCTTGAACAGACCCATAACCAGCGAAGAAATTGAATCGGTTATCAAAAATCTCCCAACAAATAAGAGTCTAGGACCAGATGGCTTCCCAGGGGAGTTCTACCAGACGTTTAAAGCAGAGATAATACCTATCCTTCTCAAGCTATTCCAAGAAATAGAAAGGGCTTCATTCTATGAAGCCAGTATTACTTTGATTCCTAAACTAGACAGAGACCCAGTAAAAAAGAGAACTACAGGCCAATATCCCTGATGAATATGGATGCAAAAATTCTCAATAAGATACTAGCAAATCGAACTCAACAGCATATAAAAAGAATTATTCACCATGATCAAGTGGGATTCATTCCTGGGCTGCAGGGCTGGTTCAATATTCGCAAATGAATCAATGTGATACATCACATTAATAAAAGAAAAGATAAGAACCGTATGATCCTGTCAATCGATGCACAAAAGGCATTTGACAAAATTCAGCAAACTTTCTTAATAAAAACCCTCGAGAAAGTCGGGATAGAAGGAACATACTTAAAGACCATAAAAGCCATTTATGAAAAGCCCACAGCTAATATCATCCTCCATGGGGAAAAACTGAGAGCTTTTCCCCTGAGATCAGGAATACAACAGGGATGTCCACTCTCACCGCTGTTGTTTAACATAGTGTTGGAAGTGCTAGCATCAGCAATCAGACAACAAAAGGAAATCAAAGGCATCCAATTGGCAAAGATGAAGTTAAGCTTTCACTTTTTGCAGATGAGATGATATTATACATGGAAAATCCGATAGACTCCACCAAAAGTCTGCTAGAACTGATACATGAATTGGCTTGTATTGCTATAAACTTCCCTCTTAAAATCATTTTGCTGCATCCCAAAGGTTTTGCAATATTGTGTTTTCATTTTCATTTATTTCCATGTACTTTTTGTTTCTTTGATTTCTTGTTTAGTAGGATGTTCTTCAACCTCCTTGTATTTGTAATCTTTCTGATTTTTTTCTTGTGGTTGGTCTCTAGTTTAATAGCATTGTGATCCAAAAAGTTACATGGTATGACTTCACTCTTTTTCAATTTGTTGAGACTTGTTTTGTGGCCTAATATGTGACTTAATATTTATTTTGGAGAATATTCCATGTACCCCTGAAAAGAATGTGTACTCTGCTCTTTTAGGATAGACTGTCCTAAATATATCTTAAATCCACCTTGTCCAATGTGCTTTTCAAAGTCATTGTTTCTGTGTTGATTTTTTGGTTGGATGATCTGTCCACTGACATAAGTGGGGTGTTAAAATCCCCTACTATTATCGCATTACTATCAATTTGTTAGTAACTGTTTTATGTATTTTAGTGCTTTCATTAGGTGCATAAATATTTACAATTGTTCTATCTTGTTGAATTGCCCCGTTTATTACTATCATATACTGTCCTTTGTCTCTTGTTACAGTCTTTGTTTTAAAGTCTACTTTGGTTGGGAGGAGGGAAGATGGTGGCTTAGGAGGACGCTGGGCACACCGCACGTCCTGCTGATCACTTAGATTCCACCTACACCTGCCTAAATAACGCAGAAAACCGCCAGAGGATTAGCAGAATGGAGTCTCCGGAGCCAAGCACAGAGGAGAGGCCCACGGAAGAGGGTAGGAAGGGCGGCGAGGCGATGCGCGCTCCACGGACTGGCGGGAGGGAGCCGGGGCGGAGGGGCGGCTCGCCGGCCAAACAGAGCCCCCGAGTCTGGCTTGCAAAAGCGGAGGGGCCTGATGGACTGTGTTCCCACAACAA
Organism: Felis catus; assembly: GCF_018350175.1. Classification (NCBI taxonomy): domain Eukaryota; kingdom Metazoa; phylum Chordata; class Mammalia; order Carnivora; family Felidae; genus Felis; species Felis catus. The sequence continues at coordinate 33,051,458 of NC_058377.1, forward strand.
GCGCGACTTAGCGTCTGGGAGGTCATAAGTTAACAGCTCTGCTCGGAAAGCGGGAAGGCTGGAGGACAAAGGGAGGTAGAGCTGCTGAGCCCCCTGACGACAGAGCTCAGTTTGGTGGGGAACAAAGGCGCTCACCGGCGCCATCTCCCCCGCCCATCCCCCAGCCAAAATCCCAAAGAGAACCAGTTCCTGCCAGGGAACTTGCTCGCTCTGCGCAAACACCCAACTCTGCGCTTCTGTGGAGCCAAACCTCCGGCAGCGGATCTGAATCCCTCCTGCTGCCACAGGGCCCCTCCTGAAGTGGATCACCTAAGGAGAAGCGAGCTAAGCCTGCCCCTCCTGCCCCCGTGCACCTTGCCTACCCACCCCAGCTAATACGCCAGATCCCCAGCATCACAAGCCTGGCAGTGTGCAAGTAGCCCAGTCGGGCCACACCACCCCACAGTGAATCCCGCCCCTAGGAGAGGGGAAGAGAAGGCACACACCAGTCTGAATGTGGCCCCAGCGGTGGGCTGGGAGCAGACATCAGGTCTGACTGCGGCTCCGCCCACCAACTCCAGTTATACACCACAGCACAGGGGAAGTGCCCTGCAGGTCCTCACCACGCCAGGGACTATCCAAAATGACCAAGCGGAAGAATTCCCCTCAGAAGAATCTCCAGGAAATAACAACAGCTAATGAGCTGATCAAAAAGGATTTAAATAATAGAACAGAAAGTGAATTTAGAATAATAGTCATAAAATTAATCGCTGGGCTTGAAAACAGTATACAGGACAGCAGAGAATCTCTTGCTACAGAGATCAAGGGACTAAGGAACAGTCACGAGGAGCTGAAAAACGCTTTAAACGAAATGCATAACAAAATGGAAACCACCACAGCTCGGCTTGAAGAGGCAGAGGAGAGAATAGGTGAACTAGAAGATAAAGTTATGGAAAAAGAGGAAGCTGAGAAAAAGAGAGATAAAAAAATCCAGGAGTATGAGGGGAAAATTAGAGAACTAAGTGATACACTAAAAAGAAATAATATACGCATAATTGGTATCCCAGAGGAGGAAGAGAGAGGGAAAGGTGCTGAAGGGGTACTTGAAGAAATAATAGCTGAGAACTTCCCTGAACTGGGGAAGGAAAAAGGCATTGAAATCTAAGAGGCACAGAGAACTCCCTTCAGACGTAACTTGAATCGATCTTCTGCACGACATATCATAGTGAAACTGGCAAAATACAAGGATAAAGAGAAAATTCTGAAAGCAGCAAGGAGTAAATGTGCCCTCACATATAAAGGGAGACCTATAAGACTCGTGACGGATCTCTCTTTTGAAACGTGGCAGGCCAGAAAGAATTGGCATGAGATTTTCAGGGTGCTAGACAGAAAAAATATGCAGCCGAGAATCCTTTATCCAGCAAGTCTGTCATTTAGAATAGAAGGAGAGATAAAGGTTTTCCCAAACAAACAAAAACTGAAGGAATTTGTCACCACTAAACCAGCCCTACAAGAGATCCTAAGGGGGACCCTGTGACACAAAGTCCCAGAGACATCACTAAAAGCATAAAACATACAGACATCACAATGACTCTAAACCCGTATCTTTCTATAATAACACTGAATGTAAATGGATTAAATGCGCCAACCAAAAGACATAGGGTATCAGAATGGATAAAAAAACAAGACCCATCTATTTGCTGTCTACAAGAGACTCATTTTAGACCTGAGGACACCTTTAGATTGAGAGTGAGGGGATGGAGAACTATTTATCATGCTACTGGAAGCCAAAAGAAAGCTGGAGTAGCCATACTTATATCAGACAAACTAGACTTTAAGTTAAAGACTGTAACAAGAGATGAAGAAGGACATTATATAATAGTTACAGGGTCTATCCATCAGGAAGAACTAACAATTATAAATGTCTATGCGCCGAATACCGGAGCCCCCAAATATATAAAACAATTATTCATAAACATAAGCATCCTTATTGATAAGAATGTGGTAATTGCAGGGGACTTTAACATTCCACTTACAGAAATGGATAGATCATCTAGACACACGGTCAATAAAGAAACAAGGGCCCTGAATGATACACTGGATCAGATGGACTTGACAGATATATTTAGAACTCTGCATCCCAAAGCAACAGAATATACTTTCTTCTCGAGCGCACATGGAACATTCTCCACGATAGATCATATACTGGGTCACAAAACAGCCCTTCATAAGTTTACAAGATTTGAAATTATACCATGCATACTTTCAGACCACAATGCTATGAAGCTTGAAATCAACCACAGAAAAAAGTCTGGAAAACCTCCAAAAGCATGGAGGTTAAAGAACACTCTACTAACGAATGAGTGGGTCAACCAGGCAATTAGAGAAGAAATTAAAAAATATATGGAAACAAACGAAAATGAAAATACAACAATCCAAACGCTTTGGGACGCAGCGAAGGCAGTCCTGAGAGGAAAACACCTTGCAATCCAGGCCTATCTCAAGAAACAAGAAAAATCCCAAATACAAAATCTAACAGCACACCTAAAGGAACTAGAAGCAGAACAGCAACGGCAGCCTAAACCCAGCAGAAGAAGAAGAGAAATAATAAAGATCAGAGCAGAAATAAACAATATAGAATCTAAAAAAACTGTAGAGCAGATCAACGAAACCAAGAGTTGGTTTTTTGAAAAAATAAACAAAATTGACAAACCTCTAGCCAGGCTTCTCAAAAAGAAAAGGGAGATGACCCAAATAGATAAAATCATGAATGAAAATGGAATTATTACAACCAATCCCTCAGAGATACAAACAATTATCAGGGAATACTATGAAAAATTATATGCCAACAAATTGGACAACCTGGAAGAAATGGACAAATTCTTGAACACCCACACTCTTCCAAAACTCAATCAGGAGGAAATAGAAAGCTTGAACAGACCCATAACCAGCGAAGAAATTGTATCGGTTATCAAAAATCTCCCAAGAAATAAGAGTCCAGGACCAGATGGCTTCCCAGGGGAGTTCTACCAGACGTTTAAAGCAGAGATAATACCTATCCTTCTCAAGCTATTCCAAGAAATAGAAAGGGAAGGAAAACTTCCAGACTCATTCTATGAAGCCAGTATTACTTTGATTCCTAAACTAGACAGAGACCCAGTAAAAAAAGAGAACTACAGACCAATATCCCTGATGAATATGGATGCAAAAATTCTCAATAAGATACTAGCAAATCGAATTCAATGGCATATAAAAAGAATTATTCACCATGATCAAGTGGGATTCATTCCTGGGATGCAGGGCTGGTTCAACACTCGCAAATCAATCAACGTGATACATCACATTAATAACAGAAAGATAAGAACCATATGATCCTGTCAATCGATGCAGAAAAGGCCTTTGACAAAATCCAGCATCCTTTCTTAATAAAAACCCTTGAGAAAGTCGGGATAGAAGGAACATACTTAAACATCATAAAAGTCATTTATGAAAAGCCCACAGCTAACATCATCCTCAACAGGGAAAAACTGAGAGCTCTCTCCCTGAGATCAGGAACACGACAGGGATTCCCACTCTCACCGCTGCTGTTTAACATAGTGCTGGAAGTTCTAGCATCAGCAATCAGACAACAAAAGGAAATCAAAGGCATCAAAATTGGCAAAGATGAAGTCAAGCTTTCGCTTTTTGCAGACTTTTGCATGATATTATACATGGAAAATCCGATAGACTCCACCAAAAGTCTGCTAGAACTGATACAGGAATTCAGCAACGTTGCAGGATACAAAATCAATGTACAGAAATCAGTTGCATTCTTATACACTAACAATGAAGCAACAGAAAGACAAATAAAGAAAGTGATCCCATTCACAATTGCACCAAGAAGCATAAAATACCTAGGAATAAATCTAACCAAAGATGTACAAGATCTGTATGCTGAAAACTATAGAAAGCTTATGAAAGAAATTGAAGAAGATATAAAGAAATGGAAATACATTCCTTGCTCATGGATTGGAAGAATAAATATTGTCAAAATGTCAATACTACCCAAAGCTATCTACACATTCAATGAATCCCAATCAAAATTGCACCAGCATTCTTCTCAAACTAGAACAAGCAATCCTAAAATTCATATGGAACCACAAAAGGCCCCGAATAGCCAAAGTAATTTTGAAGAAGGAGACCAAAGCAGGAGGCATCACAATCCCAGACTTTAGCCTCTACTACAAAGCTGTCATCATCAAGACAGCATGGTATTGGCACAAAAACAGACACATAGACCAATGGAATAGAATAGAAACTCCAGAACTAGACCCACAAACGTATGGCCAACTCATCTTTGACAAAGCAGGAAAGAATATCCAATGGAAAAAAGACAGTCTCTTTAACAAATGGTGCTGAGAGAACTGGACAGCAACATGCAGAAGATTGAAACTAGACCACTTTCTCACACCATTCACAAAAATAAACTCAAAATGGATAAAGGACCTGAATGTGAGACAGGAAACCATCAAAACCCTAGAGGAGAAAGCAGGAAAAGACCTCTCTGGCCTCAGCCGCAGCAATTTCTTACTCGACACATCCCCAAAGACAAGTGAATTAAAAGCAAAAATGAACTACTGGGATCTTATGAAGATAAAAAGCTTCTGCACAGCAAAGGAAACAACCAACAAAACTAAAAGGCAACCAACGGAATGGGAAAAGATATTTGCAAATGACATATCGGACAAAGGGCTAGTATCCAAAATCTATAAAGAGCTCACCAAACTCCACACCCAAAAAGTAAATAATCCAGTGAAGAAATGGGCAGAAAACATGAATAGATACTTCTCTAAAGAAGACATCCAGATGGCCAACAGGGACATGAAAAGATGCTCAACGTCGCTCCTCATCAGGGAAATACAAATCAAAACCACACTCAGATATCACCTCACACCAGTCAGAGTGGCCAAAATGAACAAGTCAGGAGACTATAGATGCTGGAGAGGATGTGGAGAAACGGGAACCCTCTTGCACTGTTGGTGGGAATGCAAATTGGTGCAGCCACTCTGGAAAACAGTGTGGAGGTTCCTCAGAAAATTAAAAATAGACCTACCCTATGACCCAGCAATAGCACTGCTAGGTATTTACCCAAGGGATACAGGAGTGCTGATGCATAGGGGCACTTGTACCCCAATGTTTATAGCAGCACTCTCAACAATAGCCAAATTATGGAAAGAGCCTAAATGTCCATCAACTGATGAATGGATAAAGAAATTGTGGTTTATATACACAATGGAATGCTACGTGGCAATGAGAAAGAATGAAATATGGCCCTTTGTAGCAACGTGGATGGAACTGGAGAGTGTGATGCTAAGTGAAATAAGCCATACAGAGAAAGACAGATACCATATGGTTTCACTGTTATGTGGGTCCTGAGATACTTAACAGAAACCCTGGCGGGAGGGGAAGGAAAAAAAAAAAAAGAAGTTAGAGTGGAAGAGAGCCAAAGCATAAGAGACTCTTAAAAACTGAGAACAGGGGCGCCTGGGTGGCTCGGTCAGTTAAGCGTCTGACTTCGGCCCAGGTCATGATCTCGCGGTCTGTGAGTTTGAGCCCCGCGTCGGGCTCTGTGCTGACTGCTCAGAGCCTGGAGCCTGTTTCAGATTCTGTGTCTCCCTCTATCTCTGCCCCTCCCCTGTTCATGCTCTGTCTCTCTCTGTCTCAAAAATAAATGAACGTTAAAAAAAATTAAAAAAAACTGAGAACAAAGTGAGGGTTGATGGGGGGTGGGAGGGAGGGGAGGGTGGGTGATGGGTATTGAGGAGGGCACATTTTGGGATGAGCACTGGGCGTTGTATGGAAACCAATTTGACAATAAACTTCATATATTGAAAAAAAAAAAGAAAATATTTTTCCTAAATATGTAACTCCAAGGTTACTGCAACTAGAAAGTGGTAGACCAAGAATTTAAATGTAGGTCTATCTGACCCTGATATTTGTTGTGTTCCACTGGGCCTGTCTTTTGGTGAAAAGCTATGACACCATCAACAAGTGCTGTGGAACTGTTGACAAATAATGACTCCAACCTTCAATGTATTGAGAAGCTCTAAGTTTATGCTGACAGCCTATTAGAAGTTGATTTAGAGTATAATATAAAAGCATATTAAAAATGCATAGGTTCATTGTTGACATCTCAGTATTTGACAGTATTCTGATTTACTTGATTAATAGCTTGTTTTCTTAAAGCTCTTAAAGGATTATCTCTTTGATTACATAACTTGAGCTCTTACAGGTTGCTTAGAGCTTCATAATAAAAGGACTCCACCTACTGGAGCAATTCAATGATATAGCAAGACAGAAGTATCAAAGTTAAATCCCATACACTAAGGTCTAAAAATGATGACAGTTTCAGAGAACTGATGTTTGCTCTGATATGCACAGTACCTGGTTTTCACCAAATCTTGATCAAAGGGAAGAAGTTGAAGATACTATGGATGGAGGTAAGGTAAATGAAATTACTCTGGGATTTGTTACATAAGTTCCGTGGATCAACCAACATACCTGTAAGATACCAAAGTGGCTCAACTCTGTGAAGTCAAAAGCATTGATACACAAAGACCCTGCTAGGTCTTGTGAGAAAAAAAAAAATACCAGAAGTTGAAGGTCACTGTTTTCCCTAGTAACTAGCAAAAGCCCAATATTGTGTAGGTATTTAGTAAATGCCTACTGCTGAAAAAGTACACATACTTTAAAAGGGTCAATAAAATTCTATGGTTGAACAACCTTTTTTAAAAAATTTAATTCCCGTATAGTTAACAGTGTTATATTTTTTTCAGGTGTACAACAGTGGTTAAATATAGTGATACTTCAATTAACTGTGGTTCTTTTACTTCAAAACCTCAATTATCCAAATATGAATGGGAAGCTCGAAATTGCCTTTGTGCATCCAAAGGAAAAATCAAAGTTTATTCTTCAAGTGGTCTCATTTATATGCTCTTTTAATAACAAGCATTTATTAAATGACACATACCTCTACTAGCTGCTGATGGTAAAACAAAACAAAAAACCAGAAATATCAAAATACTATAAAATTCCATTATTTCAGACATATTCAGATAAAAAACCAAAGCCCACTGTGGATGAGAAGAATCAATGTTACAAGGGGAGGAGAGGAAAGCAAAACCTCAGAAGCAAGCACATTAATAGCAGTAAGATGCAACAACCTGCGTCTTTTTTACAACAGAGTGAAAGGTAAAATCTGGAAATCCTGAATGAAGTACTGCACTCAAAAAAAGAGCTGTTTAGATCAATCAGCCTAGAGCAACCCAGTGGCCATTAGTAATAAGCAAATTTTTAATGCATGTTCATAAAACTTGTTCCAGAAAAAGTTCTGTAACTTTTCAAAGTCATGAATACACCTTTGAAAACTTTCCACAAATTGTCATCAAAGGAGTCTTTAGTATGCAAAAGGTTAGGGCAACTTGTATCTTTTAGAAAACTTGTTTAGAACTCTTCCTTTGTGAAGATTTTAGTAAATAAGGCATCAGTGGAATAGTCTGAGAGGCTAAATGCGGTTTACAGACATGATCTTTTTCCCCTGTGTGCAAGACAGTGAGTGTGGATTTCACCATCTGCAGAACTGAAGGTCAGAGCTGTCAAAGATGACTCAGTATGTCAACAAAAAGCAACAATGTCACCACTACTTTATTTATTTATTTATTTCATTTTAAGGGTTTTGAGAACTTACCGCCCAGAAGAATCCAGTTTAAGTGAACCAACATTTTCAAACAGTTGGGCTTTTGCTGCCACACTGAAAATAATTTTAAAATGCAATTTTCATTAAAATAAAAATTATATTATTCAGTTCAAAGTATAATTCAGGGTTATAACTTAACACAAACCAAAAATAATTAGTTAAGAACTATCCTCAAAATTTGATCTGAATTTTAATTGTTTTAAGATTTAATGTGGCAGAAATTTTTAGATCTAGTCTCCAGCTCATAGAGTACCGGATGTAATAAACCTATAGCTACCTCCCCTTCCCTTGGTGATCTTACTGTTCTCATCTTTTCTACTTCAAAAAAATATGGGAACAGTAGAAAAGAACATTTTCTCCCCACTCAGCTTCTGGCAGTGATTTTGACTCCTGTGGAGCCACAGGGAAGAATCAAATCATCAAGACAAAGAACTGTTGTTCATTCTGATAGCTAAGACAAAACTAATTCTAAAATGTTTCATTTTTTTAATTTGAACACAGTTCCTATAAAGTGAAAAGAGGGAACTCTGAAAATATGGTCAATGAATACATTTGTGGATTCAAATCTTATTTCAATTCAAGGGAGGCTAGGCACTGTCTATTTGAAAAAGTGAGACTATATTAAAACTAAGGCACCAGGGGTAATTAGAAAAGTTTCTATATTTACTAGAAGAGAATATCAAATTCCTTGAATGATATTTTAAACTAGATTTTAACATGTATCTTATTTCTTTAATTGATCAACTTTTCTCCCAGAACCTAGCCAGTTGATAATCAGAAGGTTCATTTTATACCTAATATGGAATACACATTGTCTCAATTTTAATTCATACTTTGTCAGTACAGTTGTAAGACAGAAGTGAATCTTCTCTTTCCCTCACAAAGGATGGAGTTTATATTCTCTCATCTCCCTTGACATATTGGCTTAAAATTTAATTTCCCTTAACAGCTAGAACTATACATACCGGGCAGTAGACAGATATCAAATATAGTATTGGTCTATATAGTGGTACTTGGATTTCTGACCAAGAGAGATAATGTATGGTAAACACACTCTGAAAATAAAAGGTTCTTGTCAAAGAAGGTGATGAACGAATGAATTTAAGACACTGTTTCTATGGAAACAGGCTTAGTGAAATGCCTTACTGGACTTTCAATGAATAATTAAACTGGTTCCTTAACTTTCCAAGTATTAGTTCTCATTATCTCTAAAATGAGGTTTCTACTACCTACTGTGGAAGTACATGAAGGACATTAAGAGATAACATATGTAAAGATGCCCAGTAATAGCTCATATGGCATTTGGAAAACTCAGTAAGTCAGGAAAACAAAATGAAAGGGATAAAAACTTTCCTGTTTAGATTTTGCTTGTTTATCTAAGTTCTTTTCTTTGTCCCCTTCTTATTTACATCGATGTACCTATCCTATCTGCCTTTACACTCCTGGGTCATGTCTTTTGAATAGAAGTACCCCCTCTCACCTTTCAAGCTCCTGTTCTCCATGAGCTTATTTAAATCAGTGAATACTCAGATAGGGGAGACAGATGATGGAGAGGAGAGAAAACAAACCCTCACTATCTACACAGTAGTTGGATTTCTAACAAGGAGGTGGGGAAGTTGAGATATAAGGACAGTTTGCTCAGCTGAGAGGTAAATGTCTAGCTTTTAGAATGTCTACTTTGAAAACCCAGAACTATTACATTATACATCTATTCTCATGTCCTTAAATTAAGCCATTGTTCTGCTTGTAAGGCAAGTGACTGAAATTGTATATGTGTCTGTATATGTATACACATACATACTTTAAGCCTATTCTAACTTGTACATCATTTGTAGAAGGGGATAGAGTCCTACAGAAGATGATTGTTCCTACTCTGCAGATGAGGTATTCAGTTGTTGGAGTCCTAAGGGTTCTTTTGGATATACTCAACTCCTATGTATCCCTGGAAGATACAACAAATATACACTCTCTCTCACTTACACAGAGCCAGGTCGCTGGTAGCCATTGCTTGAGGCAGTGTCTAGCCTTAACCTCCTGCACATTTTTGGAGGCAGGTCTGGGTTTGGTGGGGCTTTGGGCATCTCTTTGGAACCTACAGAAGTTAAGCTTTGAATGGATCCACAGTAGCTCTTGTTTCCTAAAAAGAAAGCCCAAGAAAACAGGCAAGGTGCTATCAGACAAAATAATAGCAGTAACACAGTACATGCTCATAACAAAAGGAAGTGTTTTTTCTAAGCCCAAATGAGAAGGTACAGAATGTTCTTTGAGCACAGCAGCCCATCATTCAGGGAGATCACAATCTATAGTAATTACAAAGACATCACCTCACAGAGATGGAAATAACCAGGAAAGAAGTCACAGTGCACAGGAGTTTTAAATATCCTAGCTCAGGAACAGCATTGTTAGCCCCTTCACCATTAACTTTTCCCTGCTTAATCATGTTGAGCAATTCGGCAAGTGGCACAGAGACAATGACATTTTACATAAGCTCAAATCTGGTTTACCTTCAGCTGCAGAGATGGATCTGAGAGAGGAAGCAGATGTTCTTTTCAGTCCTGAAAGCCCATAAGGCCCTTTCTTGACCAGGTCTATGGGTGGGGAACCATCCCCGGGGCTGGTGACCGAGGCAACACTCTGGCAATCTGATTCTGCATCTGTTTTGGTCGCATCCTCTTTAGAACTTGATTCAGGACTAGTTGTCCAGAGTCCAAGACTTTTCTGTCCATTGGAGGGTGATGGGGATACAATCCAAGGAATTCCTCCAGATTTCTCCCTGGCCTGGCAGGAAGCAGACTTGGTTGTGCTGTTTTGTTCAGAGGAATGAGAGGAGAGGGACTCGATGCTCCCCATGGGCGTGCTGTCTGGGCTGCTGCTGTAAGAGTCACCTGAGCGGGAGCAGGAGCGAGAAAACAACAGGGACCTTCTACTGAGAACAATACAACCCAAACCCTTCCACATTCTCCAATGCACGTGTGCCCTGTGGCCACCTGAATTGACCCCACTGACCCCACTGAATTGACAGATCTTTACCCAGTATGGAGAACTTTTCTCAGTTCTAAGAAAGGCTGTAAAACGTGCATTTTAACTTAGTGAATGCATTTTTTAATACTATTCAAGGGAGATTTTACATGTACCCTGACCCTATGAAATAATGTTACTTCTTAAAGGATTGGGGGTTGACTCAAATTCAGACAAAACTTGCTTCTGAAAAAGAACTCATAAGTAGTACAAATAAGATTCTTTGATGACATTATAAGAGATCAATGGAAAGAGGGATATTAAAAGATCTGTTTCTGCCTTTTTTAACTTTTCTCATGTTATAATGCATCTGATTCTTTCTTCATTCAAAGTCACCAGTAATGTCAGCTGCAAATTATACACTGCTCACATTTTTAAAAGAAAAGACTTTTTCTTTTCCTACCAAGATTATAGCAACATAAGAAACTGGCTATTTAACAGATTATTTTTTAATGTTCCTAAAACTATAATAATTTGAACATATCTAAATTAAAAATTAGTATTTTTTGTTAAATACTGACTGTGAGAAAAATTGGGAGGCTTAAGGGTATAAAGTAAAGTAAGAACAGCCACAAATTTAACATCCACTGTGGGCTTAAGCTGCCACCCACTTCACTGTGGTGTTGGGTTCAGAATGGGAAGTTAGTGATAATGTGTAGTGTGGTTTCTCTATTTATTTCTTTTTTTTCTCTCTCTCTCTCAGACACTTTGATACCCAAGAGATGATGCTTTAAGGACATAATGTGATAGGAAGAAAGAAACTGACGGTTTCAGCCAGAATTTTTCTTGCTTTCTTCTCTACCTCTTTAACAATAGGACAAAACCTGCTACAAAGTAGTACCTGATGTTCTTAATCACAGTTGCAGAAAAAAGGGCACTGAGCAAACTATTTTTTTTCCTTTGTAGTAGTAATGAATTTGTTTGTTCAAAGTACCTTGTAACTACACTGACAAAGAATATATAAATGCGGGGCGGGGGGTGTTTGGGAGACAGTATCATTAAGATCATTTTCTATTTATTTCTACCCTAATTATCAAAAAGGTGAAGTAAGGCTAAATCAAAGAATGAAGAAAGCTTCTCCCTAAAGCAGTCACACTTACTGTCAGGTTCTGCCAAGCACGGTGTATACCTTCCTCTGGGCTTCCTGGAACCTGTGGAAAGGCAGATTGCTCTTGTCCTTCGGGATCCAGATCGAGACTGAGGCTGAGGAAGAGGAATGCTTGGGTCTGGGGCAGTATGAAAAATCTACATACAAAAAAACCCAAACAAATGGATAGAGGTCAGTAAAAGGGGGAATTGCCATTTTCATGATAAAATTATATTTTAGAGTTATTAAATAATATCAGAACCATTTGCTATTTAATCAGCTTCATGGTAAGAGATGCTTGATACAAAAAATATACTACAGCAATTATACTTTTCCACTTACACTGAGTAATGTTCCTTCTCTGTGTTTTCTTTTTTATCCTCTCCAATTTCCCAACAATGAATTTCAGAAAATTTTCCAATAATTTTAAAGAAACCTTTCAAATATGAACAAATGTCTGTGTCAAGACATCTTGACTCTTTTCTGTGATATTTTATTTCTCACTTCATGCTGAACATAGCCTGAAGGGAAAAGGTTCATTCCGTATCACTTCCAAGTCAAGCAGTTCCTTGCTTCTCAGGAAAAGGTGCTGTCACGAATATGACATGCTGCAGGTAGAGGTCTGTACTGGGCTACAGAATTCCCCCATGTGGTCTTGGGTTGTGAGTGCTTACAATCTTAGATAAGTGAAAGATATTCTTCTACAGGTACCAGGAAGGGACTAAGGGAAGGAGAGGGGCATAGTCTTTCACAAACACTAGACCAGGCATAAATGAATCACAAATGTTTTGATGTTTAATGGCTGCATTTGCTTAATAATCCAATCAATTTGACTTTCCCAATTTCCATTTCCACAGTTATTCTAAGATCTCAATCTTGTTAAAGAAACCATGTTTAAGGACTGGATGTAGAGAGGAATTTAAGACTCTGTTCCTGGAATTCTATTGCTTTATTGAGAATATCACTGTTGTTGTTAAGTCTAATTCCAGGGAGATAAAAAGGTTAAAAATAGACTTAATTACCAAGTGATTCTAACAAATTTCTCTCAATATGAGTGAAAAATTCACGACATAAATACTAAAGAAGAAAATTTGAAAAGTAAATGATGTAAAAGGAAAGGAAATCATTTACCTGGAGAATTTTGAGAAGCATTTAAAAACTAAACAAGAAAAAAGGACATCAATGTCCTCATGAAGAAGCAATTTATACAAAATGGACAGGACTCATACTTTATAAGAATCTGAGATCACAATGAACTCATAGATAATACAAACAGAAAATTCCTTCCTAAAAGCAAAATACAAGATTTGATACTTCAACATGAAAATTCAGCTTACCTTTTCATAGTGCTCTATCAGAATTTCAACTACAATATTCTGAAATTTAATATTCATCATGGCAGCCACAGTTTCTTCTTGTGCTCGCATTAGAGTTGGGCCAAATATGACACCAAGATTTGAGACAGTCATGAGATTTTGTTGGCTGTGTAGTGATACTCTGCAAATACAAGCAACAAAAATAACATAAGTTAAAAGTTTAATAAATATGAAAGGTTCTCATTTATCAAATTTGTGGCATAAATAGAATGTAAAATATGCCATTATAGGTTAATTTTCCCAAATTGTCAGGTTTAGCTACTCCTAATTGTCATGAGTGGGTATAGCCTAAAAAGACATAAAAAGTTAACATTAGCTAAGTAAAATTAATTACAAAGGTTAATTAAAGGAATAAATCTCGGGGCGCCTGAGTGGCTCAGTCGGTTAAACATTTGACTTCAGCTCAGGTCATGATCTCACAGTTCGTGAGTTCAAGCCCCACGTTGGGCTCTGGACAGGCAGCTTGGAGCCTGGAACCTGGAACCTGCTTTGGCTTCTGTGTCTCCCTCTCTGCCCCTCCCCCTGTCTCTCTCTCAAAAAATAAATAAACAGTAAAGGAATAAATCTTGATATCCTAAATAGAGTACAATTATCCTACAGAGATTATCAACTGTTAGGTATTCTCTAGGGCACTATACTTCTTTTAGAACAGATGGTTCAAATTAGGTTGGTTGGAATTATATTCAGATATACTAAACATATTATTGAGTACCTAGTGCCAGGCATTTTCATAGACATTATTTCATTTAATCCTCCCAGAAAGTCAGTTTTTCCTATTATGTAGGTTAAAAACCTCCTAAAGTAAAAATGATGTACTCAAGGTCACAGCAAATTAGGGACAGAGATGCTCTTTCAATCCAGGTTTTCTGAATAGAAGTCTGTGGTTTTCTTAAGCTCCCTACATAAGACAACTGGCCAATGCAAGTTTCTATCCTTCCTTTTTTTCCTTCCTTATTTCCTTCCATCCATCCACCCATCCACCTATCCATTCATTCAAAACTTCCCTCAGTGCCTCCCTAGGGCTGGGCACTGTGGTTGGCAAACAGTAAGAGAAGGAGATGTGGTCACATCAATGCTGGCTTAAAAATGGAAATGAAAGAAAAAGCCTCTGGTATTACTGACTTTAGCAAAGTAATCCCAGTAACTATCAAAACTGACTTTGACTAGGGGTGCCTGGGTGGCTCAGTCAGTTGGGTCTGACTTCGGCTTGGGTCATGATCTCATGGCTTGTGAGTTCAAGCCCTATGTCGGGTTCTGTGCTGACAGCTTAGAATCTGGAGCCTACTTTGGATTCTGTGTCTCCCTCTCGCTGCCCCTACCCTGCTCATGCTCTTTCTCTCTCTCAAGAATAAACCATAAAACATTAAAAAAATGACTTTGATTACTTAATTTTGGAATTGGACATATTCCTAAAAGAAAACCTCATTCATTAGACCAATCTTCTAGGTTATACACTGCCTTTTCTATCTTACTTCCAGGCATGTTGTTAAAATATGAAGCTCTGGAGGGGCGCCTGGGTGGCGCAGTCGGTTAAGCGTCCGACTTCAGCCAGGTCACGATCTCGCGGTCCGTGAGTTCGAGCCCCGCGTCGGGCTCTGGGCTGATGGCTCAGAGCCTGGAGCCTGTTTCCGTTTCTGTGTCTCCCTCTCTCTCTGCCCCTCGCCCGTTCATGCTCTGTCTCTCTCTGTCCCAAAAATAAATAAACATTGAAAAAAAAATTTAAAAAAATAAAAAAAAATATGAAGTTCTGGAAAGGAGCACTGAACACAAGATCATGGTTATACCTGACTAAGTGTGCATCACTAACTACATTCCATAAGCAAAAGTAAAATTTTATGGGGAATCCAGGATTTTGAATACCTATGTAAATCCTAGCACAGGACCGGAAGAGTTAGCTGTCTCACTTACTGAATTTTTCCCTTGTGCCTGAGAAAGCACTAGTTAAGAAGCTCTTGGTTAGAATAAGAAGTTTCATTCCACATTTCCTTTTTATATAGACAAATATTATATATTTACTGTTTAGTATGTATTAAAGAATCTACTAAGAAAGTAGTATGTAAAGGTACTGAGTCTGCCTGCATTTAAAGCTTGGATCCATCCAACTTCGAAGCTGGGTGCAATCAGCCAAGTTATTTAATAACTCTAGGCTTCAGTTTCCTCATCTATAAAGAATAACTATCCCTATAGGGTTGATAAAATTAAATAATGAGTTACAGGAAATATGATCTCAACTAACAGTCTTCCTTGTAATGAAATTGGCTTTAGGCACTCTTGCTAAAATGTAAGAGTTCCTGGTAGTGTGAATAAACTGGAATACGATTAATATTAAACTCATGGGGAGTGAATTTGGAATTCTTAAAAAAATGGTTCTGAAAAGGTGAGTTTATGATTGTGTTGCTCAAGAGATGGAATATTTTGATGAGCAATTTTCTCTTCACTGAATTTCCCTTCCGCTGAGCTAACTCAATCAATATAGACACTTATCACCTCACATTTCAGCTATTTCTGCACCTCATTTCCTCAACTTGTTGTATGGAACAGACACCCAATTGCCCTTTTAAAAATTCAAAGTTAGAGCGGCACCTTGGTGGCTCAGTTGGTTAAGCATCTGACTTTGGCTCAAGTCATGATCCCATGGTTTGTGAGTTTGAGCCCATGTTGGGCTCTGTGCTGACAGCTCAGAGCCTGGAGCCTGCTTCAGATTCTGTGTGTGTGTCTCTCTCTCTCTGCAACACCCCCACCCCCACACTCACACTCTGTATTTCTCTCTCTCTAACATTTTTTTTTTAATATTCAAAGTTAGAGTCAAAGAAGAGACCACAGATGGCCTTTGTTTTAAAGACAAAGAAAAGGAGTCTCAGAAAGGAAGTAATGGTTTACACCATGTCTCAGAGCTAATTAATGGAGATTTGCAATCAATCTTTTAGTCACTGGTCCTAATTTAGACCAGTAACCAATCCAGACGATTGGCCTTAAATTCTCTTCTTCAGATATATTAAGGTTGCCAGGGACCAAGAATGTTATTACTTGTTTGTAGTCTACTTAAATAAGTCACCGGTGATTGGATACACGTTCCAAAAATACTGCTTAGTCAGTGAAGATTGACCTTCATATAGGTTCAGGAAAAAAGCCAGGAATGGTGATGAAGGATGGGCAAAAGAGTTTTAAGCACTCTTCTATGGCCAGATAGTATCCTCTGCTATTCCCTGTACTAAAGTCATGCACATTCACAAAGAGGGGGGAGTTTGAGTTCACTTAACATTCTGGATAATTAAACAAAAAACATTTTATGTGACACTCATGTAGCTTTTAAAAGCACATTTAAGGAGTGGTTAAGTGTCTGACTTCAGCTTAGGTCATGATCTCTCGTGGTTTGTGAGGTCAAGCTCCACATCAGGCTCTGTGATGACAGCTCGGAGCCTGGAGCCTGCTTCAGATCCTGTGTCTACTTCTCTCTCTCTGCTCGTGCTCTGTCTCTCTCTGTCTCTCTCAAAAATAAATAAACATTAAAAAAATTATATATATATATAAAAAGTGTGTTTAAAAAGACTTTGCTAGAGGGGTGCCTGCGTCACTCAGTTGGTTAAGTGACTGACTCTTGATTTCAGCTCAAGTCATGATCTCATTGTTCCTGTGTTGGAGCCCCATGCTCTGCATTGTCAGTGCAGAGCCTGCTTGGGATTCTCTCTCCCTCTCTCTCTGCCCCTCCCCTGCTCATGATTTTTTTTTCCCTCTCTGTCTCTCTCAAAATAAATAAATAAATAAATAAAGGCTTTGCTAGAAAATTAGCTTGAATACAGCAAGAGAATGCCCAATACATACAGTGTGGTTAAATTTCATGAACAGGTCACACAATTCAAAACATAATTCAAGACTAAATCTGACAAAGAGTCCTTATTCACTAACTAAAAGAGGTATTGCCATGGCAACAGTTTATAATGAACTTCAAATGATGTAGTTTCTAATGGATTTCCTTATTTCAAGGGGCAGGAGGGCAATTCGTATTATCTCATCTGCAGGTTAAGATGAGACTTATTGATATGTTATGTAGCACTATTTCAAATGTGCCTGGCTCAAATTAGCATAAACTGGGTTACTACTTGTAGTAAGCAAGGAAGGAGTAATCATTTCATTGTGAATCACAGTACTTACTAAGATGGAAAATATCCTGATTTGTAAATGAGGCCGTAAGGAATTCTTAAGTTTAAAATCTGAATTTGGACTTTTGTTTACAGCAGCATGGCAAGTGTGTGTGTGTGTGTGTGTGTGTGTGTGTGTGTGTGTGAGAAAGGGAGAGAGAAAGAATCTTCAGACAGATTTATGAGGCCATAGTACCCAGATATTTGATCAAACATAATTCTAGATCATTCTGTGAAGGTATTTTTTTTTTTTGCATAAGATTAACATTTAAATTAGTAGACTTAGAGTAAAGTAGATTACCCTCTATAATGTCAGTGGGCCTCATCCAATCAGTTTAAAGTCTTAAAAAAGACTAACTTCCTCTGAGGAAGAGGCAATTCTGCTTCTAGACTGCCCTGGATTAGAGCTGTAATGTCAACTCTTCCCTGGGTCTGCAGACTACCAGCTGCCCTGCAGATTTTAGACTTAACAGCCTTCACAGTAGCACAGCCCAATTCCTTATAATCAATCTCTCTCTCATATATATCTATATATACACACACACATATACATACACCATACACACACACACACACACACACACACACACACACGTGTATGTATAGCTACATATACACAAACATCTGGTCGGTTCTGTTTCTCTGGAGAAACTTGGCTAATACAGTATCTGTTTATAGACATTTAAAAATATATAGATGAACTAACAGCAGAGTCAGAAAAATCTTCAGAGACCAAGTGATGCTACGAATTGAGAAAAAGAAGCTAACATTACAGTGGCACTTTGACCTGGCAGAACTGTTGACACTTGTAGTACACAGAACTGATCTTCAAACTTAGGGCTTCAAACTCCTTCATATTTTTAAGTTGACATGTAAGGTTTTCATCATTAATTTAACAGTTGTAAAGGATATTAATCATTTGCATAGTGTAAACATACACAGGTACACACACACACACACACACACAGATATATCTTAAAAACAAACTACCACATCATTTTTGAAACATTCAGTGGACTCTAATTATAACAATGTTATACCACCATCATACACTTTAGAAAGATATGAACAAGGTCTAACTTTAACAGTTGAACAAGTAGTTAAGTGAACAACATAAATCAGATAATTACTTGACAAGGTGCTTTATTAAGATGTCCAGCATCTCTCTGTTTTTTTCTGGCAATTTGTGCACCAATGCATGTACAGCTTCCACCCGGTAGTTTTGGTCATCAGATTCTATAACATAAAGGTTGAATGATCAAGTTTTAATTGCATTCAAATGTGTACATAAACATTAATAATCTAAACATTATAAACACTCCCACCCTCATGCCTTATAAACATTGCTTCATGCAGTTCATCACTATCATTCTCTAAGGCTTAGAGAGGTTGAGTAACCTGACCATGGTCATGAAGTTAGTTAAGTAAATATGCCAGACTAACCCAGTTCCATCTAATCCAGACCTGTGCTCATAGCCACTGAACTTCTATACAACCAACCAGAACTCATCGCCTGCTTTGGTTTTGCTACACAAGGATAAAATCAAAACTTTAGCAATGGAGTGATCACAGCTATTGGTACAGACTGCCTAATGTTCCAGGCAATATAATATACTCTATCACACAGAAACCTCCTAGTGACTCCATCAGACAGAAGGAAGAAGGCATTCCTTTCCAAATTTTGTAGATTTAAAGATAACAGGGAATTACTTTTCTGAGGTGTCAGTATTATTATGCAGAGGCCTAATAGATTCTAAGCCCATGCTGACAATGGGAAATCTGAAAAGAAGAAAAAAAAATCTAAAGTAAGTCTAGTTTGCCAGGCAAAAGACAACATGTTGACATGTCTGCTAGAGAAAAGGCTAACACTTCAGAATGAAGATCTATTAACATACTCTTACTACAATAAACTAATTCTAGGGTGACTACCCACCATGCCAAGCCCTTTCTCTGAAAGGTGCGGAACATGAGGTGGGAAAAGAGCTGGCTCATGCTGGGCCAAACACAAGGTCTCCCAGGGGTTGGAATGGAGACATCAAAACTCTGATCTGTCTGCTGAGTATGTGAAATGGCATATAGTGTAAAACTAGGGATGGCATAACCAAATATGCTCCAAAGCCAAGAAAATCTAACTGGAAAGGGAGATAAGAATGAGGTAGATATGCAGCAAAGAACAGAGAGAAGAGATGCTCCTAAAAGGGTGGGGAGAGAAACATAAACTCCCAATTCTGTAGTTCCTAGTTGCAGGCCCATGGAGGGCCTAATCCATACTGTTTTCCAGGGAATTCTGTGAGGCACCTTTTAATTTCTGAACAACTTCCCCTTTTTACAGAGCTAAATTTCCAAATAATACTTAGTTTTATTACCTTATTATCTACTACATGGGATTATCTTTGCGCCAGACAAAAGATGAATTCTTATACATAGGAATATATTTTAATTATCATGGTAGTGAATAATGTGATTATTATTTGCCATGGAAGTGGAGAAAAAAAAATCTTATGACCAAATGCTTTTATTAAAACAACCAGATCATTTAGCACTTAACTAAGTGTCTCAAATGCCATGTTATAACACAAAATTTCTGTAAGTAAGTTCTAGGTTAAGAGTCAAAAAAATTGGCTTATAGCCCTGATTTTGCCATCAATTTACTAGTACCGTGGAGAAAGTCACTTGCCCACTCTGGGACCTAGTCAGTAAAATGAGGGGTGAAATTATATATTTCTAAGGTCTTGTTCATCTAATAGATTCTGATGAAGAGAATATAGAGTGGAGAGGTTTCAGGAGAAAGCTAAGTGGTATAGGTGTTTATGAGACCATGTGATCAGTCATGTATGCTGGACTGAAAACCAAGGTCACAACGTTATCTGACACTTATCAGCAGACAACATTACCTGTGACATTATAATGCATGGCAATAAATTAATGCAAATGCTTTCTTTCTTGGACTGTGAAAAATACTTGGTACAGTCACACCTCATATATCTTAACAATGAAATGCTAATGCCTAGCAGTTACAAACTGTTGTGATGGCTGAGATGGCAACCCAGCACTTTCATCTCAGTGTTTTAAAAGTACATATTTCTAATTTTTCAGGCTACATGTTTTTCACTGAGCCCCTCCCCACAATTTTTAATTAAGCCTATCTATATATCTCCTATTATGGCAATCATAGATCTAAATAAATGACATAGATATGTGATAATGGGGGGGGGGGGCGAAGGATTGTTGGAAGTGCCTGTTACCTGCCCCAAATACCTGACTTTACTCTCCAGATTTAGGAATATAGCACATGAGTATGAGTGGGTGGCATAACTGCATTTTTGTAGTGTTGTCAATTTAACAATAAAGTTGCTCTTGTAAGGTACTGACATTCATCGACTGAGTAAAATGTATTTAAAATAATTCCTGTTAGCACACCAGTCACTCCAAAGAAGTCTTATTAAGTGACAAAATCTTTTAATTCATTCTTCAATATTTTTTAAATCAAGGAAAGTGTATTCTTAATTCCCATTATCTATTTCTCCCATTCCACTCTCTACCTCTCTTCTGACAACCACCAGTTTTGTTCTCTGTATTTAAGAGTTTGTTTCCTTTTTGTCTTTTTCTTTTTCTAGTTTCTTAAGTTCCACATATGAGTAAAATCATATGGTATTGGTCTTTTTCTATCTGACTTATTTCACTTAGCATTATACCCTCTAGGTCCATCCATGTTGCTGCAAAGGTCAAGATTTCATTCTTTCTTATGGTTTAGTAACATTACATTGTATATATATACCACATCTTCTTTATCCATTCATATATTGATGGACACTTCTGTTGTTGTTATGTCTTGTAAATAATGCTGCAATAAACATGGGGTGCATTATCTTTCTGAAATGGTGTTTTCGTTTTCTTTGGGTAAATACTAGCAGAAATACTGGATCATATGGTAATTCTATTTTTAATATTTTGAGGAACTTTCATAATGTTTTCTAGAGTGGCTGCACCAGTTTGCATTCCCACCAACAGTGCAAGAGGGTTTCTTTTTTTCCCCCTGCATCCTCATCAACACTTGTTTCTTGTGTTATTAATTTTAGCCATTCTGACTGGTGTGAAGTGATATCTCATTGTAGTTTTGATTTGTATTTGTCTGTTGATGAGTGATGTTAAGCATCTTTTCATATGTCTATTGGCCATCTGTATGTCTGCTTGGGAAAAATGTCTCTTCAGGTCTTCCCCTTTTTAAATCATATTAGTTTTTTAGTGTTGAGTTGTGTAACTTCTTTACATATTTTGGATATTAACCCCTTATTGGATATAACACTTGCAAATATTTTCTCCCATTCAGGAGGTTGCCATTTTGTTTCATTGATGGTTTCCTTCACTGTGTAAAACCTTTTTATTTTAGTGCCCTCCCAATTGCTTTTTGATTTCCTTGCCAGAAGAGACACATCTAGATAAATGTTTCTTTAGTTAATGTCAAAGAAACTACAAATGTCTTCTGGTTTTACGGTTTCACGTCTCACATTTAGGTCTTTAATCTACCATTCTGCAATTTCTTACTTGCTTACAAACCATATTGTCAGCTATTAAGCATCAGATTGATAGTTTCTTAAGCAATATGTAGGAAAATCTTAACTACCTGGTTTAAATTTATACCTCTAAGTGATACAGCATAAAACTATGTCAATTATAATGCATTCAATGGAAGTGTACTTACTAACTGCAACAATAAAATCTTTGTGTAACTTGTAAGTCATCAGTGGTTCTGCAAGGCACCTACAACGGAGAAAGAAGAGGGCATTAGAATGGCAATATCTTTTTATTTCCCCTGAATTTCTAGTACTTCTTTAAGAATTGGGTAATTAGGGAGTAGGATAAAGTCCTACGAGGGTGATTCCAGGCAGTCCCAAAATGCAGACCTCAAAGAAGGCCCTTTAGCAGCATTTTTTGGCACAACTGTGCTAAAAGGACAGACTGGAAAATGATTTTTTCACTTTGTAAGAACTGTTGAACCACAACAGCAAAAATCTCTCTCAGATATGGGGACTATAGTTAAATTAAAAACAAACAAACAAACAAACAAACAAAAAACAACTTTCACTTTCAACTTATTTTTAAAAAATACATGAAAACACTACATTCAAATTTAACATGAAACAAACTATTATTTAGTATTCATAAAATATTGCAGCTTCTAAAGTTTATTAGTTGAAAAACCAAGTATAAGTTCCAAAACACTAAACACAAACATTACCACCTTATGCTATTTCATGTGAGGTGAAAGAATTGCTCTAAGGAGTGAAGCTCACACACAGGTGTTCCATGGAGTCATATGGCAATGCCCACAGAGGTTAAGAGAGACATCACATGCAGAGTACGAGTTAAACACTCCTTACCTGAGGTAGTTTTTCAGCCCACTTGTTATTGTCTTATTATCCCACAATTCAATATCAATGTCAATATCAGGAGGGGATTTTGGAGCTGTAAAGAATAAAAATAAGATGTTTAAACTGTACAGCTCAAAACATCACTTGCACCATTAAGAAGATGGACACAAAGTGGGCGCCTGGGTGGCTCAGTCGGTTGAGTGTCTGACTTCAGCTTAGGTCATCTCAGTTCGTGAGTTTGAGCCCCGCATTGGGCTCTGTGCTGACAGCTTGGAGCCTGGAACCTGCTTCGGGTTCTGTGTCTCCCTCTCTCTCTGCCCCTCCCCTGCTCGCTGGCTCTCTCTCTCTCTCTCTCTCTCAAAAATAAATAAACATTAAAAAAATTTTTTTAAAAGAAGATGGATATAAACATAGTAGGTCAGAGACATTGATTTCTTAGGATGCCAACAGAGTTAACCTTAGGATTGTTGTTTGTGTGAATTGGTGCAAGTTTCACTCTTGACACTTTATAAACCTCAAAGATTCCTTGTGGAATAATAGTTTTCCAAATAAAATTATTGTTAATTGCTAACATCACTGAGCATTTGTTATGTGCCAGGCATGCTTCCAAATACTTTTATGGATTAACGTATTCAATCCTCACACTCTCAGTGAAGCAGGCATTATTATTATCTTCTCCATTTTATGAATGAGAAGGTTGAGGCACAGAGAAGTTAAACAAATTATCCAAAGTCACAAAGCTTTTAAGTGGTGAATTAGGATTCTAAGCCAGGCAATCTGAATCTAGTATCCATAAATCTCACTGTGTCTCTAGCTAACCAAAGGACACTTGAGAAAAAGTTCAATATTATGAAAAGGCTCTCTCTCAAATTCTAATTAATCATCTATTATAACTGAACATTAAAAACTGAATGCAAATGTTAATTTTAAATATTTCTTGAAAATATTCAAAGAACAGCAGTAGTATATATCTCAAAGAAACCTATGGTATGGATTATCTATAATACAAAAATTAAGTAACTAGCTTCATTCAAAACTTACAAAATGTTGTGTTCATGAGTTTCTGAACTTTGGAGTTCACTCCTCCTATTCGGTAGAGGCCTAAAATAGTGATGCCTAATGAGAAGGAAAAACCACAAAAGAATGTCTTTAGACATAGCATCACAAGTACAGAATGTTGAAAACATCTGGCATTTCCCTATGCAGAATTTGAAAGTTACTTATCCAATTTTGCAGTCTAACTTCAGAAAATCTACCCTGGAAACACCCATCAGACATATATTTCTCAGAGCAGACACTAAACAGTGATTTGAAAGTCTTTCAAAGATCTTCAAAGTAGCAAAGTACTCTGCTCATTCACTACTATCTGAATACAAAAAGCCATCAAAGATGGGAAATAATGATTAGAATTTCTCATCCTCTATTTCTTCAGTCATGTAGTCCTACATGTTGAAGAACTGGTTGGCCTTAACAACTTCCTTCATTTTGAAGGTGAGGAAATAGATTTAGAGAATTTAAGAAATGTACTTAACTTCTCAAAACTTCTAAATGGCAGCACCAAAATTTGAGTTTAAGTTCACAGAATTTCAAAGCCCATGAGTTTTGCTTTAGACAAGTTTTCCTGGAAATGGAAGAGTGTAACAGGCAACTAGAGTGGCCTTCAAGGCCATGACTAGAGAGGGTAAAGGTGTTAGAATTGTGACTGTGAGTGAAATCACTGAGGGGAATAACATTAAGAAAGGAGGAAGACCAGCTCCTTAGGAATCTTACCTCCTCTAAAGCTTGAAAAACATTGAAGAGGAGCTTAGAGTAATAAATAACACAAAGTCTATGAAATGGAAATAAATCAGGCCTTTATTATGAAAAATTGTTAAACAGAATATACAGTATGATTTTTGGTAAAGTTCAGACTATAGCTATTTGTGTATTTAGATAATTTTATACATTTATATAGTTCTTAAAGTTAATCTCATGTTAATGATAAAATATATCCTCATTTTTTGAGAGGTTCCTATATAAGAATGAACACTAATGATATACCTGTCAGACAACACTTACCTCTTGTTTCCACAGCTTGAATGCATTTTCTCACAAAATTGAACCCTGCTTCATTTAAATACACTGAAAATAAAATAAAATCACAGTAAGGGTTTATACCCAACTTACATTACTCCTTAGTTGGCTCTCTTGTTTTATGACTTAGTGGCACAGTTTTAGTTAAGAGTCTGAATTTTTATTTTGGGGTAGAAGTAGGGTTCACATTCACCAAAGTTACTACATCAGCTTACTTCTTTAGAAAACACAGATCCTTCACAGAAGGTAAATATGTTACAGTGATCCCATCCATTTTACCTAAAATTAGCATTAACCTTCACTACATGTTTTTCCAGATGATAAAAGCAAATGTACTAAGAAAAAAAACCTTTATTGTTTGTTACTAATTATATTACAAAGCTATTCACATATTCTTTTCCATGAGATTCTCAAAACAACAGTATAAGGTAGAGAGAAAGCTTTGTAATCTTAAGATGGTTCATGACGTTGCTGAGAACTTCAGTTTCTTTGTTCCAAGCTTCAGAACCAGGATTCTAACATAGATCACCTGAATCCGAGCCCAATATTCTTTCTACTACATTTTTTACCATATGCAAAATAATTCAAAATATGTTTAGTTTACCGAAAATCCCCTAAAGATCCTACATTATGAAATATCAGTTTATTTTCATTGCTTTTGCTAGATTTTAAATCTGTTATAATTTTCTTAAGATTCTGAGGCCAGATCAAATTAGATTACTTATTAAAAAAAAAAAAGTATTTAGGAATACCAAATAACACCCTGAGAAAAAATTCAAATATTTTGTTACTATAATGAAAATTTTCATCACATGTGGTGGAAATATGATATTTCTTAATATTCTCCAGTAATATATGAAAATAATTCAAGTCAATAAAAAAATTAAAACTAGCTTCCATTTAAAGATGGTGGATTTGGGGTGCCTGGGTGGCTCAGTCAGTTGAGCACCCGACTTCGGCTCAGGTCATGATCTCAAGGCTCATGAGTTCGAGCCCCGCATCAGGCTCTGTGCTGACAGCTCAGAGCCTGGAGCCTGCTTCAGATTCTGTGTCTCCCTCTCCCTCTGCCCCTTCCCTGCTCATGCTCTGTCTCTCTCTCTCAAAAATAAACATTAAAAAAAAAATAAAGATGGTGGGTTAGAAGGAGGCTGGAAGATGGTGGAGCAAGAGGACCCTAAGTTCACACTGTCCCATGAATACAACTAGATAACACTGACATCAGCATAAATAACTCAGAAACAACCCAAAGACTGGCAGAATAAACTCCACATCTAAAGGTAGAGAAGAGTCCACATCAAAGAGGGTAGTGGAGATATAGTGGAGAAGCAAAACAGAGGTGGCCATCTGTGGTCTGGAGGGAGCTGGAAGCACTGAAGAAGGGTGAGAAACAGACTATCACACCAGGGAGCTCACAAGGAAGAGAGGAATCCTCATAACATTTGGTTTTGAAAGTAAAAAGGACTGAATTTACTGACTTCTTACAAACAAGAGGGACTTAAATCCTGGAATTAAAAAAAAAAAAAGCTAGCTCCATTCTGGAAGATCCTGAGGGCAATAGGAAAATAAGTTTCTGCCCTTAAAGAGATAGCAGGACAAATAGCCTTTAAGATACAGGCTAGAAGCAGCACTTTCAAAAGCACCAGGGCATATAGGGGGAAGAGTTATTTACTCATCTCAGAGGGTATCCAGGGGAAGACTTCTCCAAGAACAAAGGAGCTGGAAGGTACCATTGCCCTCTTTCACCCCTCAGCACAAACACATGGCCACCTGCAGAAACTAGCATGCTCTGAATTTCACTACCTAATGTGCTTACACTAAGTCACACATCCCTGTGCTTCCACTTATCCACTCTTTCCAGTCATGCCTGTCTCAGTCCCAGCACTGTGGGCCCCCTCCCACAGCACAAACCTTGCCAACACTGCCTCTTTCCACCCATGCAATTTGCAAGACTGCAGCTGTGGCAGCAGCAGCTGTGGACCCTGAGGAAACACTAGGAGCACCTTGGTAAAATTATGCACCCTTTGCATGCAGCTTGGATCCTCAAAGCTGTAGGTCTCATTTTACAAGCATAGCACACCTTGTTAAAACTGCACACCATTTCCCAGCTAGGTACAAAACACTGCTCACAATAGGAAAGAGAGCCTCTGCAGACAACTGGACTGAAGGAAAAAGGAACCAGGACAAATGACAAGCACATTCAACACATATAGGAGACACCATGTGAAGCACTAGGTGGGAAACAGGGGAACTGCATTTCAGGGGACTACAAGACCTCTTCTTCATAAGGCCACTACATTCAATAGCAGGAGATATAGCTGAATTTCCTGACACAAAGAAAAACAGACTCAGAGAATTAGGTAAAATGAGGAGAGAGAGGAGTATGTCTCCAATGAAAAACAAAACAAAACAAAACAAGACAAACTAAGACAAATGGATACAAGTAATATGCCTGACTAGAGAATTTAAAAAATGTTCAGAAAGATACTTACTGCACTTGAGAAAAGAGTAGAGAATTATCAGTGAGACCCTTAACAAAGAGACAAAAAAGAGCCAATCAGAGATGAAGAAAACAACAAATGAAGTTAAAAATACACTAGATGAAATAAATACCAGGCTAAAGACGCAGAAGAATGAATGAGCAACCTGAAAGAAAAAAAAGTTATGCAGAGGATATATATTCCTTATGCAAAGGAAATATATATTCAGATCCAGGAGGCAAAGAGATCCCCCCCACCCAAAAAAAAAATCAACCCAAGGAAATCATCACAGATGTATAGTAATAAAAATGGGGAATATTAATAATAAATAACCTCAAAAGCAGCAAGAGAGAGGCACCTGGTTGGCTCAGTCAGTGGAACATGCAACTCTTGATTTTAGGATTGTAAACTTGAGCCCTGCATTGGGTGTAGAGATTACCTAAAAATAAAATCTTAAAAACAAAATGTTTTTAAAAGCAGCAAGAGAAAAGAACACAGTTACATACAGGGGAAATTCCATAGGCTATGAGTAGATTTTTCAGCAGAAACTTTGCAGTGTATAAGTGACTGACATGCTGTATTCAAAGTGCTAAAATGAAAAAAATATGCAGCCAGAATTCTCTATTAAGCATGACTACCATTCAGAATAGAAGAGATAGTTCCATAGACAAATAAAAGCTGAAGGAACTCATGACCACTATACCAGCCCTATAAGAAATTTAAGGAAACAATCTGAGTGTAAAGGAAAGATCGTAGGTAAGAGTATGTAAAGTAGGAAACACAAAAGCAGTAAAAATAAATATACCTGTCAAAATCCGTGAAAGATTCACAAAATAAAAGGATGTGAAATAAAGACACCATATACCTGAAACATGGAGGGGAGGGTAAGAAGAAAGAATGGGTTCTAACTTAAGTGACCATCAACTTAATATAAACTACTATATGCAGATGATGTTATACACAAATCTAATGGTAACCAATCAAAACCCAGTATCAGATATACTAAGAATAAAGAGAAAGAAATCCAAGTTTATCACTAAAGGAAGCCAGCAAACTGTGAAAGAGAGAAAAAGATGAAAGGACCATAGAAAAACTACAAAAATGACCACAAACCAGTAACAAAATGGCAATAAATACCTATCTATCAATAATTACTTTGAAAGTAAATGGACTAAAAACTCCAGTCAGAAGACACAGGGTGTCAGAATAAAAAAATCAACCTGTCTAAATACTGCCTATAAGAGACTCATTTCAGAACTAAAGACCCATACAGATTGAAAGTGAAGGGTTGGAGAAACATTTATCATGCAAAGGGATGTCAAAAGAAAGAGTACTATACTTATGATAAGACAAATTAGACCTTAAAACAAAGACTGTAACAAGAGACAAATGACACTATATAATAATGGAAGAACAATAAAACAAGAGATATAACAATTCTTAATATTTATGTACCCACCATGAAAGCACCCAAATACATAAAAAAGTTAACAACAAACATAAAAGAATTAATTGATAGTAATACAATAATAGTAAGGGATTTCAATAGCCCACTTATATAAAGGACAGATAATACAGACAGAAAATCAACAAGAAAACAGTGGCTTTGAATAACACATTGGAGCAGTTGGATTTCATAGTTATATTTAGAACATTCCATTCTTAAAGAGAATAGGGCTGCCTGGGTGGCTCAATCAGTTAAAAGTCCAACTTCAGCTCAGGTCATGATCTTGCAGTTCATGCATTTGAGCCCCATGTCTGACTCTGTGCTGATAGCTCAGAGACTGGAGCCTGCTTCAGATTCTCTGTCTCCCTCTTTCTCTGCCCCTCCCCGACTTATACTCTGTCTCTCTCACCCTCAAAAATGAATAAATATTTAAAAAATAAATAAATAAAAGAGAATACACATTCTTTTCAAGTGCACATAGAACATACTCCAGAATACATCACATATTAGACCACCAAAAAAGCCTCAAGAAATTCAAAGAAATTGAAGTCATACCATGCATCTTTTCTGACCACAATGCTATGAAATTAGAAATCAACCACAAGAAAAATCTGGTAAGAGCACAAATACATGGAGGTTAAAAAACATGCTACTAACCAGTGAATAAGTCAACCAAGAAATAAAAGAAGAATAAAAAATTACTTGAAGTAAAATGAAAATGAAAACCTAATGGTGAAAATGTTTGGGATGCAGCAAGTGATCCAAAGATGGAAGAATATAGGAATGCAGGCCTACATCAAGAAGCAATAAAAATATCAAATAAATACCTAAGCTTATACCTAAAGGAGGTAGGAAAGGAGGACCAAACAAAACCCAAAGTCAGCAGAAAGAAGGAAATAATAAAGATTAAAGCATAAATAAATGATAGAGACACTAAAAAAAAAAATAATAATGAATAAGGAACTGTTTCCTTGAAAAGATCAACACAATAGATAAACTTCTAGCTAGACTCAAAAAAAAAAAAGAGAGGATGCAAATAAACAAAATCACAAATGAAAGAGACATAACAGCCTCTACCAAAGAAATACAAACGGCTTAAGTGAGCATTATGAAAAATTATATGCCAACAAATTGGACAGACTAGAAAAAAATGGACAAATTCATAGAGACAGATAACCTACTAAAAGTCAACCAGAAGAAACAGAATATTTGAACAGATTGATAACCAGTAAACAGATTGAATCAATAATAAGAAAACTTCCCAAAAAACAAAACTCCAGGACCATACAACTTCAAAGGTGAATTCTACCAAATATTTATTTTTATTTATTTATTTATTTTATTTTATTTTTTTAAATTTTATATATGAAATTTATTGTCAAATTGGTTTCCATACAACACCCAGTGCTCATCCCAAAAGGTGCCCTCTTCAATACCCATCACCCACCCTCTCCTCCCTCCCACCCCCCATCAACCCTCAGTTTGTTCTCAGTTTTTAACAGTCTCTTATGCTTTTCTACCAAATATTTAAAGAAGAGTTTATACCTGTTCTCAAACTTTTCTAAAAAATAAAATAGTAAGGAAAACTTTCAAATTTTTCCTATGAGGTCAGCATTACCTGATACCAAAACAGATGAAGACACCACACACCAAAAAAACATAACTACAGGCCAATATTTCTGGTAAACATAGATGTAAAAATCCTCAACAGAATGTTAGCAAGCTCATCCAAATACATTAACAAAACATTCACCATAATCTAGTGGGACTTATTCCTGGGATGCAATGGCAGTTCAATATTCACAAACCAATCGACATGACACATTACATGAATAGGAAAAAGGATGAAAAACCATATTATCATTTCAACAGATGCAGAAAAAAGCATTTGACAAAGTACAACATCCATTCATGAAAAAAATCCTCAACAAAGTAGGTTTAGAGGGAACATACCTCAAATCATAATAAAGACTTTATATAAAAAACTTACAGAAAACATCATAGTCAATGGGGAAAATTGAGAGCTATTCCCCTAAGATCAGGAACAAGACAAGGATGTCCACTCTTACCACATTTATTCAACCTAATACTGGAAGTCCTAGCCACAGCAATTAAGACAACAAAAAGAAATAAAAGGCCTCCAAATTGGTAAGGAAGAAATAAAACTTCCACTATCTGCAAATGACATGATATTATACATAAAAAAAAACCCTAAACACTCCACCAAAAAATTACTAGAACTAATAAATGGAATTCAGTAGGGTTACATGATACAAAACCAATAAACAAAAATTTGTTTGGGTTTTTTTTAATGTTTATTTATTTTTGAGGGAGAGAGAGACAAAGTATGAATGGGGGAGGGACAGAGAGAGAGGGAGACACAGAATCTGAAGCAGGCTCCAGGCTCTGAGCTGTCAGCACAGAGTCTGATGTAGGGCTTGAACTCACAAACCATGAGTTCATGACCTCAGCCAAAGTTGGACACTCAACTGAATGAGCCACCCAGGTGCCCCAGAAATCTGTTGCATTTCTATACATTAATAATGAAGCAGCAGAAAGAAAAATTAAAAGAAAAACAATTCATTTACAACTGCACCAAAAATAATAAAATAGTTGGGAATAAACTTTTCCAAAGAAATGAAATATACTTTCTATACACAGAAAAATATAAAACACTGATGAAAGAAATTGAAGATGACAGAAAAAAATGGAAAGACATTCCATGCTCATGGATTAGAAGAATAATATTGTTAAAATGTCTATACTACCCAAAGCAATCTACAGATTTAACACAATCCCTGTCAAAATACCAACAGCATTTTTCACAGAATTATAGAACAAAGAATCCTAAAAGTTGTATGAAATCATAAAATGCCCTCAATACCCAAACAAGTCTTGGAAAAGATAACAAAACTGGAGATCTCACAATACGATACTTCAAGTTATATTAGAAAGTGATAGTAATCAAAACAGTATGGTACTGGCACAAAAACAGACACACAGATCAACAGAACAGAAAGCCTGGAAATAATTCTAAAATTATATGGTCAATTAATCTTTGAAAAAGGAGGGAATAATTTGCAATGGGAAAAAGATGGTCTCTTCAACAAATGGTGCTGGGAAAAATGAACTGCAAAAGAATGAAACTGGACCACTTTCTTACACCATACACAAAAATCAACTCAAAATGGATTAAGGACCTGAATGTGAGACCTAAAACCACAAAAATCCTAGAAGAGAGCACAGCCAGTAATTTCTCCAACATCAGCTGTACCATTTTTCTTGGTATGTCTTCTGAGGCAAGGGAAATAAAAGCAAAAATAAACTACTGGGACTACATCAAAGCAAAAAGCTTCTGTAGTGCAAAGGAAACAACCAACAAAGCTAAAAGTCAGCCTACTGAGTGAGAGAAGATATTTTCAAATGACATATTTGATCAACGGTTAGTGTCTACAATATATAAAGAACTTATATAACTCAACACCCCAAAACAAATAATCCAATTAAAAAATGGGCAGAAGTCACAGACATTCCTGCAAAGAGAGTACACTTCTCATGATGAGCGCTGAGTAATGTATAGTATTGCTAAATCACTATATTGTACAGTTGAATCTAATAGAACACTATGTTAACTATACTGGAATTAAAATTAAAAACTTAATAAAATATATATTTGTTGAAGAAATACATTCACATACACATAAAAAGAAAAAGGAAGACATAGTATATATGTACAATAAAATATTATTTAGCCATAAAAATACTGAAATCTTGCATTTGCAACAACATGGATGGAGCTAAAGAATACAAGTTATACAAAATAAGCCAGTCAGAGAAAGACAGATAATATATGATTTCACTAACATGTAGAATTTAAGAAGCAAAACAAAGGAGCAAAGGGAAAAAAAGGGGGAGAGAGAGAGAGAGAGAGAGAGAGAGAGAGAGCGAGCGCTAAAACCAAGAAACTGACTCTTAGCTATAGAGAATAAACCAGTGGTTACCAGAGGGGAGGTGGGTGGGGGACTGGGGGAAATTGGTGAAGGGGATTAAGAATATACTTATCGTGATGCACACTGAGTAATATATGGAACTGATGAATCACTATATTGTACACCTGAAACTAATATAACACTGAATGTTAACTATACTGTAAGTAAAATTTAATAAATAATAATAAAATAAAAACATAAAAAATAAAAATAAAAAAAGATGGATGATTAAACATTCATATAGCTTAACAGAAATCCAGAGATAAAAAATATATATCAGAATTCAAGAAGGGGTGCCAACAATAGGCAAAAAGTTTTTAAGAAATCCTAGACAGAAAACCATTGAAACCTTTGAGGACTGAGAAATCCATGGACCAAAAAACTAGAAGTACTGAACTGGAAAGATACTTCTCATGTGTTGTTAGTAAAAAACCAACAAACAAACAAAAAAAAACAAAAAGTAATCAACAGACAGTATGACCCAATTTCTTAAACTGTGAAGTTTGAGGGTGTGTTTCTATTTTTCCTAGGGGAAAAAAAACAAAAAACAAAAAACAAAAAAAAAAACTTTAGAAAGATCTATGCAAGTAAGAAAAAGGAGAACAGAAGGTAGAAATTATCATTTTTATTCACTAGACTTTGAAAGAGTCCAATACTTAAAAAAAATATAGTTCTTTAGAACTTTTAAAAAAATAAATAGATTAAATCATTTTAAAATGCTCAAACAAAAAATGTATTGTTACCCATAGGAACTGGCTCATTTATTTCTCTATTCTCAGGTCCCTAGGTCAAGTAAACAGAACTCAGTCAATGCTTTGGGTTAACTCAACAATACAAGAATGAATAGTCATTAAACAAGCATCTTTTAAGAGTTCACTACATAATTGAAGTTCCTTTTGGATAGGAAGAAGGGATTTTTTGCTTCCAATCACCTAAAAGGCCAATCATAACAATCTACATTCTGGTATTTTAAATATTTATTGAAGACAAGAAAACAGGCAAATGAAGAGGTAAGGAATCAATTATTTTCATTCTTCACAACAAAAACTGAGCCAAAAAATGCAACCCTAGGTAGAAACAAGCAGTTTTAAAATCAATTAAAATTGCAAGTTCCTGACATTTACAATATTTGGTTCTGGAGGTCACATTGCTCAACTTTTCGATAAAAATTAAGAAAGAGAAAACCATTTTTTAAAAAATTTTAATAAAACTTGCCTTTGGCAAAGTGAATGAAGATAACTGTGGTTTCTATATATGTAGATACATATATATGTGGTATCTATATCTATGTTTATACATGTAATAAACAGAATTTCTTTAAGTATCCACTTGGAGAAGAATAAGCAATAACCAGGCTATATTGAAGGTATAATAGGATGTTTGGCAACACTACCCCCGTCTATTATAATAAAACAATATTACAGGCTCCCACAAAGAACAAAATCTTATATACATTCACTCTGAATGCCAGGCCATTCCATAAGTGCCACTGTATGGATGTGGCCCATGATCTTGTGCTTTAGCTCATTTACATAATATGAATAATTAAAACACTATCAATCAATTCAATGATATGGAAAAATATACTGTGTTGGCAGAAAATAACCATGCATTTTTGTTTTGTTTCCTCTAAACAACCTTTGATACTGCCAAAGGAGTTTCCATAGTGCAGAGATAGCACCTACATTGAATCTGGGGTTGGATCTCAGCTCTAGTATAAACTGCTGTATGAATGGGAACATGCATAATAATGCTTATGAACTCTAGTTCTTTCATTTATAAAATGAGGGAAATGATAACACGTATGTAAAATGAAGAACAAAACCAGGTGAAGCACTGAAAAGCATCAAATAATGTAACAAACCTAATTAAATGCTAGTTTCCTTCTCCATGTGCGCCTTCTATATATTACTGCTATATGCAGAAAAATAGAAGAAAAAAGGATAAAAGAAGTCAGTCATTAGTTCTAACCAGATGAAAGAGATAGTAGTTACTCTCTCACGTACTTGCTGTGTTACTAGGCATAGTTTTAACTTCTTTGTATATCCGTTTCCTCTTCTACACAGTAAGGATAATAGAATTTTCTTTGTCAGAGGATTGTTCACAGATAAAATATGTTAACATTTGCCAAGCTCCTAGAATAATGTCTGCAATATAGTAACTACTACAGAAGTGTTGGCTATTAGCAGCAGCAGCAGCTGGAAGAAAATATAAATATCTACATACATAAATTATATGAACAAGGTATTCTTTGGGCATGACTAAAGTCATTGGAGCTTCAGGAACTGTCCATCAGGAGTGTTAAAAAGGCATAATACATTACTTATTTTTAAATAATTGGAGCCAGGCCAATAATCTGTTTCTTGAAATAAATGTAAACCAGACATAAACCACTCAAGCCCTGTAACCTAGCTGGCCACTGAAAAGCAAGTTGTATATTAAAACATATCTGTACAAGGTGAGGGAAGATGGTGGCATAGGAGGATGCTGGTCTCACCTCATCTGCTGATCACTTAGATTCCACCCACATTTGCCTAAATAACCCAGAAAACCACCAGAAGACTAGCAGAACGGACTCTCTGGAGCCAAGCGTAGACAAGAGGCCCACAGAAGAGGGTAGGAATGGTGGAGAGGTGGTGCATGCTACATGGACTGGCAGGAGGGAGCCGGGGCGGTGGAGGGGCAGCCTGCCCGGCAAGGCAGAGCCCCCAAAGTCTGGCTTGCAAAAGCAGAGGGGCTGGACTCTGTGAGTTCTGACAGCCAGCAGTACTTAACATCTGGAACGTTAAAAGTCAACAACTCTGCTCTTGCAGAGTGGGGAGGGTGAGAGGACACTGTGAGGGAGAGTTGTTGAGCCCCAGAAGATAGAACTCAGCTCGTTGGGGGAACAAAGGCGCTGGAAAGCGCCATTTCCCTCTCCCATCCCCCAGCCGAAATTCCAAAGGGAACCAGTTCCCGTCACTAAACTTTCTTTCTCCACAGAAATGCCCAACGCTGTGCTTCTGTGGATCCATCCCTCCAACGGGCCTGCTTCCCTCCTGGTGCTGCAGGGCCCCTCCCACAGGGACCACCAAAGGCAAAGTTAGCTAAGCCTGCCCCTCCTGCCCCTGTGCACCTTGCGGATCCACCTTGGCTAATATGCCCTTGGCCAGATCCCATCTAAGCAGCACCACAAGCCTGGCAGTATGCAAGTATCCCAGACAACGGCCACACCACTCCACAGTGAGTCCTCCTCCTGGGAGAGGGGAAGATAAGGTACACACCAGACTGACTGTGGCCCCAGCGGTGGGCTGGGGGCAGACATCCAGACTGAACTGTGGCCCTGCTCACCAACACAAGTTACTCCAGCCAGCACAGGGGAAGAGCCCTGCAGTTCTGCACCACTCCAGGGACTATCCAAAATGACAAAACGGAAGAATTCTCCTCAAAAGACACTCCAAGAAGTAGCAACAGCTAATGAATTGATCAAAAACGATTTAAGCAATAAAATGGAACAACAATTTAGAATAATAGTCATAAAATTAATTGCTGGGCTTGAAAAAAGCATAGAGAACAACAGAGAATCTATTGCTACAGAGGTCAAGGGACTAAGAAATAGTCATGAGGAGCTAAACAATGCTACAAATGAAGTGCAAAATAAAATGGAGGTGGCCATAGCATGAATTGAAGAGGCAGAGGAGGGAATAGGTGAATTAGAAGGTAAAATTATGGAAAAAGAGGAAGCTGAGAAAAAAGAGAGATTAAAAAAATCCAGGAGTATGAGGGGAGAATTAGAGAACTATATGATATAATCAAACGGAACAATATCCTTATCATATGAATTCCAGAAAAAGAAGAGAGAAAGGGGCTGAAGGTGTACTTGAACAAATCATAGCTGAGAACTTCCCTGATCTAGGAAGGAAAAGGCATTGATCCAAGAGGCACAGAGAACTCCCTTCAGATATAACTTGAATTGATCTTCTCCAAGACTTATTATCATAGTGAAACTGGCAAAATACAAGGATAAAAAGAAAATTCTGAAAGCAGCTAGGGATAAACATGAGCAAACACATAAAGGGAGACCAATAAGACTAGTGACAGAACTATCTACTGAAACTTGGCAGGCCAGAAAGGAATGGCAGGAGATCTTCAATGTGATGAAGAGAAAAAATATGCAGCCGAGAATCTTTTATCCAGCAAGTCTGTCATTCAGAATAGAAGAAGAGATAAAGGTCTTCCCAAACAAAACTGAAGGAATTCATCACCACTAAACCAGCACTACAAGAGATCCTAAGGGGGATTCTGTGAGTGAAATGTTGCAAGGACCTGAGTACCAGACACATCACTACAAGCATGAAATCTACAGAAATCACAATGACTCTAAACCCATATCTTTCAATAATAACACGGAATGTAAATGGACTAAATGCTCCAACCAAAAGATATAGGGTATCAGAATGGATAAAAAAACAAGACCCATCTATTTGCTGTCTACAAAAGACTCATTTTAGACCTGAGAACACCTTCAGGTGGAAAGTGAGGGGATGGAGAACTATCTGTCATGTTACTGGAAATCAAAAGAAAGCTGGAGTAGCCATACTTATATCGGACAAACTAGACTTTAAATTAAAGGCTGTAACAAGAGATAAAGAAGGGCATTATATAATAATTACAGGGTCTATCCATCAGGAAGAGCTAACAATTATAAATATCTATGTGCTGAATACAGGAGCCCCCAAATATATAAAACAATCACAAACATAAGGAACC
Organism: Felis catus; assembly: GCF_018350175.1. Taxonomy (NCBI): domain Eukaryota; kingdom Metazoa; phylum Chordata; class Mammalia; order Carnivora; family Felidae; genus Felis; species Felis catus. Next base: position 33,088,899 of record NC_058377.1, read on the forward strand.
CTATTGATAAGAATGTGGTAATTGCAGGGGATTTTAACACCCCACTTACAACAATGGATACATCATCTAGACACAGGATCAATAAAGAAACAAGGGCCCTGAATGAGACATTGGATCACATGGACTTGACAGATATATTTAGAACTCTGCATCCCAAAGCAACAGAATATACTTTCTTCTCGAGTGCACATGGAACATTCTCCAAGATAGATCGCATACTGGGTCACAAAACAGCCCTTAATAACTATAAAAGAATTGAGATAATACCATGCACACTTTCAGACCACAGTGCTATGAAGCTTCAAATCAACCACAGGAAAAAGGCTGGAAAACCTCCAAAAGCATGGAGGTTAAAGAACACCCTATTAAAGAATGAATGGGTCAACCAGGCAATTAGAGAAGAAATTAAAAAATATATGGAAACAAATGAAAATGAAAATACAACAATCCAAACACTGGGATGCAGTGAAGGCAGTCTTAGGAGGAAAATACATTGCAATCCAGGCCTATCTCAAGAAACAAGAAAAACCCCAAATACAAAATCTAACAGCACACCTAAAGGAACTAGAAGCAGAACAGCAGACACCCCAACCCCAGCAGATGAAGAGAAATAATAAAGATCAGAGCAGAAATAAACACTATAGAGTACAAAAAACCTGTAGAGCAGATCATTGAAATCAAGAGTTGGTTTTTTGAAAAAATAAACAAAATTGATAAACCTCTGGCCAGGCTTCTCAAAAAGAAAAGGGAGATAATCCAAATAGATAAAATCATGAATGAAAATGCAATTAGTACAACCAACCCCCAGAAATACGAGCAATTATCAAGGAATACTATGAAAAATTATATGGCAACAAACTGGACAACCTGGAAGAAATGGACAAATTCCTAAGCACTCACACACTTCCAAAACTCAAACAGGAAGAAACAGAAAACTTGAACAGACCCATTACCAGTGAAGAAATTGAATCAGTTATCAAAAATCTCCCAACAAATAAGAGTCCAGGACCACATGCCTTCCCTGGGGAATTCTACCAGACATTTAAAGCAGACATAATACCTATCCTTCTCAAGCTGTTCCAAAAAATAGAAAGGGAAGGAAAACTTCCAGACTCATTGTATGAAGCCAGCATTACTTTGATTCCCAAACTAGACAGAGACCCAGCAAAAAAAGAGAACTACAAGCCAATATCCCTGATGAATATGGATGCAAAAATTCTCAACAAGATACTAGCAAATCGAATTAAACAGCATATAAAAAGAATTATTCACCATGATCAAGTGGGATTCATTCCTGGGCTGCAGGGATGGTTCAACATTTATGAAAACCCCACAGCTAATATCATCCTCCATGGGGAAAAACTGAGAGCTTTCCCCCTGAGATCACAAACATGACAGGGATGTCCACTCTCACCGCTGTTGTTTAACATAGTGTTGGAAGTGCTAGCATCAGCAATCAGACAACAAAAGGAAATCAAAGGCATCAAAATTGGCAAAGATGAAAGCAAGCTTTCACTTTTTGCAGATGACATGATACTATACATGAAAAACTCAACAGACTCCACGAAAAGTCTGCTATAACTGATACATGAATTCAGCAGAGTCACAGGATACAAAATTAATGTACAGAAATCAGTTGCATTCTTATACACTAATAATGAAGCAACAGAAAAACAAATAAAGAAACTGATCCCATTCACAATTGCACCAAAAATCGTAAAATACCTAGAAATAAACGTAACCACAGATGTAAAAGATCTGTATGCTGAAAACTATAGAAAGCTTATGAAGGAAATTGAAGAAGACACAAAGAAATGGAAAAACATTCCGTGCTCATGGATTGGAAGAATAAATATTGTTAAAATGTCAATACTCCCCAAGTAGTTTACATATTCAATGCAATCCCAATAAAAATTGCACCAGCATTCTTCTTGAAACTAGAACAAGCAATCCTAAAATTTGTATGGAACCTCAAAAGAGCCTGAATAGCCAAAGTAATATTGAAGAAGAATACCAAAGTGGGAGGCATCACAATCACAGACTTTAGCCTCTACTACAAAGCTGTAATCATGAAGACAGCATGGTATTGGCACAAAAACAGAAACATAGACCAAAGGAATAGAATAGAGACTCCAGAATTGGACTCACAAATGTATGGCAACTAATCTTTGACAAAGGAGGAAAGAATATCCAATGGAAAAAAGCCAGTGTCTTTTTTTTAAAAAATTTTTTTTAACGTTAATTCATTTTTGAGAGACAGAGCATGAGCAGGGTAGGGGCAGAGAGAGGGAGACACAGAATCTGAAACAGGCTCAGGCTCTGAGCTATTAGCAGAGCCTGACACAGGGCTCGAACTCGCAAACTGCCAGATCCTGACCTGAGCTGAAGTCAGACGCTCAACAGACTTAGCCATCCAGGCGCCCCAGAAAGACAGTCTCTTTAACAAATGGTGCTGGGAGAACTGGCCAGCAACATGTGGAAGAATTAAACTAGACCACTTTCTTACACCATTCACAAAAATAAACTCAAAACGGATAAAGGACCTGAATGTGAGACAGGAAACCATCAAAACCCTAGAGGAGAAAGCAGGAAAAAAACCTCTCTGACTTCAGCTGCAGCAATTTCTTACTTGACACATCTCCAAAAGCAAGGCAAAAATGAACTATTGGGACCTCATGAAGATAAAAAGCTTCTGCACTGCAAAGGAAACAATCAACAAAATTAAAAGGCAACGAACGGAATGGGAAAAGATATTTGCAAATGACCTATTGGACAAAGGGTTAGTATCCAAAATCTATAAAGAACTCATCAGACTCCACACCTGAAAATACTCCAGTGAAAAAATGGGCAGAAAACATGAATAGACACTTTTGTAAAGAAGACGTCCAGATGGCCAACAGGCACATGAAGAGATGCTCAATGTCACTCCTCATCAGGGAAATACAAATCAAAACCACACTGAGATACCGCCTCATGCCAGTCAGAGTGGCCAAAATGAACAAATCAGGAGACTACAGATGCTGGAGAGGATGTGGAGAAATGGGAACCCTCTTGCACTGTTGGTGGGAATGCAAATTGGTGCAGCCACTCTGGAAAACAGTGTGGAGGTTCCTTAAAAAATTAAAAATAGATCTACCTTATGACCCAGCAATAGCACTGGTAGGAATTTACCCAAGGGATACAGGAGTGCTGATGCATAGGGGCACTTGTACCCCAATGTTTATAGCAACACTTTTAACAATAGCCAAATTATGGAAAAAGCCTAAATGTCCAACAACTGATGAATGGATAAAGAAATTGTGGTTTATATACACAATGGAGTACTACGTGGCAATGGGGAAGAATGAAATATGGCCTTCTATAGTAACGTGGATGGAACTGGAGAGTGTTATGGTAAATGAAATAAGCCACACAGAGAAAGACAGATACCATCTGTTTTCAGTCTTATGTGGATCCTGAGAAACTTAACAGAAGACCATGGGGAAAGGGAAGGAAAAAAAAGTTACAGAGAGGGAAGGAGGCAAACCATAATAGACTGTTAAAAACTGAGAACAAACTGAGGGTTGATGGGGGGTAGGAGGGAGGGGAAAGTGGGAGATGGGCATGAGGAGGGCACCTGTTGGGATGAGCACTGGGTGTTGTATGAAAACCACTTTGACAATAAATTTCATAAAAAAAATTAAAAAAAATAAACACGTGTGTATACTTTCATCATACTTCAGTAAATCACAATGAACATACACTTCCTCTCACTGGAAGTGAACAGATTGCAGTATGCTGGGATTACTGTTCACCCATACCTGTTGCCCCTTCCTGCAGAAAAGATTATGTTTCTTAGCTCCATCAAAGGCAAGATTGGCCATGTGATAGACACTAACCAATGAAATATGAATGGAATTAAAAGATGCCATTTTCCAGCAGGCACTAAGTAAGTCAATATGATTCTGCCAATCCTGTTGAGGTCTGGGGAAAGAGGTCAAACAGCATATTCTGTCTCCAAGTTCCTGATGTAGGAGATGGTCACAAAATGTGGTGTTTCTGAAGGAAGTGAAGGAAAATATATTCTGTAATGGAAAACACACAACTTCCTAAAGCCATGAAGAGGTTATTGCATTTAATGTCAGTGTTAATGAGGACTGAACAAAGCAGGTTCTTTATAGCTTAAAGGAAAATTAGGAACTCCAAAGTGTTCAACTGAAATATTAGTTGAAATGGTCCTTAAAAAAACAAATCACATCATTAAAGGCTGATAATTTATCATCATTCTTCTTTTTTTTTTTAATTTTTTTTTTTCAACGTTTATTTATTTTTGGGACAGAGAGAGACAGAGCATGAACGGGGGAGGGGCAGAGAGAGAGGGAGACACAGAATCGGAAACAGGCTCCAGGCTCTGAGCCATCAGCCCAGAGCCCGACGCGGGGCTCGAACTCACGGACCGCGAGATTGTGACCTGGTTGAAGTCGGACGCTTAACCGACTGCGCCACCCAGGCGCCCCTATCATCATTCTTCTTGAATGAAGGACAAGGCACTCCTGCTTAACAGTACAGAGTACCCATCCTATACAGTGGAAATACAGTAGTGAATCAGGACTCAATGCCTGGTTCAGAGCAGGCAGTCCATAAATGCTTATTAATTGATGGCTTGCTAGTTACTGGTTTGCATATGGGTTGTCAGGTACCCTTGCTAATGCTTTCTAGAAGGGTTAGAGCTTGGCTAACAAGAGAAAAATTTTGTCAACTCCTCCCCAGATCGCCTACTCCCTGTCCCATATCTCCCTGCTAAAGAAAGGGGCAGAAGGATATGTAAAATACAAATACCACCAAATTCCCAGGAATTGAACACTATAATATTAATGATACTTGGCTTTCAGAGGTAGAAGTAGGAAACAAGCTAACTTAAAGAACTTTATATATTCAATCAAAAGTTAAGTGTAAACATCATTTTTTTTCCTCCGGAAACTATTCAGGGATAAAGCTTTTATTGAAATCCAAATAAAGTTTCTATAAATAAAAATAAAGGCAGTTTAGCAGCATAATAGCTATTAATCTCAACAGAATTCAAACAGCCATGAGGAAATTAAAAAGAATAGTCTTCTATACAGCTAACAAAGCAAAAGTCCTTGTACCTTCAATTTCCTAGTAATTAAAAACCCAGCATGTCCTTACAGATGTAATCTACTTGGCCTTACAGTACCTTCTCAGGGTTGACAAAACAAAGCAACATTTGTCTTTAATTTCTAATTCACTTTTCTAATCTGCCAATTCAGATTAAAAATCAACTTATCACAGATAACTAATATCATATTATCCATGGCTTGAAAGAAACAGAAAAAAGAAATGAGTGCATTTATTGGTGTTTGTGTCCCACACAACTTGTGTCCCACAGGACCATTTGTCTTCTCCCTGCTTCTTAGGAAGCAGTTAACTCTCCACAGCCCTGGCCCAACCTGTTACTTCTTCCTGATCTGCCCATGAAAAGTATTTGAACTATAGCCCTCTTCCTGGATCTCAGTGATAGAAACAAAATTATTTGATCACAGGTGTGGGAGAGGATGTGGTGAGGAGGAGGATGTAACCCAGGGACATCTGAGAACTTCCAAAATTAAATTATTTAGACAGTAGTGTGAGGCCCAAAAAATTCATGACAGATGGCAAATGCCTAGGATAAGAAGAATGAGCTCAATTTTCTTTTCTTTATTGTTGGGGAGAACATGTTCCCAAAGCACACATGGGGAAAGTCACCGACAGACAGTGGCAGAAATTGAGAGTTTGGGGGGAAATTCTGAAAGTATTTTCTGGTCCAGTCATGAGGACATGTAGACATGTACATGAGGACTGAATGTTGAGTGACTGTTATTTATGTGACCAAATCATGACTTTCATTAGCAGAAACATCATTTGAAAGGACTTCTTTTTTCCCATTTACAATACCTGGAATAAAGTAAGTACACAATGGAATACTGATGAACCAAACTGCATGAGAGAATGATAATTTAGTACCTTTTCTCTCACAGTTCTCTTTCTCCAGACCTAGGGTAGAAGGACCAACTGAAAAACCATCACACAAAACACGTTTGAGTGGGGACAAGCCTCAGGGTACCAACAGAGAATGCAGAGCAAGCAAGCCTAGGAAAAGTGACAACTGCCTCTATCTCTTTAACAACTAGTCCCAAGATGAAGATTTTGGGACATAGAAGTTTTTTCACAAAAAATAATTTGCTTCAAACAATATGGTACTGGCACAAAAACAGATACACAGATCAACAGAATAGAATAGAAAGCCTGGAAATAAAGTCAACTTATCTTTGAAAAAGGAGGGAAGAGTTTACAATGGGAAAAAGATGGTCTCTTCAACAGATAGTGCTGGGAAAAATGAACTGCTACATGCAAAAGAATGAAACTGGACCGCTTTCTTACACCATACACAAAAATCAACTCAAAATGGATTAAGGACCTAAATGTGAGACCTGAAACCACAAAAATCCTAGAAGAGAGCACAGCCAGTAATTTCTCCAACATTGGCTGTAACAACATTTTTCTCGATATGTCTTCTGAAGCAAGTGAAATAAAAGCAAAAATAAACTACTGGGACTACATCAAAGCAAAAAGCTTCTGTAGTGCTAAGGAAACAACCAACAAAGCTAAAAGTCTACTGAATGAGAGTATATATTTGCAAATGACAATCTGATAAATGGTTAGCATCAAAAAAATATACAAAGAACTTATATAAGTCAACACCCAAAAACAAATGATCCAATTAGAAAATGGGCAGAAAGGGGGCCACCTGGGTGACTCAGTTGGTTAACCATCCAACTTCAGCTCAGATTATGATCTCATGGTTTGTGGGATCAGATCCCACACCGGGCTCTGTGCTGACAGCTCAGAGCCTGGAGCCTGTTTCAGATTCTGTCTTTGTCTCCCCTGCTCATTGTCTCCCTTTTTTCTCTCTCTTTCTCAAAAATGAAATAAACATTAAACATTTTTTTTTTTTAAAATGGGCAGAAGACATGGACAGACATTTCTCCAAAGAAGACATTCAGATGACTAGCAGACACATGAAAAGATATTTAACATCACTCATCATCAGGAAAATGTAAATCAAAACAATGAGAGATCACCTCACCCCTATCAGAATGACTAAAATAACAAAAAAAATACAAGAAACAACAAAAGTTGGCTAGGATGAGGAGGAGAAAAAGGAACACTTGTGCACTATTGGGTGGAAATACAAACTGGTGCAGCCACCAGATAGTATGGAGGCTCCTCAAAAAATTAAAAATAGAACTACCCTATTACCCAGGAATCACACTACTGAGTATTTACCCAAAGAATACAAAAACACTAATTCAAAAAGATATATGTGCCTCTATCTTTATTGCAGTATAATTTACAATAGCCAAACTATGGAAGCAGCCAAAGTGTCCACTGATAGATGAATGGGTAAAGAAGATGTGGTATATATACAGAATGGAATATTACTAAACCATAAAAAAGAATGAAATATTACCATTTGCAACAACATGGATGGAGCTAGAGAGTGTAATGCTAAGTGAAATAAGTCAGTCAGAAAAAGACAAATACCATATGATTTCACTCATATGTGGAATTTAAGAGAGAGAAACCAAGAAACAGACTCTTCACCACAGAGAACAAACATGGTTATCACAGGGGAGGTAGGTGGGGAATCAGTGAAATAGGTGATAGGGATTAAGAAGTAGACTGTGATGAGCACTGGATGATGTATGGGTTTACTGAATCACTATATTGTACACTTGAAACTAATAGAACACTGTATGTTGACTAGACTGGAATTAAAACTTAAAAAAAATTGAACTACCCTCCAATCCAGTAATCATATTACTGGGTATTTACCCCCAAAATACAAAAACACTAATTCAAAGGGATACATGCACCCATATGTTTACTGTAGCATTATTCTCAATAGCCATATTATGGAAGCAGCCCAAGTGTCCATTGATTCATGAATGAATAAAGAAGATGTGGCATATATACATAAAATGGAATATTACTTAGATATCAAAAGGAATGAAATCTTGCCATTTGCAATGACATAGATGCAGCTGGAAAGTATGTCTAGTGAAATAAATCAGTCAGAGAAAGACAAATGCCATACGATTTCACTCATACGTGGAATTTAACAAACAAAACATAGGAGAGCAAAAGACAAACCAAGAAACATTCTCTTAACTACAGAGAACAAACTAGTGGTTACCAGAAGGGGGTGATAGGTGAAATAGGTAAGGAGTATTAAAGGAAGACTTACCATGATGAGCACTGAGTAACGTATAGAATTGTTGAATCACTATACTGTACTCTTGAAACTAATATAACACTGTATGTTAACTCTACTGGAATTAAAATAAAAACTTAGTAAAACAAAAAAAATTGTTTTTTTGAAAGTGGGCTCAAATATGGAGAACTATTGGTGTGTTATTCTTTAACAAAACATACCTAATGGTATAGCTTGAGGGAGAGTTTAGTTCTAATCTTACCTAATATAATGATAATAGACATTGCTATTCTCAAAGTGTATGCATTCCCAAAGTCTTAGAATTTCAAGAAAAGAATACTGTAGCAAGCATTTTTTACAACCAGAAAAGCATTTGTGGACCAATTTTTCAGTTTTTGTACTTGACGCTTTTTTGTTGTTGTTAAGATGAGTTAAACTTTCCTTCTCTACTGAATTACAGGCTAGTCTTATTTGCAGCATCTATAGTTCAAAAACCACAAAGTCCTGAGATTTTTTCACGTTAGGTTTATAAAAAATAGTCTCGTAACAGTGAAAGAATAGTTTTACTCTTCATTTCATAGTATATCTTCTCTGTATATTCACAGTATGGCTCTATTTTAGGATGCTAGATAGTTTTTGCTCTATTACCATTAGGCTTTTTAGTGAAAGCACAAACACAACCACTTTTAATGGTTGATATTGAAAACACATTTTTACCTGAGTTTTTATATTTTGCTATCCTAAGGTTCATTATTAGCCTTATCAGTTCAAAAACACAAACATATCCCATAGAAAACTGAGTTTCCAAAGGATAGCTAGAGCATTTTATGATAAACAGAATCCATCTGAATTACCAAAGCTATAAAGATGCATTTCCCAATTTGGCAAATGAATCAAGACTAGCACTGGTTTCAAATAACAACTGAGAAGTTATTGATGGAAATTGACATAATTCCACTCTGGAAAGTAGTCAAATGTCTAAAAGGAACACAGAGATCTCAAAAAAACAGGATGATATCTAGAAAAATGGTAGAAGAGGTAAACATAAAGATAAAAGCTGCTCTGAACTCCCAATATGATGAGGTTGCTTGATTAATTCAAGATTTAAAAAAGAGGTCTGAGAACTTCACCATCACTGGAATATAATTTTAAACTAAAACAGGTAAAATTCTGGACATGTTGCTAGGAAGAAAACATGACACTTCTTTCAGGTTAAAAAGGACCATATGCTTGAATCTAGAATACCATTAAGTGTTCGCGTATATCCTATAAGTTGTTAAATCACTAGTAAAATAGTGGTATATTGATAAGACACATGATAAAAGAGATAAGAGGTAAGATTACAGTCTGAGCAGAGATTCAAAGTTCCATTAATACATTTTAGACCTTGATGTAGTAAAACATTAAAAATTACATGCAAAAATGTTAAATTCTGAGGACCAGGAAAGCCTCTCAACTTGTCTGAGAGGCTGGTCATTTCAGGGAAAGGGACTCCATTGCATGTTGGGTTGAGGAATGTTTAGAAAACCTTGTTCACCTAAGTTGTCAATACCAAAATGTCTACCCCTCAGCTGCAGGGAGCTTATTTCTAGAAGGTACATTTAATCCTGTCCTCCATTAGCCAGAGTTTCTTTTTATTGATGGTATATGCCATTGTCTTGTCTTTTCAATAGAATAGTGATTCTCTTTGGGTGAGAAAATCTGAATCTCCAAGAATGTGGAAAAACAATCAGAAACAAGGATGATTTTGGATAAGTTGACTTTATGTCCACATAGTAAGACCTCTTGAAATCACTACGTAATTTTGTGTGTGATTTATTTAGAATGTTTAGAACAGTTAAAGGGATATTAATTTCAGCATTTATAAGTCAATTTATTAGATTACAGAAGATACCACAGGTTTAGAAAGATTGTATTAGCCAGAATCACAAACTTGTTTTATTAGGGTGCTGCATTTGGGTGAATAAAATTTACTAGTTTTGTAATTATAATTTGTATGTCTAAAAAAGCTTCACTGATTAAATGTATAAATGGGGGAATTCTATCAAAGTTATAAAAACAAAATGAAAACATTTTTAAAAATTAGGATATTTATACATGAAATAAGATCTGTACATTGATTAAAAATAGGCTGAAAGAAAAAAAAATACAGCTTAAGATAAAATAATAAAAATAAAACTTGAAACTAGGGTTAAGATTTATAACTTTGAGCACTACATACTAATGAAGCAAACATAATTATAATATTCTTTTCTATCATCAAAATCTTCCCTTGGGCAATAAAAGCCTACTGGTACTCAGAGCAACAGTAAAAGCAAATGTGTGCTGAGCACACATCTCATGGAAGGCCTGTGTTAAGTACTATGAAGAAGGCTACAAGGTTCTGTCACAAGTTGCTCAGAGAACTATACCAAAAGCAAAATGTGAGAAATGACACAAACACATGGACTGTAGGATAGCTATTTTTCCGAAAAACAAAACAAAACAAAACAAAACAAAAAAACATTTTACAATTATAAATGATGGCATAGTGATGTTTCAGGTGGCTAAGGCTACAAGAAAGTAGATTTCTGGAAAAGTCTTTAAGGCACTGAAGAAGCATGATGCCGTTTCATAACAGCATAAGTACATGTGACAACCTCCTTATTCAAATTTTCTAATTATTTTACAAACCCTAGTTTCCAGAAATGCATTACTGTTCAAATATATTCTCACTGACTTGACCACGTCCCTATTTAGAGTTTTATTCAATACCATATATAGGTTCAGTTTTTTCCAAAAATTCATCCTTGAGTAGTTCATTTGTATCTAAAAGAACTATCTTTCTTTTGAAAGAAACCAGTATATGAAAAATGAAACCAGTATTAGAAAACACATTTCAAACTCTACTCAAATGCAAATTATACAACATATTGCTCTTTAGGTAACTATTTAGAATGAACATTTGGTACTTATCTGTTGGTTAATATTTCTGTGATTAGATGTAAGCGGGCAATGGAAGATTTTATACTAATCACTTTCCTTGATTTGCAATAAAGAAATGCAAGAGTAAAAACCGGAAATAATTTTCCAAGTCTCTAACATTAGGAGTATCTTTTTTTTGAGAGAGACAGAGAGAGAGGTAGAGACAGAGGGAGAGAGAGAATCTTAAGCAGGCTCCACATTTAGCATGGTGCTCGACGTGAGACTCGATCTCACGACCCTGAGATCATGACCTGAGCCAAAATCAAGAGTCGGACACTTAACCAACTGAGCCCCTCAGGCATCCCAGGGGTATTTTAAATCATGCTTTTTCTTTTGATAATTTCTGAAATTAATCACTAGGAAGCATTTCATTCATTTAAAGTAATAGGTTTTTTCATACACTTAATATTTATGATTTTCAAATGAATGCTTTCCCAGTTTTTATTTTTACTCCTTTCTCAGTTGCATTTTATTAGCAATTTAAAAATTAGCCTGTTTTAAAAATAAATTTAGACATCATGAGAGAAAGTCAACTGAGTTAAATAAAACTTGAAATTGCTTTAGAAGATGTATACATAACCTTAGAAATAAATATACAGACTAATTTTAAATGTCAAATAATCTGACTACATAAGGTACATATGAAAATATTCTAAAATAACCAAGGGTAAAAGGTGGAAAGAAGGTAGCAGAAGATTAAAGAGGATTGAGAATGTTATGGAAAAACACATAAAATGTGTTTAATAAGAATGTTTTGCTACTAAGGACTCAGCAATTCTACATTGAGAAAACAGGTTTTCCTATATATCCCATGTGTTATGGACAATGTCTTATAACATCACACTCGGGTACAAAGTATTTATGTCTTCAGTCTTGTCAATGGCACAGAGAAACTAAAATAAAGAAGCCCTTACTGCCATTAAAAATATTTAAAAAATCAACTAAATACCAACTGCTTCAAATCTCTTCCTGGGATAGAGCAAGGTACATACCTATAAGTAAATAAACACCAAATAAGTAAAAACTAATTTTGGTTACTAAAACACCAGTAGAAACTTCTCTGAATGAAAGTTTTAAACTTGCTTCACCATCAGACTTATGATATGTTTCTATTATTTTCCCAGAATTAACTCTTAATATCACATAATACTTTTGTGATAAAAAAGAAAAAAAAACTATGATAAAATTTTAAATAATTATTAAAGTGACTTACTTTCTTCTTTCTTGCTAATAATGGCAGGCAGGGTGTAAATCTGAAAAACAAAGGAAGTCTGATCAGTTAATGACCCAGCACAGAAACAGGGCGATATTGGTACAATGATACACAAAATGAGTATCTTGATTTCAAGATCTTACAACTAGTATGTCCATAGAGCCATTTCCCTACCCTATCAACCAACCTTGCTTCCCAAGCCTTTCCATCATGGCTATCCAGCCCTGGGCAAAGTTCTAGCACTTTCCATTTGATTTATGTATCTCATTTATTACCCAACATGATGCATAGTATGTATTCCTTCTTCAGGAAGGATTTCATGACAGATTTTACCAGATTGCTGCTTCCTCAAATTATCTCCTTAGCGTTTTGTTCTCAACATGTACAACCTTAACTTGTACTTGAGCTATCACATTGTCTTCTAAATTTGCTTTAGGTCACGGCTTACCTCTCAACTATTAGTGGCAAAGAGTCAAGTCCTTTTGTTTTACTTTTTTAATCTGTAATTGGCTGATACTTTTGTAAGTTATAATAAAATTAAAACATAATAAACACTATAAAGAATAGGCGCAGAGTCCAAAATTTTTATTATTAAACTCAATAGGTGTAAAATGACTACTTCTAATTGCTATAAAATTTTCCAGATGCTTAATCATACTTTCTGCACTCATTTGATTGTGGATTGGTAACAGTTTGAGGGATGGCCTCAAAGCCTAGGGTCCACACTTTATATAGTTCTGTTGTTGCACAGGTACTCTGCACCAAGGTTGTTCACAAATTATTTGCCAACTAAAGGATAGTTTTCAATGGATAGGGCAGGGCCTCCTATTTTCTCTGTGTGCTCATACCTCCAACCCTCCAATGTGGTGTTCTTCATAAAGAAAACAGACAGTGATCGATGATTTATTCCTTTTTACATCAGCCTCCCTAATAATTTTAAGTAAATTATCATGGCCACATCAAAATAACTATTAAAACAGTGAAGATATGGATGTGAGGGAAAATGTCAAGCCACAAGGCAGTTTTACCAAATGAGACTTTTTTTTAATATGAAATTTATTGTCAAATTGGTTTCTATACAACACCCAGCGCTCATCCCAGCAGGTGCCCTCCTCAGTACCCATCTCCCATCCCCCATCAACCCTCAGTTTGTTCTCAGTTTTTAAGAGTCTCTTATGTTTTGGCTCCCTCCCTCCCTAACCTTTTTTTTTTCCTTCCCCTCCCCCAAATGAGATTTTTAAACAATGATATAGACCACAGGATTAGTTCTTACCCTAAACCTTTGCTCATCACACTGATCATAAAGCCTAACACAGGCCTTGCAAAGAGTGAGGACTTTATTATTAACTGAATAAAATAAGCAAATCAGTACAGCCAAGTTCATGGTAAGTAATTTGTTAAAAAGTAATTTTAGGATTTTAAATTAGTCCTGGAAGTTATCCTGAGAAACAAATTAGAAAGTTGGTGTTATGTACCAGTGAGACAATACCAGAAAAACAGTAAGAATCTCTAATCCTCTGATTTGCTGTATTAATATTTTCAAATATACTACAGACAAAAAATCCGGATATGCTTTGTAATTAGAACAATAAAATCTAAAAAAAAAAATTTCACATTTATTTTTAACATTATTTATTTATTTATTTATTTATTTATTTATTTATTTATTTATTTATTTGAGAAACAGAGCAGGAGCAGGGGAGGGACAGAGAGAGAGGCAGACAAAGAATCCGAAGCAGTCTCTAGGCTCTGAGCTGTCAGCACAGAGCCCAACACAGGGCTCAAACCCATGAACCGTGAGCTAAGCTGAAGTCAGACACTTAATCAACTGAGCCACCCAGGTGCCCCTAGAACAATAAAATCAAAATTCTTACTGGTTCTTTCCCATCCATGGCTTCGAGCCAGAGTTTCCGATTAGCTTCTGAGAATGCCTGTAATGTGATGATTCCATGCCTATTAAAAACAAATGTTTTATATATTTAATTTATTCCTGTTATGTGTTCACCCATTTTTTTTTTTGTGGTTTTAAAAGTAAAGGTAAAATTTTAAGAAAAAGCAGGAAAGAAAAAAATGAAAAGAGAGGAAAAAAAAAGAAAAGAGAAGAAAAAAAGAATTTAAAAAATGAAAAGAAAAAGACTTATGGTTCCTTTTAGAAAAATTACTATGAGGACACACACACACACACACACACACACAAACACACACACACACACGTTTAATTCTAATGGCTGCAGGTAGTAAAATCACTGGTTTAGGTATGACTGCCTGAAGGAGGCTAGTTTCAAACTCTTTCCTCTGAAATGGCCAAAAAGCATTCACCAAAGTCCAGAACCACCTAAACATTCTCCAGTATTAGAATGATTAAGATTATGACCCCAATGTGGTACAATCTAGTCACTAAAAATAATTTCAATGAGTATATAGTAATATGAAAAGTTTCATACCATACCTAGTTAATTATTAAGAAGACATTAAAACCAAAGTGTTTATCTATATCATGATCACAATATTAAAATTAATTCATTTAAAAACAATTTTTCCCATGTACCCATTCTGAAATAGTTACTTGAGGATACATACACACTTCAAGAGAGAAAGAGTAAGAAAAGGGAAGGAGGAAAGCAATATAAGACAGAAAAAGACAGGAAATCCAGAAATAGTAAAATTGATCTAGTTAACTGCAAATTATCCAGAAAATAAATTTGAACAGGAAATTAAAGGGCTCTGTGAAGAGATACATTGAGGAGGAAATTTCATTTAAATATTGTATGATTAAAAACCAGTATGACTTAAAACTGTGACGAAGGCATATTATGCCTTGTGTAAACAGGAAAATAGATCATTGGAATGACAGGAAAAAGAAAAATGTATGTGAAGATCGTGATCACTTGATCTTAGAAAATCTAAGCCAGTATAAACAGAAATAATAAAATAATAATCAATATTCGTTGGCTGTTTATTATGTGCCAGGCACTATGTTGTAAATTTTACCTTTCTTATCTCATTTTATCCTCATAGGAACCCTTTGAGGTGACTACTTATTATCCTTATCCTTACAGATGAGCAAACTAAAGCAGAATTTAACAATGTGCCTCAGGGTTACAGAACCAAAAAGTGCTGCTGAAATAAAGAAAAATCACTAGCATGTTTGTATTTGTGTACATAGAAAATACAGAAGTTCCTACCACAAACTATTAAAACCAATAAGGAGCTCAACAACTATGCTGGGTATAGATTGATATATTAAAAAGATTAATAGCCTTTCTATCCATGAGCCTCAAACATTAGGAAAAAATATATACTAATGAATTCTATTCAAAATTGCAATAAAATGAAGAGACTCAAGAATAAATCTAAAAAAAATATGTAAAATATTCAAAAAGAGTTCAACTGTCCATCAATTAATTAATAACTTCAATGCTACTCCAAATCAAAAAACCCCAAAGGATTTTTGTGGAGACAAAGGGAAACTTAATAAGCAGATTCATAAAATGTAAAACCACAGGGCCAAAATATTTAATACAATTAAAAAAAATTTTAACGTTTATTTATTATTGAGAGACAGAGAGACACAGAGAGTAAGCAGGGGAGGGGCAGAGAGAGGGGGAGACACAGAATCCAAAGCAGGCCCCAGGCTCCAAGCTGTCAGCACAGAGCCCGACGCGGCTCTTGAACTGACAAACTGTGAGATCCCGACCTGAGCTGAAGTCGGTTGCCCAACCAACTGAGCCACCCAGGCACCACTATTTAAAGAAGCATAAAAAATGGGGGCCTTGCCCTACTCAGTAGTTATAAGTGACATATATGTAAACTATAGTTTATAAGAGTATATAGAGTAAGCATTTTAAATAGTGCATTCACACAAAGCTACAGTATTCAGAAAAGTATGGTAGTAATGCAGGGGAAGAGAAATAGATTGTGGAATAGAATAGAGAGAAAGAAGTATATCTGTCCATATTTAGTTTCTGTTCTTCTTGTATTGATACAAGGAAAAAAAAAGTAGAGCTAAATATCCCCATTAGATTATAAACTCACATGTGCAACATTTATGTCTCTCCCAATGTCCCAATGTCCAGAACGGGGTGCTCTGCCCAGAGGAGGCACTGAATTTCACTGGCTGAAGGAAACTAATGGCATTCCCAGCTCTGTCTTATTATTCCTTGGAAGCAAGGCTACCAGGCTTCAAAAGTCCACAAAAAGGCTTACCCAGGCATGGTGAACAATGTTGTCAGGATCATTCATAGTAAAGGGAACTCAAGTCCACCACAAATCCCTTAATGTAGTCATTTATGTTGATTTCCCAAATTCTTCTTTGAGTGATGTTGCTTTTTGCTAGCATTCTGTGTCTGATTTATTTATTGAATGCATCATGCAATATATATTTGTTGAATAAATACATAAAAGAATGAAATAAATATGCATACTGTTTTTAAAGACTGAAAAACAAGTACCTGTATACTGTTTCATACTTATATCTAAACACAGAAACAAATAATTTAGCATATTAAAAATATAAAGTAAAAATAAAACCTCAAACCTTTCAACTACTTCTATGTCAAAGCAGAATCGTTTGTCAATTGAATCTGTCTTCCGTCGGATACAAGATTTCAATTTAAACATTTCTGGTGAACCAGTAACAAGGCCATTCTGAAACAAGAAGAGGAACACATTATTGACGTGATGACAAGGGCAACTGAAAAATATTAAATATGCCATCTAAGGTTGCTTCCATTAAAATGTTAATTTAAAAAAAAAAGTTAACTTAAAGGTTATATATAAAGGTCATAATCACATCCTGTCCTCTGAATACAGACTTTTTGCCTAATGTTAACTGCTCAATTATAATACAAACTGTTTTTTAATAAATTAATCACATATACTCATATTACTTAAATAATTTTGTGGCATGCCTGTCTAGTGGTCTTAAATACTTAAACTTATGTTAAATAGCTCTACAATGTACATTGTTTAGGACTTCAGATTTACAGAAGGTGTTACATCACAGTTACCTTAATGTCACAATTAGATATACAGAATGCTTGTCAGGATACAACACTGTTGCTCTGAATCAAATGCCCAAGGTTGCTAAGAGATTAGTATTGTTTATCTGTGTGTGTGTGTCGGAGGGGGCACACACGTGAGCAAGTATGTGTGCACGTGTGTGTGTGTGTGTGTGTGTGTATTAAAGTCTTATAGTATTAAATGATAATTGGTTCAAAGTCTCAGGAGAGCTACCAAAATAATACATTTCTAGTATTTGCTTGCTATAAATGTATGGCTTTCATACACAACACATGACTGCTCTGCCGATAACCAACTGCTATTCTACTAGTGAAACCACAACTGTTTGGATAAGATCCAACACAAGCTGAAGCTGTAAGAATTCTCTTCTATATACCTGAGACACCAGTCACCTTAAGGGGAATGTTTACCTAATGTCTGGTTAATTCTACTATCTTTGGTTACAAAGATCATAGATTTATTTATTAGCAGAAGTTTGGCTTGGTCTACTTGTTAACAGCTCACTGACTGTCACATAAGCGGGCTTTCAGGCAACATCTTTTCTTATGAAACCTTTAAAGTACAAACTAGCATGATTACAGCACTTAACTTCTCATGATGGCAGGAACTGAAGGTTACTTTTGCTCTGGTATGTTCTCCTTTATATTCTGTCTCTCCATTTGAATTATTAGACTCTATTGAATGCCCAAGCACAATAAGTTTCAGCTGATGTATTTGAGTATATATCTAAGTTAGATCAACATTTACCTCTGCTATGATCTATACCACAAATTAGCCAGGTGAGTCACTTACCTCGATTTTCTAATCTTTCAAAATAAGGCTAGACTAAATAATCTTTAGGGTAACTCTCAGCTCTAGGATTCTTAGATGATATGGCTTTAAATTATCTAATTCTTAAGTCCAGTCACTTGCCATATTCATACCATAACTCACAAAAAGATTGTAACCTCTACACAATAAAGGTGCTGCACTCTGTAGCAGTAGCACTTCCTTATATAAAGTACACTTTGTTCTATATTGTTCACTAGCCATGCGAGACATTCAGTGACCAATTTACTTTTGGGGTAAATGGGCATCAATTGATTCTTCTGAGAAAGTTTGCTGGCCAGCATTTCAGTAAACAGCACACAGTTTAGAAGAGGAAGCAGCATGCAGGGGCAAAAGGCAGCCTCCCACAGAGGCCACCTGTAGGAAAGATGCAGAGTCCTTGAGCCTGGTCCAGCCACCAACAGGCTCTACTGGGCTGCCAGCTACAAACAACTCTGCTGCCAGGGATATGGGAGGACACCTCTGTGGTCTCCTGAAGGATCCCTACATTGAACTCCACTCTTATAAACATTCCATGAGGAGATAAAGGAAAATCCTGGCCACTCTTTCAAGTCATCAAGATCACTGAACTTTGAGAAGACTTTTTTTGACTTTTTGATTTTTCAAAATTGTTTACATGTTTATTAGAAAAGCAAGCAAATGTGTTTTTTTTTTTTTGCTTTGTTTCCATTACTTAACTAATAAACACAGTTTTTTTAAAAAAAGAAAACTCACCATTTTCCCACTGGATTTCATTTCTGAAACACTCATTGTAAATGTTTTACTTCCCTTATCATATGTACAATAATGTTTAATCCATGTAAAACCAAGCGGCCCTGATGTAAGGAAACAAACATTACAGATTGTTAATAAATGATTTGTGTCTAAGTTTGTACAGTTTTTGAGGCTATGATACACAACTGAGTATCTCCATAGGCCATGAAAGTTTAGAATATTTACTGTGAGAAAGGCCAGTGTTGGGGAAGAGTGGTATGGGGTAAAGTGTCTTGGAATCAAACGTGGCTTTACTTGCAGCACTGATACTCCTTTGTAGCTCAAGAGTTATATTACCTCTGAATTTCAGTTATCTCAGTAAAAGTGACATATTTTACATTCCAAAGAGGTAGGAACAATGAGAAATAGCCTGAGTTACTATAACTGATATCCTTACTTATATCCTTGTTCTTTACTCTCAAAACTGCCAGAAACTCTACTAAAACTTTAGCCAGGTCATTTCATCAACTTTGCTTATAACCCTCCAGTGGTTTCCCACTTCACTCCAGGTAAAAACCAAACAGCTGGGGTGCCCAGGTGGCTCAGCAGGTTAAGCATTCAACTTCAGCTCAGTCATGATCTCACGGTTTGTGAGTTCAAGCTTCGCGTCAGGCTCTGTGTTGACAGCTGAGAGCCTGGAGCCTGCTTGGGATTCTCTGTCTCCCTCTCTCTCTGCCCCTTCCCCGCTCATGCTCTGTCTCTCTCTCTCTGTCTTTCTCTCAAAAATAAACATTAAGGGGAGCCTGGGTGGCACAGTCAGTTAAGCGTCCGACTTCAGCCAGGTCACGATCTCGCGGTCCGGGAGTTCGAGCCCCGCGTCGGGCTCTGGGCTGATGGCTCAGAGTCTGGAGCCTGTTTCTGATTCTGTGTCTCCCTCTCTCTCTGCCCCTCCCCTGTTCATGCTCTGTCTCTCTCTGTCACAAAAAATAAATAAACGTTGAAAAAAAAATTAAAAAAAAATTAAAATAAATAAATAAATAAATAAATAAATAAACATTAAAAGTATGAATAGTTCAAAAAGGACTTAAAAAACAAAAGACGAAGAACCTATTACTATACACAATGGCCCTACATGTTCTGGCCCCTCATTACTGATCTGTCCTCGCATCTTACTACCTTCTGCCTTATATACTCTATATACTCTGCTCTAGGTACACTGCCCCTCCCCCTTGCTGATTATTGAACAGAGAGAATGCATTTCTACCCCAGGGCATTTGTACACCCTGTTCTTCTTCCAGCCTGAACTACTTTTCCTTCAGTTATCTGCATGGTTTGCATCGTTACTTTCTTCACATCTTTTCCTAAATGACACCTTTATAATACAGCCTTTCCTGCAGAGATATCTAACATCTCAACACTCTTACCTTGATATTTCTTATATCTCTCTAGCTTTATTTTCTTCTTGGCAGTTATCACTATCTAAAACATGATAAGTTTTATGAATTTATTCTATTTATTGTTTGTTTCTGCCACTAGACTATAAAGCTCTATACAGCAGGAACATGTGTTGTTCTGCTCACTAGTTAGTATATTCTTTTCTTTTTTCTTTTTCTTTTTTTTTTTTTTTGAGAGAGAGAGAGAGAGACAGAGACAGAGACAGAGAGTGCACATGTGAGTGGGGGAGAGGGGCAAGGAGAGAGAGAGAGAGAGAGAGAGAGAGAGAGAGAGAGAACCCCAAGCAGACTCCACACTCAGCACCAAGCCTGATGAGGGGCTGGATCCCACAACCCTGAAATAAAGAATCAGAAAGAAAGAGAGAGAGAGAGAGAGGGAGAGAAAATCCCAAGCAGACTCCACACTCAGCACAAAGCCTGATGCGGGGCTGGATCCCACAACCCCAAAATAAAGAATCAGATGCTCAACCAACTGAGCCACCCAGGTGCCCCTTACTAGTATATTCTTAATCCTTAGAACAGGCCCAGACATTAGCTGTCTCTCAATAAATACTTGACAAATGAATGAAGGAATTAATCATTCATCTTTCTAAGACCTCATTGAACTTGGAGTTATTTCCTATTACCACTAATCTGAAAAAAGTGAACTCAACTCCTTAAAGTAAAAATAACTTTTGATTTTCATTTAAAAGAAAGCTATATATGTATAGTGCTCATTTTTACCCCTATAAATACTGTGCAACTCTTTCCCATAGCATACCACATTATTCTCCTATATTCTCCTTAAGGAATTAGATGCTGCTGCTTCACCAGGAATAGGGATGCACGGTGATTTAATTTTTCCATGACTAAGGTAGAAGACCTTCAGTTTTCCCACAGAGAAGCCAATTATCCTGTATTCAAAAGCCAGAGTGGGCTAATTGGGTTGAAAATGGTGTCCGTTTTCTCTACAACTTCTCCATCTAGGCTCCCATCCTGCTTAACACCTGGATCTTTCTAGCAACAATTATGTACAATATTATTGCTGGCTTAGTTTCATAACCATATATTTAAAAGTGAGAAATTGTAATGTAACAATGTACCACTTGATAAAAGTGTTTCATGAGCCATTTGAATTTTCTTTCTATAATAACAGTGCCCTTGGTGGCATATTTAGCTTTAAAATACTTAAACAACTCCAGAGTTAAAATTATAGGGTATAGCTATATACTTTTTTAATCATAAAGGATTATTGTAATAAACTTCAATTCTGTTACAGGGCCATTTCACGCTATAATACTTAAGCATACTTGTTGATAATTCTGTTACATGCAGTATAAAATACTTAAAGGTTTAGAGCTGATTAGTGGAAAGTGGCTGGATGAAAATACTTACAGTGACTTTATTACTTAAGAAGCAATTTATGAAGCAATATTAGCAATAATTTTTAAATAAAACTACTGTAATGCTCTGATGACATTTTATACCTAAATTGTTTTTTCCTGCCTCCATCTGAAGTATAGAACCTTGTGTATTTAATCTTCAAGTTTGTTGTACACACATGCTACTTCCTTTAAAGTTGTTTGGCACTAGGCCAGAGCAGAGCAGATGTTCTTAGACAAGAAATTCTGAAGTCCTTTAAAAAAAGTGTGGGAAAATAAAAATTTATTTTATCTCTACTGTTGCAAAATAAAACAAGCTTAATTATCTTACCCACTAATCATCTGAGGTTGCTCAGATGATGTTTGTGGAATGAGAGGAAATAACATTCACTAAATACCTACCAAGCGCCAACATTTTATCTAGAAACTTCTAAAGTCAGACATTATATAAGACTGATGCACACTACCTACTGCACTGAAGAGGCAGGTTAAGTCAGACATTATAAAGAGGATTTTACATATAAAAAATATAGCTTATGAGCTGGAGATGGCGCTACTTTCTCCATCAATAGGGCATGTGATTGAATTGTTATTTTTAGCAGAATAATACTTCTCAATAGTTGTTTTAAGAATCTAATGAGATAAATCTAAATTGCACAAAATAGTAAATGTTCATGGTAAATATTATCCACCAATACTGATAATAGAGACATTTTATATATATTATCTCTATTCTTGCAACATCATTATTGGATGGGTATGAGTATTTTTCTTTTATAAATTAGAATACTGAGCTCAGAAAATTGTTTGTTCGAGTATCATCTAGTTAATAGGTGGCAAGCATGGAATTTCAACATAGTTCTGACTTTGGAACCCATGCTTTTCCTGTTTAAAATGAAATCCATTAGAATGCAATTTAATGTATGCCCAGAAGTGGGTAACATAAAAACCACAGATCTAGGTAAAGTGAGGTTCTGTGTTCAAACTGCAATGATCTCCTACTACTACCCCATCACATCCATCTCCATTTATCACTCAATTTACAGCTTTCATATTTATGATCACTGGTTTCTAATTGCATGAGTGTGTCTTATGCCTTCCACTACAGAATAAAGACCCTGAAGCCAATTTTTTTATCTCATCTTCTATTCCCCACAGAACTTATTCATTCAGTATACAGCAACAGTACAATCAATATGTGAACTGGTTTGATTTTCTTATAAATGTTTTCAAATATACAAAGTGGAAAGGGGCTATGGATATTTGTCCCCTGTATAAAAATAATTCCATGGGTGCCTGGGTGGTCAGTAGGTTAACTGTCTGACTCTTGACTTTGGCTCGGGTTATAATCTCATAGTTCGTGAATTAGAGCCCTGCGTCTGGCTCTGGGCTGACAGTTCGTAGCCTGTTTGGGATTGTCTCCCTCTCTCTCTGCCCCTCCCCCACTCGTAAGCATGCATGTGCACTCTCTCTTAAAATAAAATAAATTAAACAAAAATAATTCCAAAGGGATATAAATCCATTCATTTTTCTTTTAAAATCCCCAGGCAATGGGAAGTGAGGAGATGGTGAATACGAAAAGAAAGAAGGGAGGGATTATATTGGGGCATGAGAGCACTTTTGAAGTTGATGAATATGTTCATTGTTGTCAGTGGTCATAGTTTCACAGGTGCATATATATATATATATATATATATATATGGCAAAACTTATCAAATTATACATTTTAAATATCTGCAATTCATTGTATGCCAACTGTACCTCACTAAAGCTGTAAAAACAATGCAGGTGGATATGGAGAACACTGAGAGGAAATTTTCTTAGAAGCAGGAAGGCAACATGAAAGGAGAGCATGCTAAATAAAGAAAGTGAGAGAGTCCAAATGTGCAAGTCTCAAAGGCCACACACCACTAAGGGGTCATCACAGGATGAGCACAACAAGCTAGCATTGTAGAGGGGTGTGCTGGAAGTGCCACAGAGGATGGATTATAGACAGGCAAACCTAGTGGCAGAAAGAGCACAATTATGAGGCCACTGTAAGACTGTGGAGATGAGAAGGTGTGGGTTCAAAGGTTACCAAGGAGATAAAATGGAAAGAGTGGGCCCCAAGTTACAGGGAGACAATGGAGTTAAGGAGTTAAGTATTTATTTCCAGTTTCCAGCCTAAGAAGGTGGGTGATATCATTTAAAGAGATAGCATATTTCAGGGGAAACATCAATATCAAAAAGGGCTTTATAATCATCTAGGACTGACCCAGAGGGGAAGTCATGTATCTTAAAACACAAGATACCAACATCAGATGGGTGCACAAAATACTGAATTTTTCCACCGATGCAGTCTCCAAGTTACTCAAGGGCCTATGCTTATAGTCAGACTGAAATGTCCAACAAATGGAGAACAAGTAAACTACACCCTTGCCCAAGAGATGGACTAGCAAGTAGCAAATAAACATGATGTATTTGAAAATTAATGTACAAAATAATTTAGCTAGGTAATCCATCTTTCTTTTCTTAGAACAAAATATTGTGTACCCATAAGGATTTTAGCAACTGTGCAACACTGGGGAATAAAAACAAAAAAGAAAAAAGTCAAGCCATAAAACATTATTGAATTGTAATGAATAAAAAAAAAATCTTTAAGCAAGAGGATGGCACCTCCTCTACTACACACGTTTGAACAAGCCTCTCTATCAATACATTTTTCTGCTCAGCAAAATATTTTATTGATGCAAAATGTAAGCTCAATGTACCCTCACACTGAGGTTTTCAAATCTGAAGAAGTTATTCAAAACAAGTATTCAAAAATTTCTTTAGTGTCCTGAGTTAAATCCATATACCTTGTATGTGACAAGTGAATTAGTTTTTTTTCATGAAATTATGGTGAAAGCAATGTATTATGGTCTAATTACAGAATAGCTAGGCAGGTCATTAGATTTATTTTGACATTCAAAGACAGCACACTGGTCAAAGTCGATTGTGATGAAAGAGAAAATCCTCAAATCCAGATCTCCTGAGCCAGCAGCCCTCTATCATCTAACCCGTACAGTAACAGATATTTGCTGAGTTTGTTTGTTAGAAGTAATCATTATTTGCTTGTACACTGCTATCCAACAAATGAGCATCACCTGAGTGAGAATGTCAAACATAAAGTGTGCTGGCATTTTAGTAATCATATTGCATTATGTCAAAAACTTTCACAGCCAACCCAGAATCTCCAGCTTTCCCATCTCAAACCTTTTAACTGTAACATCTTACTAACTAACCAAAACAACTTCATTAATCTATCATCTACTGATATGGAGACTTCAGAGTAGTGCTACTCTATGTAGTTTTTGACTCTCAATATATGAGAATAGTACAGAAAATAAAAATAAGCATTTCAAAACTTGTACAGTGATTTGGCATTACTGCAAAATTCAAGCACATGACTTTGTGTTTCACGGACAGATCCATAATGGATTGGAAATAAAGACAACTGTTCCTTTACCACAAACAGTAGGAGATTGGTGCATTAGGGTATGTCTGGTTTGAAACAGTTAATTTGGTCCAACTTGTTCCATTCAATGCAAGCACCATGCAGAAAGAGCCCTAGTTATACAAGTTTGGATGGGTTTTTATTAATTTTTGTGAGAAAAACTTTCTTAGTGTGAGGCAATTATAATAATGTCCTGTTGTGTCTGATGCTTATTTCCTAACCTCAGGAAGTAAAGAGTGCCAATTTGACATTACATGATTGCCAATTTTACTCCTAAAAACTGATGGAGCACAATTAAATGAAATAAGGCTGTGGGAAAAGAAAAGTATTATAGTCACCAGGATGATTCATACTGATAAAGGCTTTGAATTTCAATTTTTCATCAAACTTTAAATTGAGATTAGCTATCACAATGAAACTCTAAAACTGAACTCATGTTACCGTACCATCAGTGAAGGTTGTAAGTTCCAAGTTCAATAATATGCCAACTTGGAGATCCTGATGGCGAAATGTGGAAAAATTTCCTCACTTTGATGGTGGTAGTGGGAGAGCAGACTAAATATGATAAAGCTGTAAGGAACTGTAGTCTCCCTATTTGAAGGAAAAAACACTAACCAAGTCAAATCTCACAGAAACAGAATGTTAATTATAAGAGACATTAAGTTACATCTTTGTGACTCACGTTTCTCCTGGACATAAAGATAGCCTTCCATTGTCCACTGGCTGGGTGGTCTGTAATCTTGGTTGGCAGATTTCATTCTTTGCATCAACCGCTCTACTTCTTGTCGAGTACTTTCAAAATTATTCCTTGTCTTTAAGTAAATAGAAACAACAATTTCATTCATTGTTTCCTACCAGTTTTGAGGAACTTCCAGTCTAAAGTTTCAAAACTACAAATGGTGCAAAGGATAACTCTGATTCTCTCAGCACTATACACCACATCGTTGATCGTACATGCTGAGTCCTATGGTCTGATTTTGAATTGCGTTAGCGAAACTTTCCTGAATAAGCTTCTGCATGTTTTTCGGTTTTTTTAATCTGTGTGTGTGTGGGGTGCATGTATACACTTTATTCCTATTTCCTACTCTAACAATATTCCTTAGGGTTCAAATCATAACATTTAAAAATGTAATATTTATGAAATAGAGTTTTATATTCATTAATACCTAAGGTAAAAAAGCAGACTTATCTTGAAATAGTAATCATGAGGTCAGTGTATAAATTAACTCATAAAAACGAATGGGTTTCCATCGTGTGTATGTATACACACACACACACACACACACACACACACACACATCACAACTTTATCTATTCATCCATCAATGGACATTTGGGCTCTTTCCATACTTGGCTAATGTTGATAGTGCTGCTATAAACATTGGGGTGCATGTGTCCCTTCGAAACAGCATACCTGTATCCCTTGGATAAATACCTAGTAGTGCAATTGCCGGGTCTTGGATGTAAATTAAAAAGATAAATTAAATAAATTAAAAACAAAAAACAACAACAAAAAACGAATGGGTTTCCTAGTTGTAACATCTTCTATTACAAAAAATAGTTTACTCACATTACAGCAAGTTTACTTAAGGTAAGACATAGAAAGCTTAAAGCTTTTCTCTCTCTTTTGTATTCAGGCCACATTATTTCAATAATACGTTTGGAAGCAAGCAATATGTTTGGAAATATAAAAATTATCACCACCCAACTCTAAAATTTGTTATGGCCCATGATAAAATAATTGAATCCCAAAGTAAGTTAGGAAAATTTTCTTGTCACTTTTGCTACTTTTTAAACTTTTTTTTTCAAATTCTGTTAAACATAAGGATCAGAAAAATTTCCAATTCTTTACATTCCTCTCTTGTTCTTGAATCGCAGGAATCTTAATAAAAATATTTTGGCCTTTATCATTTTCCCTTTTAGTATTTACGAAGAAGTCCAAATGCGTTCCATATTGAAAAACAATGAAATGGCTTGCATGTGAAACTGATTCTGCTAGAAAATCTAGATTAAAAAAAAAGCTAAAACCCAAAATATAAATTAAATAAATCCAATTACCTATTTCTCATGGGACATTCCAACTCCATAGTTCCATTTATTGAACATCTCCACAATGGCAAGAATCAGATAAGCAGTGAAAGACAAGCTTTTTATAGAAAAAGAAGTGAAAACTTTCCAAACTATTTTGGCTATAGAGTACTAGATTATCAGGGTTTCAGAAATAAGTTCATTCATACAAAATACTCAACAATTAGAACTTTCTTGTCAGGTTCAATAATCCAATAATGGATTGGATACGTTTTTGTATTTTTTTTTTAATGTAAGTGATGTTAATCATCTGCAAATCTGAATTTATATAACTCTGAAACTGGACATTAAAAGGATTAGACAACTTACAAAATAAACTCTAACAAAAATATGATGTTTGTAAATAATTCTCAATTAAGCTTTAAAGCAATTATTATGAGTCCTTAAAAACCATATTCAAATTAATTATTATTATTCAAATTCAAATAAAAATATCATATTTGTTATATACAATTTGAGAGAGAAGAAGGACATTCCTTCAGTGCTTAAGTACAACCTCTTAATTTCACAAATATAGAAATGTTACCCTTTCAGAAAGTAAGACTTGCCAGAGGTCACTCAGTAAATCAATGAGAACACTGAATAAAGGCAAAAGTTTCCAGCCTTCCAAGTATCTATTATGTATATCTCAGTAATATTTATTTCTATGAAACTTGCCAGCATAACTTTTTCTAACATATGATTAGCTCTTTCCTGGTATACTTTTAACCAGGAGCTAGAAAAAAATATTTTAATAAATTTATTAAATGGCTTTTCTAAATTAGGTAAATTTTTGACCTACTCCAAGGTTTGGCTGTATTATAATTAGTTTCTTTGTCATCATCTGATTCACTAAGGAGAGGCAGTAAAAATAGGTATAGTCTTACGTTCTGCAAGTTGAACTGAAGCTGTTGCTTATATGGTGCAAATTCTTGGGCGAGTTCGTATCCCTCGTGGTAAAAAGTAAATAAACCCTGCAAGAATGACAAAAGCTGCAAACACAGAGAAATGAAAGAAACTATGAAAATATGTTTTAAAAAAAGATGACCAACAAACATAATAAATTGGGAAATTATATTTCATTCTAATTCCTCAACCTAATAAATTTTCAACTCCCTTTGTTTGGCAAGCAGACACTAGAGTTATGAATGTGAAACAAACCACAAAAACTAATTTTTACTTCATTTTTGGTAAACAGTGACTGGGACAGTTGTTCTATTAACTATTCTACTATTCAAATGCATTGAAGAAATATCCAGGACAGACCATTAGGATAAAAGCCAAAGTAACATAGTTCCTACCTTAGAAGAGCTTCTAACCCAAACAGAGAGATAAACATGTGCAGATGTGAGGAAGACAAACCAGCAAATTAGAGATAAGGAGTACCCAAGGGAAGGAATAAGAATTTGGCCAGATAAAATTAAGAAAAATTTCTCAAGGTGGCAGTACTGATGTGGGTATTAAATAGACAACATTTCAGCAAGTAGTAAGAAGAACTGAAATCAGAGGGAAGAGTTGAGCAACAACCTGGAATTGGATACAGATCTTTCATTAAAGAATTAGAGTAAAATCCTCTTTAGGAAACCACAGTGTCTATTATCCTAACCTTCCAATCCCAAACTCATATGTACTTATTTATTAGGGTCTAATTCATAAAGCAAGAGTGGTTCTCCATTACAGGACATGGTTGTTTACAGAGAGTAATCACAACTGAAACATTATTAACTTTCTTCATTTAATTCACTGGGATTTTTATTACAAACTTCTCCACCAATTTGATCTCTTCCTACAATAAAGTTAGAAAATACTTTTGAGAAATAATGCTTTTTAAAAATTTTTTAATGTTTATTTAATTTTGAGAGAGAGACAGAGTGTGAGTGGGGGAGGGGAAGAGAGAGAGGGAGACACAGAATCCGAAGCAGGCTCCTGGCTCTGAGTTGTCAGCCCAGAGCCCGATGAGGGGCTCGAACCCATGAACTGTGATATTATGCCCTGAACAGAAGTCAGACACTTAACCAACTGAGCCACCCAGGCGCCCCATGTTTTTTTTTTTTAATTCAAACAGCATATTATGTCGGTAAGCTACTATTTTGAACTAAAGAAGAAATACAGTTTGAAATTTTGATATGTGAATAAACACCCCACCATTTCCTATGTCTGGGGATTCGGCGTAAGCACCAAGTGGTATATGTGTTATAATTTCCAAGAAATAACTACTGGTTCTATCTGAAAACAAGGACTTAATGCTTTCTTCCTATAGCAAGTCAACTTCTTACTAAGTTATGCTCATGTCAGAAAGCAAGTACTTTCAAATTGGTTTTAAGTTGTTATATTTTAAAGACTTCCTTTCTCTTGTTTAACAATTCCTGATGCCAAAATGTATTGTTTTCCAATTTTAGAATTACTTTACACTGTCAATTATATATCAACAGATAATTACTATCAAAACTAAATACTCAATAGATTATCCTTTGCTAAAATGGTGTAGATATGCTGAAATATCCAATATATAGTGTGCACATATTGTGGCCTAATTAAAAAGAACTATATCTTAAAATAGGGTTAAGAATATCTTTAATTTTTTGAGATTTGGATATACAGATTTGTAAGTCTTCAGAGACAAATAAGAAGTATACTTCTTTTGAAGTATATACTTTTGAAGTATATAGAAAACTAGTCTTTTAAATTTTAAATATATGAATAATAGTTTATGAAGTAGTTTGAAGGAGTATTATTTCATGTTTTAATGTCTACAATTGGTCTCCAATTAAACTATCTTATTAGCTACACGCCATACAAGGAAGATGTTATTCTAATATTATCCTAAGTATACAGAATTGAATTAAACTTACAAAGAAGATAAGAATACCTATAGTAAGTATTCCTATAAAACATCAAATTCCCCAAGATCTGTCTAAATAAATAAACCTATTGGCATCTTCTAGCAGAATTCAGAGATTTGCTCAGTAGCAGACAATACATGCTAAGCATCCCCTAGGGAAACAACAATTTGGAGGGAGGTACAAAAAAATTATCTACAAAGACCCACCCACCTTTTCCTTTTGTTCCACACCTACTTTGCAAGCATTTTTTGTGAAAGTTTAAAGACCACATGTATGAAATAACTGCCACTAGATGGCAGTAGAGTCAAACTTTTTAAGGCTTGAATAACTACTAGTTTATTTTATTCTCAACAGATTCCATGAGGCTAAATTAAGGTAACTTAACAGGACAGCTTAAAAAGCTTAAGAATTCCATTTCCTATATGCTGTTTTCTGTGTTCAATTGGACTGAGTGGGTGGAGCAGTGTGGGAAAGATTACTGTCTCAGCTTACCTTAAAGTAAATCTGAACTTTAAAATAATAATAACAACTAAAAACTACTGAAGAGATAGATTAGGTTTTCATATTAAATCATTTTTATCACCAGAAAAGCTTTACGTAGCACTTTATTATTCCCAAGGATTTTAGAATCAAATAACTATTTGCGACTCCAATAACCTGACCAAATATAAATGTTGACACTACATTTACAGGTAATCATTTAGCAAAAATCACTGCAAGACAGCAAAGGAAAAACATTCATAATTCCCCATCCCATCAATCACCAGGTTTCAAGTCTTAAGGACCCACAGTTATCATCGATACTGTGAATGGAAAAGAAAAGTAAGAAAAGGGGCTGGGGCTAGCATGGGAGTGAGGAGAAGAGCCCTGAAGCAAGTGATGCAGTAATTCCTGGACTGTTGCTCAAAATAAGAAGAACTGAGATGTAAAGACTCTTATAATGTGATCCATTCCTTATCTCCTAAGAAGTTGATCACTGAAAATCCTAGGGAATCCACTAACGAAACTACTAGAACTGATAAACAAGTTCAGCAACACTGCAGGATACAAGATCAATATATAAAAATCAACTTTATTTCTATATACTTGGAATGAATAATCTGAAAATGAAATTAAAGAATCCCATTCATGATAGTTTCAAAAGAATAAAATACCAAAGAATAATTTTTAAGTATAAATTTATAACTTGAAAAGTATAAAACACTGTTTAAGGAATTAAAGAGAGTTTAAATAAAAGGCAAATACTTCATGTTCATTAATCAGAAGATTTAATACTGTTAACATGGCAATACTCCCCAAATGATGTGTAGATTTAATGCAATCCCTATGAGAAGCCTAGCTGACTTCTTTACAATAAGAAGTGACAAGCTGATGCTAAAATTCATATGGAATTGCAAGGAACCCAGACCATCAAAACAATCTTGAAAAAGAAGAACAAAGTATTTAGACTCACACTTCTCAATTTCAAAACTTAATGCGAGGCAATGGTAATCAATATAGTGTGATACTGGCACAAGTATAGACATTAAATCAATGAAAAAGAATTGAGAATTTAGAAATAAGCCCACATATCAAGGTCAACTTATTTTCAACAAGGACAACAAGACCATTCAAGGGATAAAGAATAGTCTTTTCAGCAAATGTTTCTTGAACCACTGGATAACCATATGCAAAAGAATGAAGTTGGAACCTTACTTCACACCATTGACAAAAGTTAACTTGAGATGACTTAATTGTATGGTATGTGAATTACATCCCAATTAAGGCTACTTTAAAAAAATAAAATTTACTTCAGAATACTGAATTTACACAGAATACTATAATGCAGTGAAAGAAATCCAAATCTAATATAAAACCTCTACATTTGGCAACTGGAAACTCTATGATTGGCAACATAGGGCAAAGGCATCAATTTTCATCCAAGTATCCAGCCTGTGAATTATTAAACTTGTACTTTCTCCTATTCCTTATTCAGAGGAAACAGAGATAAATATCTTAGATGACAGTCTCAAAATAACCATTAAGTGCTTTAAGTTTAATACTTAGATATTCAGAGTAATTTATTGAATGGAAATGAAACAGTATAAAAATATAATCAAATAAACAACAGGTGCTGGTGAGGATTCAAAGAAAGGGGAACCCTTTTACACTGCTGGTGAGAATGTTAAACTGGTGCAGCCACTCTGGAAAATAGTATGGAGGTCTCTCAAAAAGTTAAAAATGGAGCTACCCTATAATCCTATTCACTATCTAACTGCTTTTGCAGTAAATTCTATTCACTATCTAATTGTTTTTGCAAATTGGAAATTTTCAGTAGCAGTAGCCAGAACTAAATCCAAGGACCAATACAGATTTTAAGATAGGTTGGCTTTATTGTTTCATTTTTATAGAATAACTGTATTTAGGTTTTTAGCAAATTTAACCCTCAGGCCTACAAAGTTTTGAAAAAATAAATGACATCATCTTATTTGCTCACTATAATTTACCCGAAGTTAAATTTTATATATTAAAGCTAATGTATATTGAAAACGCAAAAAGGTTTTACTTTCAACACTGCAGGTCTATATATTATCTGACTTTAATTTAGTATGCAATATTTAGTAATTTAATTAATTTAGTTATTCAGACTTTAGACAACCCAAGAAGTATTTTGTAGTATACTTCATGATATAAGAAGCATATTAAGCAGATTAAGTGAAATTTTCTTTAGCAAGAGATTTAAAATTAAAGTTAGGAGACTCAGGACAGAATATCAAAAACAGTATTTTTAGTTTACACATAATGGTTTATTTTTTGTCATTTTAAAAAATATTTGCTTATATTAGAAAGAGAGAGAGTGTGTGTGCCTAGTGGGGCAGGAGCAGAGAGAGAGGGAGACAAAGAATCTCAAGCAGGCTCCATACTATCAGCACAGAGCCAGACACAGGGCTCAAACTCACAAACTGTGAGATAATGACCTGAGCCTAAATCAAATGTCAGATGCCTAACCGACTGAGCCACCGAGGTGGCCCAATAATGGTTTATTTTCATTTTTCATAGTTTAAATATAATACAAAAAGACTAAAATGAAGTCTAAAAAGAATAATAAAAACATACTCTTACAGCATTTAGGTGTGTATTTTTAAAAAAGCATATTAAAATTAAAAAAATGTGCTTTTGAAAAAGTTCTATCTGGCCTTGAAGTCACACTAAAAAACTCGTTAATACTACTTTTGGATCTAATGCTAATAGTCAATGTGAAGGCTCCATACCAGCTGAAAACTTACTGATGCTAATGATGTACCAGGCACTTGCTCTGTATGTTACCTGCATTGGTTGCACCTTACCACAATCCTGGAAACTACAATTTTTTATTTCCAATTTACAGATAAAAACCTAAAGTACACAGAGTGAAAAACAAGCCAGATTTATACAGCTGTTAAGACTGGAGCCAAATTCCATCTTATATATAATGGCCTCTCAGCCATTATACTTGTCTGTCAATTAATGAAAAGGGTGGGTCAATTGCAGCCAAGGGGAGGGGGCAACTTTTTAAAAAAGATGATTAAAAAAGGATGGAAGAATGAATAAATGCACAGTTATGTACATTGATTTAAGCACCTTTACCAAAGTAAAGATCAATCTCCTATTTTCAAGGAATTAAAATACTTGCTTTACAATACAATGTTTTATAGTCATATATTTTATTTGGTCAGAGCAAGTGTTAAGGAAGGACTAATTTTTGTAATCAGGTAACTTACAACACAGTTAAGTTGATACTATACAGGACGTCAGCTTTGGGTTCTGGATTCCTGTGTCTCCCTCTCTTTAAGTTTGTGACCTCAGGCAACTAACAGTCTTTCTGTGACTTAATTTCCTCATCTGGAAAAATAACAGCTACCTAATAATAAACCTATCTTGTGGGTCATGTGAAATAACACAGAGAAAACACATTACACATAGTAGTTGCCCACAAAACTTTAGTTCCAGCTAAGTTTGCAAAAGAATGTAATCAAAACATACACAAACTGCAGCTGAATGAACCATAAGGGAGTTAAGTCATAAAAAGATTCTTTGGGCTTCTGAGCCACAAACTTTCCTGTACCACAATGTATTTCAAATACACCAGGGCTCAACTCTCTGAGGTAAGCTGTTCATGATCAGCATAATTCAGAAGCTTTTCCCTCTAATGTCTCAAAATTCTCATAAGCTCCAAGCAACCCTGAGAAGAAGGAGGATCTTAAGAACAAGATTCAGGAGATGATGTTTTTGTCTCTCTGATCTTTTCCTCCCATACTAGACCTGAACTCACATATCATGCTGCCAAATCTGAAAGGACTTTTTTTAGCATTGTTTCACAGAAACATAATGTGAATAAATGCAAACCAATGTGAAAATTTAAGTTTCCTAGTAGCCACATAAACAAAACAAAACAAAACAAAACAAATAACAAAAAACAAAAACACAAACTTGGGACACCTGGGTGGCTCAGTCGGTTAAGCATCTGACTTTGGCTCAGGTCATGATCTCACGGTTTGTGAGTTTGAGCCCCGTGTCGGGCTCTGTGCTATCAGTTCAGAGCCTGGAGCTTGCTTCAGATTCTGTGTCTCCCTCTTTCTCTGTCCCTCCCCCACTTACACTCTGTCTCTCTCTGTCTCTCAAAAAATGAATAAATGGTAAAAAATTAAAAAAAAACACAAACTTTTAAACCAAGTGAAATTTATTATGTTGTTTAACACAATTTATCCAATATATTATCATGTCAATATTTAAGCAATATAAAAGCTATTTTAATGAGATAGTTTATATACTTTTTTGTATCAAACCTTTGTAATCTAGTAGGTGTTTCCTATTTACAGCCCACCTTATTCTAGACTTTCATTTTGAATGTCTGATAGCCATATGTGGCTATTTGCTACCACACTAAATAGTGTTAACTACGCTACTACAATCACCTTCTATGAAAGATATATAAATGGGGGGGAACCCCAGTTAACTATAATCACTTTCTATGTAAGATATATAAATGGGGGGGACCATTAAAATTATATATCTAATGAATACTAAGTTTAAAAAAGCTTATTTTCTGTATACTGTTAAAATAATTATATAGTTTAATAAAAAAAAATAAATGCCCCCTGTTTTTCTATGTATTTGAACCAGCTTTTCCTTGAAATAATGACACTGTAGGAATATTTATTTCTAACACAGTGGTGTCCCACTTAGCTGAGGTTTTGCTTTCTGTAGTTTAGTTACCCATAGTCAACTACAGTGGAAAAGCAGATAATCTCCCTTTTGACATTATTGTTATGTCTGTAGTAGCTTAACACTTGCACAGTGAAGGAAACAATCAACAAAACTAAAAGGCAACTTACGGAATAGGAGAAGATATTTGCAAATGACATGTCAGATACAGGGCTGGTATCCAAAATCTATAAAGAACTTAATCAAACTCAACACTCAAAAAATAAATAATCCAGTTAAGAAATGGGCAGAAGCCTTGAATAGATCTTTCTCCAAAGACATACAAATGGTTAAAAAATACATGAAAAACTTCTCAATATCACTCATCATCAGGGAAATATAAATCAAAACTGCAATGAGCTATCACCTCAAACCTGTAAGAATGGCTAAAATTAACAACACAAGAAATAACAGGTGTTGGTGAGGATTCAGAGAAAGGGGAGCCCTCTTACACTGTTGGTGGGTTTGCAAACGGTGCAACAACTCTGGAAAACAGCATGGAGGTTCCTTAAAAAGTTAAAAATAGAACCACCCTACAAGCCAGCACTTGCACCACTAAGTATTTATCCAAAGGATATAAAAGTACTGACTCGAAGGGGCACATTCACCCCAATGTTTTATAGCATCACTATCACACTATCAACAATAGCCAAACTATGGACAGAGCCCAAATGTCCATCGATTGATAAATGGATAAAGAAGATGTGGTGTGTGTGTGTGTGTGTATGTATATATATATATATATATATATATATATATATATATATGTATATGTATATATATATATGTGTATATATATATATACACACACATATATATATACACACATATATATACATGTGTGTATGTATATGTGTATATATATACATACATGCACACACATGTGGTAGTATATATATGCATATATCTGTATATACATATCCATATACAAACATATATATGTGTATATATACACACACACATATATATAATGCAATATTATTCAGCCATCAAAAAGAATGAAATCTTGCCATTTACAACAACATGGATGGAACTAGAGTGTACTATGCTAGGTAAAATCAGTCAGAGAAAAACAAACACCATATGATTTCAGTCATATGCAGAATTTAAGAAAGAAAATAGATGAACATAGGGGAAGGGAAGGAAAAACAAAATAAGATAAAAGAGAGGAAGGCAAACCATAATAGTCTCTTAACTATAGAGAACAAATTGAGGGTTGCTGGAGGGGAGGTGGATAGAGAGATGGGCTAAATGAGAAGGGAATAGGAATTTTAAATATTTGTCATCTTCCCAAACTGGTGGTTGTTAGGCTGCCTAGATCTCAATGAGCCACAGATAAGCCTTAGAAGGTCCCTTAAGTCATATAAAATTTAATAAGATACCCAAAACATCTACTAAATAAGAGGTTACTAACTCATTCTAAGGGATTTAAGGACTTAGCTGTTTGTTTGAAAAAACAGAACTTGTAGTTAAGACTGTTATCCCAAATAAAAGGTAAAAATTAAATTCCTGAGCCTGTGTTGTGGTCTTCAGTTCCTTAAATTTGTCTGGCTGAAGGTTTAGTCTTACAAGCTTGCCAAGTGCCCAGTTTATAGGAAAGAGTGAGGTAGTTTCAGCTGAAGAGAGAAAAATGAAACACAAGTGGCTGGGAGCCAGGCAGGGTCTAAGAACTTTTCCCAGGCTCTGCTCTGCCTCTGTTTCCCATCATCCTTAGGGAATCATTAATGGTTTCCCCACAAGAAATGAATTTCATCAAATATATTTTAAAATGTGTATTATTTTTCCTTTTCCTCACTATCTCCCCTTAAACAGGAACAGGTATTTTATTACTTAACTATAAACACATTTTTAAAAAACTGACATAGGAAGAAAAATATGGATTAAATAATCATTTAGATTACCTATGTATTTAACTATTGCTCCTCTCATGGGAATTGACATTATATATTAACTGAAGATCATCTTGACTTCTAGAACTTACCTTTACTCACCACAGATGATGCTTTATGAAGACACCTACTCAGGCAATATTATAACATATTATGGTACAACTTGGGGGAAAAATGCTAAGAAAATGAAGTAAACTTATAAAGACCAGCTACCTGTTTTTTTCCTGTAATGCAATTTATATTAAGGAATCCATTACTTTTTACATTACCTCATAGGAAAGTCAGGCAGATCCCAGACTTTCAAGGAAGTGGAATGAAACAAAGGGTGAAATATAACCTTATGTTTTTTCCTTTCACCTAAAGGTTTAGTAAATGGGTCGCTTTAGTGGTGAGCTATATTTACTTAGGTATATATAATGTAAGTCCTTTTAATCTTTTAATTTTTCTATTAATAAACTATTTTAAGAGTAGTCTTAGGTTTATTAAAAATTGAGTAGAGAAAATAAAGAGATCTCATATATTCCTTCAACCTCCACCCACACACCCTAATTATTATCATCTTGTATTAGTATGCTACATTTGTTACAATGATAACCAAATATTGATACGTTATTACTAACATCCATACATTACATTAGGGTTTACCTTGTTCATTGTATATTCTGTAGGTTTTGACAAATGTATAATGACATGTATCCACTATTACAGTATCATATAGAATAGTTCCATTGCCCTAATAGTGCCCTGAACTCCACCTATTTTCCCTCCTCTATTCCTCCCTTCCCTTTTGTTCTTTTTAAAAAAAATCACAATTTTCAACAGAAAAACATTGCCATTTCTTTTCATACGGTATGTTAGAACTACTGTTTTGTAGGGAAACTGAAACTTACCGGTTCAACAAATTCAAACTTCTTTTTTTCTTGAACCTCTTGAATTTTAAAGACATATTCTAGTGATGCTTCATAAAAATTTTGATGCTCTCGGTCAATCAGTGTATCTGCCTAAGGAGTAAAAAAAGGCAAGTCATGACACAAAGTAATTATTGATGGCTCTATGTAGAAAAAGCCTCAAATCCTATTCTACTCCAATATCTCTATTAAAAGTTAAGTGCTACAAAAAGTTTTAACATAGCAATTCTATTATTATGTTTTGGGCATACAGAAACTAGGAAAACATAGTCCTTGCCCACCAAGTTTACAGGACATGGAGTATGAAGGAGCAGTAGGGAGTAAGTGTACCACATTCAGTACAAAAAATATGAAAAAGGCATCTAAATGTATATGAAAATCTATGGGATCATAGGAAAAGAAACTAGACTCAGGAAGAAAATGGTGGTATGAATTGGATCTTAAGATGAACAACTGGCAGTCAAAGATGAAAAAGTAAAGAGGCATGAAAGAGACTGACAGAGTTTGGCTGCAGAGTAAAAAGTGGAGGACAGGACGGTTAAGTAAGGTTGGCATCATACTTTAAAAAATCTTGGATGCTGTGTAACAAATTTTGGATTTTAACTGAGGGAGAATCATTTGAGAATATTCAGCAGAGTCATATCATTAGGTAAACTCTTAGAAAGGGAATACACGTAGCAGAGGCAAAAAAAAAATTCAATGGTTCTAAAATAGTGAACGATGCTTCATCAATGATATGCACATTTATTATTTATAACTGCAATAAGGTTCTACTGATAAAGCATGAGAAAGTGTTATTGAGATAATTTTTTTTTTTTGATGTTGCCCTCCTCTATGCCCACTATCATCTTCTGATGTCCTCTTTAAAACTGACGTTGGTTTACTAGTATAAGCATGATTTTACTTTTCTTTTCCAGTTTTGCACTCCTACCTGCCAGCTGAGATTACTAAAAGCAGATGAAAAGAATGGGCTCTCTGGAGTACTAAGTATCCACCAACAATAATTTGGGAGCAGAAAACTGCTTTTTGGATCCATTTAACAATGCTAAGTTCACATAAAGAAGCTTTAAAAGAGAGAAAATCAGGTTTGCTGGCTTGGGCATCATAGCATCTTAAAATTTCATTTGAAACACTTTTAATAATAATTATATTTATTTGCTATAAATCTATTTATATAAATAAAAATAGCCCGATATTATTAGCAACTCATTTTAGGTATTTTTAAAGTTGAGAATTCCAAGTTCCCGAACTAATATATAAAAAGAACATATAAATCAGGTAGGAAATTTGGACCAGAAACTTCTCAGCTCCCAGAAGACTGTTTAGGTATCAGCATTTCATACAAATCATTATATTTTCTTATGACTGTTTCAAGCAACACGGTATTTACAGACTCAATGGTAAGGAGGTATATAGGTGGTGGTATGCTAATCAATGTTTAACAACTGGCTCTCTGGTGGGCATACCTGATTTGTAGTATTTGCTGGTTTCAATGGTGTAAATATTCCCCAAATAGCCAATTCCAAACCACAAACCCAGCATCACTGAATGTGAGAGTTGGAGAGAGATGGGAAAATCAGCTCTCCAAAGGAATGCTCCAGTACAGCACTGGATGTAAAGGATGTGAGAATAATTTCAGTCTCAGAGATAACATTCCATTCCACAAGTTACCTCTGAAGCTTTCATTTACTTTAAAAAATAATGACATTGCTTATATTGACTAGCACATAAGAACAAACTATAGTGACTACTAGACACCTTTAGAGCTTAAGATGGCTATTTGTGGTCAACAAAGCTGTGAAGATGGCACAGTAGTCCTGAATGTTCTCCACTGAAAGGCCTGTTTACAAGGCTAGTCCTTGCTGGTATTTGGGAAAATGAATTTCAGGAGGGTACCTACCACCCTAAATGGTAAGAGTAGCTCACTGTTCCTAAATTGTGCCAACAATATGATTTAGTTTGAACACCTGCTTTCCTTCTGGGAGTCTGGAATTTAAGGATATGACACACAGAGAGTACCTATGCGAGAAGCCCCCAATTAAAACCATGGACACTCAGTCTATGAATTTCTTTCTAACAGACAACATTTTACACGTGTTGTCACAACTTATGGCTGGGGGAATTAAACATGCTCTATCTGTCTCCACTGAAAGAGGACTCTTGTAAGTTTGTGCCTGCTTTCCCCCAGACTTCATTCTATGCATCTTCTGCTGATTTTTCATTATATCATCTTAGCAAATCACCAAACCTAGGGGTGGTCTTGGGGACCCCTGACCTAAGTGAATTGTCATTTACTCAGAAACTTATTTTCCATACACAATCCCATGTCATGAAAAGATGGGGGATGGGGGTGCAAGGAAGGATAAAAGAGAATAATGGCTCTTACCATTTGCCGGTAATAGATGTTTTCCATCATCTCCAATCTAGACAACTATATTCAATATACAAAACCTGCTTTGAAAGGTCATCCAGATGGTACAGAGCTAAAAGAATACTGTACTTTATTACCTTTCCAGTACAAGATTTAGAAAGGCATTCTTTTACTTAAGGTGACTCCTTTTTGTACTTATGCTAATAGTGTGTGGTTCAGTAGAAGGCACTTTTGCTCATATATCCACCAGCAACTTTTGCTTGATATTTTGTACTGGATAAGAAGGATAACCATACACTTTATTGTCCCAACTTTTATTTTATTTACTTATTTATTTTTATTTTTTTAAATCTTTATTTATTTTTGAGAGAGACAGAGAGAGAGAGAGAAAGTGGGGAGGGATATAGAGAGAAGGAGACACAGAATCCGAAGCAGGCTCCAGGCTCTGAGCTGTCAGCACAGAGCCTGATGTGGGGCTTGAACTCACAAGCTGTGAGATCATGACCTGAGCTGAAGTCAGATGCCCAACCGACTGAGCCACCCAGGTGCCCCTTGTCCCAACTTTTAAAACTAATAGGGAGCATTAGTAATATTCATGCCAGAACAATATGTGTAAACTATTGTTTACTAGACAAAGGGGACAGTAAAGTCATTCTGTTAAAAAAAAAGTTAATTTCTTAAGAAAACCATACAGTTCTGCAGATACTTAAATTCTTCCCCAGATACAATAAGCTACTTATGTTAACTTAAGGCAAGAAAAAACTTGATGTGACATTTGTCGAATCACCCACAAAGAAGAAAGAATTTAAGCTGGACTCTGAAGAATGGAGGGGTTTACAGTAGGCAGAGATAAAAGGAGAACAGTTTAAAACAGGGAATGTAGTCAAGAAAAGTTATGTTTCAGTAGACTGCAAGGTTTAGAATAATCAAATATGAGAGTTAAGGAGTAAGATAGCATGAGTGACAACTTCATCATATACACAGGGTAAAAGCTTGAGGAAGATGTTGATTTGTCAAAGTAGCATTTCAAAAGATTAAAGTGGGGACAGTAGAATATATTGATTGAATGGCAAAGCTGGGTATATGTGGTAATAAAAGACTTCTAGGGGTAAAGGTGTTTATATATCCCAGTAAGAAAAAAAGAAGTTGAAAGATGTGGGTGTGAGAAGCAAGGAGGAGAAAAAGCCAAAGATAATTTTGATAAGACATAATACCAGCACTAACAGAATTAAAGAAATGAAAAGTAGGAGGAAATCTGAGAAAACCGTGATGTGAAATTTCACACATTCACTAAATGATAGTCTGAACCAGGAACCACCAGGCAATGCAGGTGGAGAGATATGATGAAATCATGACCCATGAGACATTCATTAAGATGTTACAGAGAGTATGGAAGAAGAGATTTCAGGGACACACACTCTATAACAATAGAGGCATAATGGTAGATCTAAGGAAGTCCTTTCATTTAGGAAGTGGAGATAAGAGGAACCTGTTGAAAGACTATTTAGTGATACATGGAAAACCAAAAGTTTTTCTATGAGAAACTTTTTCTCCTATATTTTTTCCTAATTATGAAAGTAATATATATTCATTATTTGAAGCTTACTCATTATTCATTATTATAAATATAAAAATAAGAATTATAATCCTACTGTTAATATATTTATACACACACCAACTTAAACAAACCGGATAATACTGTACATTCCAATGAGTATTTCTCAATGTATTTAAATAATTTGCAAATAAAACTTTTTACAGCCATATTACATTCCATTTTGGTCAAGCTATATTGGTATATTTACTCCAATCACTCATTTGTGCCATTTTCACATGTTTCTAAACTTTTGCATTGTGAATAACTCTTGCATCAATATATTTATACAATTTATTTTTTTTTTTTTTTGCTCATGTCTGATAATTCCTCTTAAGTAAATTCCGGCCAATATAAATGATTTCAATTATCCTGCACATTTAAACTTTGTTGAAATAAGTTGCCAAATTTACTTCAGGATTGAATGAATGAGTTTATGTTCCCACCATAAAAGCAAAAGTGTACTCAGTTTCCCATACCTTCACTAACTATGTATATTATCTTCTCATAAGTTACAATAATATCCTGCTGCATGTGACACTGAAACTTACAATACTTATTATGTGTTAATAATTCTAAGTTTCAGTGTCACATGCAGCAGGATATTATTGTAACTGTGATGCTTCTAAGATTTGGTTTCCTTTTTCAAGTTTATGTTGGCTCTTCAGAATCTTTTGTGGTTCCATACAAATTTTCAGATTATTTGTTCTAGTTCTGTGAAAAAATGTTGTTGGCATTTTGATAGGGATTGCACTGAATATGTAGATTTCTTTGGCTAGTATAGGCATTTTAATAATTGTTTTCCAGTCCATCAGCATGGAATGCCTTCACATTTTTTTCTGATCATCTTAAATTCCTATCATTAGTGTTTTTAGTTTTCAAAGTATATAGTATAGTCTTTCAGAGTATATAGTATAGTCTTTCACCTCTTTGGTTAGGTTTATTCCTAGGTATCTTATTATTTTTGATGCAATTATGAATGGGACTGTTTTCTTAATTCTTCTTTCTGCTTCTTCATTATTGTTGTGTAGAAATGCAACAGATTCCTATACATTGATTTTGTATCCTGAAACTTGACTCAGTTCATTTACCAGTTCTAGCAGTTGTTTGGGGAGTCTTCTGGGTTTTCAATATAGAGTATCAGGTCACCTGTAAATATGAAAGTTTTACTTCTTCCTTACCAATTTAGATGCTTTTTATTTCTTTTTGTTGTCTGACTGCTGTGGCTAGGACTACCAGTACTATATTGAATAAAACTGGTGAGACATACTTGTCTCATTTCTGATCTTAGAGGAAAAGCACTTAGTTTTTCCCCATTAAGGATGATGTTCACTGTGGGTTTTTCATATATGGCCTTTATTATATTGAGGTGTGTTCCTTCTAAACTCAGTTTGTTGAGGGTTTATTCCACAAATGGATATTGTACTTTGTCAAATGTTTCTTCTGTGTCCATTGATGATCATATGGTTCTTATCCCCTCTCTCTCTTATCAATGTGATGTATCATGTTGATTGATTTGTGAATACTGAACCACCATTTCATCATAGGAATAAATGTCACATAGTTGTGGTGAATGATTTTTTAATATACTGTTGAATGCTATTTGCTAGTATTTTCTTGAGAATTTTTACATCTATGTTCATCAGAGATATTGGCCTATAGTTCTCTTTTTTGTGTGTGATGTCTTTTTCTGGTTTTGGTATCAGGGTAATGCTTGCCTCTTACAATGAATTTGGAAGTTTTCCTTACCTTCTATTTTTTGGAATACTTTGAGAAGAATAGGTATTAATTTCATTAAATGATTGGTAGAATGTGCCTGTGAAGCCATCTGGTACTGACTTTTGGTTTGGGGAATTTTTTGATTATTGATTCAATTTGTTTGCTGATTATCAATCTGTTCAAATTTTCTATTTCTTCCTGGATCAGTTTTGGTAGGATATGTGGTTCTAAGACTTTATCCATTTCTTCCAGGTTGTCTAATTTGTTGGCATAGAGTTTTTCATAATATTCTCTTATTATTATTTATACTTCTGTGAGGTCAGTTGTTATTTCCCCCCTCTCATTTGTGATTCTTTTGAATACTTTCTCTTTTTTTCTTGATAAGTCTGGCTACAGGCTTATCAATTTTATTTTTATTTTTTTATTTTATTTTATTTTTTTTTAAAGAACCAGCTCCTGGTTTCATTGATCTGTTCTAGTGTTATTCTAGTTTCTACATCAGTTGCTTCCGTACTAGTCTTTATTATTTCTTTTCTTGTTGTGGTTCAGGGTTTGGTCTGTTGTCTATCACTAGCTCCTTTAGTTGTAATGTTAGGCAATGTATTATTATCTCCTTTAGCTTGTATATCTGAGATATTTCTTGCTTCTTGAGGTCAGCCTGTATTGCTATAAACTTCCCTCTTAGAACCACTGTTGCT
Organism: Felis catus; assembly: GCF_018350175.1. NCBI lineage: Eukaryota > Metazoa > Chordata > Mammalia > Carnivora > Felidae > Felis > Felis catus. The sequence continues at coordinate 33,133,472 of NC_058377.1, forward strand.
GCATCCCAAAGGTTGTGAACTGTTATATTTTCATTTTCATTTGTTTCCATGTAATTTTTAAATTCTTCGTTGATTTCTTGGTTGACTCATTCATTATTTAATAGCATGTTACTTAACCATTAAGCATGTGTAGTCTTTCCAGATTTTTTCAAGTGGTTGACTTCTAGTTTCATAGTGTTGTAGTCTGAAAAACTGCATGGTATGACCTCAATATTCTTGAATTTGTTGAGGCTTGTTGTGTGGCATAGTGTGTGATCTATTCTGGAGATTGTTCTATGTGCTCTCAAAAGGAATGAGAATACATATTCTCACATAAGAATTCTTTCTTTTCCAGTGAACATGGGTCATTCCCGTGAATAGATCACATATTGGGTCACAAATCAGCCCTCAAAAAGTACAAAAAAATTGAGATCATATGCATGTTTTCAGACCACAATGTTATGAAACTTGAAGTCAACAACAAGAAAAAATTTGGAAAGACCACAAATACACAGAAGTTGAAGAACATTCCATTAAAGAATGAACAGGTTAACCAGGAAATAAAAAACTGAGTAATAAAGTTACATGGAAGCAAACACAAATGAAAGCATAACAGTCCAAAACCTTTGGGATGCAGCAAAGGCTGTCCTAAAAGGGAAGTTTATTGTAATACAGGCCTACCTCAAGAAGCAAGAAAGGTCTCAAATATACAACCTAACCTTACACATAAAGGAGCTAGGAAAGGAACAGCAAATAAGGATTAAAGCCAGCAGATGGCAAATAATAAATACTAGAGCAGAAATAAACAATATACAAATAAAAAAAGTAGTAGAACAGATCAATGAAATTAAGAGCTAGTTCTTCAAAAGAATTAATAAAATGGATAAACTCCTAGCTAGACTTATCAAAAAGAAAACAGAAAGGATCCAAAAAAATCACAAATGAAATGGGAGAGATCACAAGCAACACCGCCGAAATACAATTATAAGAGAATACTATGAAAAATTATATGTCAGCAAACTGGGCAATCTGGAAGAAAAGAATAAATTTCTAGACACATACAAACTACCAAAACGGAAACAGGAAGAAATAGAAAATTTGAATAGATCCATAACCAGCAAAGAAACAGAATTGGTTATCAAAAATCTCCCAATGAACCAAAGTCCAGGGCTAGATGGGTTCCCAGGGGAATTCTACCAGACATTTAAACAAGACTTGATACTTACTCTTCTCAAACTGTTCCAAAAAAAAAAAAAATAGAAATGGAAGGAAAACTTCTGAACTCATTCTACAAGGCCAGCATTACCTTGATTCCAAAACCAGACAAAGAGAGGAAGCGGCAAGATGGCGGCTTAGGAGGACGCTGGGCTCACCGCGCGTCCTGCTGATCACTTAGATTCCACCTACACCTGCCTAAATAACCCAGAAAACCGCCAGAGGATTAGCAGAACGGAGTCGCCAGAGCCAAACGCAGACGAGAGGCCCACGGAAGAGGGTAGGAAGGGCTGCGAGGCGGTGCGCGCTCCACGGACTGGCGGGAGGGAGCCGGGGCGGAGGGGCGGCTCGCCGGCCAAGCAGAGCCCCCGAGTCTGGCTGGCAAAAGTGGAGGGGCCTGACGGACTGTGTTCCCACAACAAGCGTGACTTAGCGTCTGGGAGGACATAAGTTAACAGCTCTGCTCGGAAAGCGGGAAGGCTGGAGGACAAAGGGAGGGAGAGCTGCTGAGCCCCCTGACGACAGAGCTCAGCTTGGTGGGGAACAAAGGCGCTCGCCAGCGCCATCTCCCCCGCCCATCCCCCAGCCAAAATCCCAAAGAGAACCAGTTCCTGCCAGGGAACTTGCTCGCTCCGCGCAAACACCCAACTCTGTGCTTCTGTGGAGCCAAACCTCCGGCAGCGGATCTGACTCCCTCCCGCTGCCACACGGCCCCTCCTGAAGAGGATCACCTAAGGAGAAGCGAGCTAAGCCTGCCCCTCCTGCCCCCGTGCACCTTGCCTACCCACCCCAGCTAATACGCCAGATCCCCAGCATCACAAGCCTGGCAGTGTGCAAGTAGCCCAGTCGGGCCACACCACCCCACAGTGAATCCTGCCCCTAGGAGAGGGGAAGAGAAGGCACACACCAGTCTGACTGTGGCCCCAGCGGTGGGCTGGGGGCAGACATCAGGTCTGACTGCGGCCGCGCCCACCAACTCCAGTTATACACCACAACACAGGGGAAGGGCCCTGCAGGTCCTCACCATGCCAGGGACTATCCAAAATGACCAAGCGGAAGAATTCCCCTCAGAAGAATCTCCAGGAAATAACAACAGCTAATGAGCTGATCAAAAAGCATTTAAATAATATAACAGAAAGTGAATTTAGAATAATAGTCATAAAATTAATCGCTGGGCTTGAAAACAGTATACAGGACAGCAGAGAATCTCTTGCTACAGAGATCAAGGGACTAAGGAACAGTCACGAGGAGCTGAAAAACGCTTTAAACGAAATGCATAACAAAATGGAAACCACCACAGCTCGGCTTGAAGAGGCAGAGGAGAGAATAGGTGAACTAGAGGATAAAGTTATGGAAAAAGAGGAAGCTGAGAAAAAGAGAGATAAAAAAATCCAGGAGTATGAGGGGAAAATTAGAGAACTAAGTGATACACTAAAAAGAAATAATATACGCATAATTGGTATCCCAGAGGAGGAAGAGAGAGGGAAAGGTGCTGAAGGGGTACTTGAAGACATAATAGCTGAGAACTTCCCTGAACTGGGGAAGGAAAAAGGCATTGAAATCCAAGAGGCACAGAGAACTCCCTTCAGACGTAACTTGAATCGATCTTCTGCACGACATATCATAGTGAAACTGGCAAAATACAAGGATAAAGAGAAAATTCTGAAAGCAGCAAGGGGTAAACGTGCCCTCACATATAAAGGGAGACCTATAAGACTCGTGACTGATCTCTCTTTTGAAACTTGGCAGGCCAGAAAGAATTGGCAGGAGATTTTCAGGGTGCTAGACAGAAAAAATATGTAGCCGAGAATCCTTTACCCAGCAACTCTGTCATTTAGAATAGAAGGAGAGATAAAGGTTTTCCCAAACAAACAAAAACTGAAGGAATTTGTCACCACTAAACCAGCCCTACAAGAGATCCTAAGGGGGACCCTGTGAGACAAAGTCCCAGAGACATCACTACAAGCATAAAACATACAGACATCACAATGACTCTCAACCCATATCTTTCTATAATAACACTGAATGTAAATGGATTAAATGCACCAACCAAAAGACATAGGGTATCAGAATGGATAAAAAAAACAAGACCCATCTATTTGCTGTCTACAAGAGACTCATTTTAGACCTGAGGACACCTTTAGATTGAGAGTGAGGGGATGGAGAACTATTTATCATGCGACTGGAAGCCAAAAGAAAGCTGGAGTAGCCATACTTATATCAGACAAACTAGACTTTAAATTAAAGGCTGTAACAAGAGATGAAGAAGGACATTATATAATAGTTACAGGGTCTATCCATCAGGAAGAGCTAACAATTATAAATGTCTATGTGCCAAATACCGGAGCCCCAAAATATATAAAACAATTACTCATAAACATAAGCAACCTTATTGATAAGAATGTGGTAATTGCAGGGGACTTTAACACCCCACTTACAGAAATGGACAGATCATCTAGACACACGGTCAATAAAGAAACAAGGGCCCTGAATGAGACATTGGATCAGATGGACTTGACAGATATATTTAGAACTCTGCATCCCAAAGCAACAGAATATACTTTCTTCTCGAGTGCACATGGAACATTCTCCAAGATAGATCATATACTGGGTCACAAAACAACCCTTCATAAGTTTACAAGAATTGAAATTATACCATGCATACTTTCAGACCACAATGCTATGAAGCTTGAAATCAACCACAGGAAAAAGTCTGGAAAACCTCCAAAGGCATGGAGGTTAAAGAACACCCTACTAACGAATGAGTGGGTCAACCAGGCAATTAGAGAAGAAATTAAAAAATATATGGAAACAAACGAAAATGAAAATACAACAATCCAAACGCTTTGGGACACAGCGAAGGCAGTCCTGAGAGGAAAATACATTGCAATCCAGGCCTATCTCAAGAAACAAGAAAAATCCCAAATACAAAATCTAACAGCACACCTAAAGGAACTAGAAGCAGAACAGCAAAGGCAGCCTAAACCCAGCAGAAGAAGAGAAATAATAAGGATCAGAGCAGAAATAAACAATATAGAATCTAAAAAAACTGTAGAGCAGATCAACGAAACCAAGAGTTGGTTTTTTGAAAAAATAAAGAAAATTGACAAACCTCTAGCCAGGCTTCTCAAAAAGAAAAGGGAAATGACCCAAATAGATAAAATCATGAATGAAAATGGAATTATTACAACCAATCCCTCAGAGATACAAACAATTATCAGGGAATACTATCAAAAATTATATGCCAACCAATTGGACAACTTGGAAGAAATGGACAAATTCCTGAACACCCACACTCTTCCAAAACTCAATCAGGAGGAAATAGAAAGCTTGAACAGACCCATAACCAGCGAAGAAATTGAATCGGTTATCAAAAATCTCCCAACAAATAAGAGTCCAGGACCAGATGGCTTCCCAGGGGAGTTCTACCAGACGTTTAAAGCAGAGATAATACCTATCCTTCTCAAGCTATTCCAAGAAATAGAAAGGGAAGGAAAACTTCCAGACTCATTCTATGAAGCCAGTATTACTTTGATTCCTAAACCAGACAGAGACCCAGTAAAAAAAGAGAACTACAGGCCAATATCCCTGATGAATATGGATGCAAAAATTCTCAATAAGATACTAGCAAATCGAATTCAACGGCATATAAAAAGAATTATTCACCATGACCAAAACCAGACAAAGACTCCACTTTTTTTAAAAAAGGAGAATTACAGGCCAGTATGCTTAATAAACATGGATGCAAAAATTATCAACATGAGACTAGCAAATCAAATCCAACAGTACATACCAGTGGGATTTATTCCTGGGCTGCAGAGCTGGTTCAATAGGTACAAATCAATCAATGTGATATACCACATTAATAAAAGAAAGGAAAAGAACCATATGATCCACTCAAAAGATACAGAAAAAGCATGTGACAAAATACAGCTTCCATTCTTGATAAAAACCTTCAACAAAGTAAGGATAGACGGGACATACCTCAACATCATAAAGGCCATATACAAAAGACCCACAGCTTATATCATCCTCAATGGGGAAAAACTGAAAGCCTTTCCACCACGGCCAAGAATGAGTGAAGGATCTCCACTCTCACCATTACAATTTAACATAGTACTGGAAGTCTTAGCCTCAGCAATCAGACAACAAAAAGAAATAAGTCACATACAAATCAGCAAGGAAGAAGTCAAACTTTTACTATTTGCAAAAGACTCCACCAAAAAATTGTTAGAATACATGAATTCAGAAAAGTTGCAGGATATAAAATCAATGAGCAGAAATCTGTTGCATTTTTATACACTGATAATGAAGTAGCAGAAAAAGAAAGTGAGGAATCAACCCCCTTTTACAATGGCACCAAAAACCATAATATACCTAGGAATAAGCCTAACTAAAGAGGTAAAAGATCTGTACTCTGAAAACTATAGAAGACTTATGAAAGATATTGAAGGGGACACAAAGAAATGGAAAAGCATTCCATGCTCATGGATTAGAAGAAAAAACATTATTAAAGTTCTACACTATGCAAAGCAATCTACACATTTAATGCAATCCCTATCAAAATACCACCAGCATTCTTCATAAAGCTAGAACTAACAATCCAAAAATTTGTATGGAGCCAGAAAAGACCTCATATAGTCAAATCAATTCTGAAAGTGAAAAACAAAACAAGAGGCATCACAATTCTGTATTTTAAGCTATATTACAAAGCTGCAGTCATCAAGACAGTAGGGTACTGGCACAAAAACAGACATACAGATCAATGGAACAGAGTAAAAAACCCAGAAATTGATCCACAACTATACAGTCAACTCATCCTTGACAAAGCAGGAAAAAATATCCAATGGAAAAAAGTCTCTTCAACAAATGGTGTTGGGAAAACTAGACAGCAACATGCAGAAGAATGAAACTGGACCACTTTCTTACACTATACACAAAAATAAATTCAAAATGGATGAAAGACCTAAATGTGAGGCAGAAAACCATCAAAATCATAGAGGAGAGGTGCCTGGGTTGCTCAGTCAGTTAAGCGTCCAACTTCATCTCCAGTCATGCTCTCGTGGTTTGTGAGTTCAAGCCTCTGCTAACAGAGTCTGCTTGGGATTCTCTCTCTCTCTCCCCCTCTCTCTCTCTGCACCCCCCCCCACTCATGCACACTCTTTCTCTTTCTCTGTCTCTAAAAATAAATAAATAAACTTAAAAATATTTGTAGAGAAGAACATAGACAGCAACCTCTTTGACCTCAGCTGGAGCAACTTCTAACTAGACACATAGCCAGGGGGAAGGGAAACAAAAGCAAAAATGAACAATTGGGACCTCAACAAGACAAAAAGCTTCACCACAGCAAAGGAAACAATCAATAAACCTAAAAGGCAGCCTACGAAAATGGGAAAAGATATTTGCAAATGACATATCAGATAAAGGATTAGTATCTAAAACCTATAAAGAATTTATCAAACTCAACAACCAAAATATAAGTAATCTAGTTAAGAAATGGGCAGAAGACATGAATAGACACTTTTCCAAAGAAGACATCCAGATGGCTGGCTAACAGACACATGAAAAGGTGCTCAACTTCACTCATCATTAGGGAAATACCAATCAAAACCACAAAGAGCTATCACTTCACACCTGTCAGAATGGCTAAAATTAATAACACAAGAAACAACAGGTGTTGGCAACAATACAAAGAAAGGGGAACCCTCTTAAACTGTTGGTGGGAATGCAAACTGGTGCAGCCACTCTGAAAAACAGTATGGAGGTTCCCCAAAAAGTTAAAAATAGAACTATCCTATAATCCAGCAATTGCACGACTAGGTATTTACCCAAAGGATACAAAAATGCTGATGTGAAGGGGTACATGTACCCTGATGTTTATACCAGCATTACCAACAATAGCCAAACTATGGAGCAAGCACAAATGTCCATTGACTGATGGATGGAAAAAGAGATGTGGTGTGTGTGTATGTATATATGGAATATTATTCTTTCATCAAAAAAGAATGAAATCTCGCCATTTGCAACAATGTAGATGAAGCTAGAGTGTATTACGCTAAGCGAAATAAGTCAGAGAAAGACAAATACCATATGATTTCACTCATATGTGGAATTTAAGAAGGAAAACAGATGAACATATGGAGGGCAACAAAAAGAGAACAAGGGAACAAACCATAAGACACTATTAAAGATAGAGAACAAACTGAGGTTTGATGGAGGGAGGTGGGTGGGAGATGGGCTAGATGGGTGATGGGTATTAAGGAGGGCACTTGTTATGATGAGCACCGGGTGTTGTATGTTAAGTGATGAATCACTGAATTCTACTCCTGAAACCAATATTGTACTGTATGTTAACTAATTAGAATTAAATAAAAATTTGAAGCAAAAAAAAAAAAAAGAATAGCATGTGTACTCTGCTGTTTTAAGATGGAATGTTCTGAATGTATCTGAGAAATCCATCTGGTCCAGTGTGTCATTCAAAGCCATTCTTTCCTCGTTGATTTTCTGTTTAGATCATATCACCATTGATGTAAGTAGGGTATTAAAATCCCCCACTATTGTGTTACCATCAATTAATTCCTTTGTGTTTGTTATTAACTCCTTTATGTATTTGGATGCTCCCATGTTAGGCACATAACTATCATCTTCTTATTGGACTGTCCTCTTTATTATTACATAATATCTTTCTTTGTCTCTTATTAGTCTTTGTTTTAAAGTTTACTTTGTCTGATATAAGTATTGGTATTTCAGGGGCGCCTGGGTGGCTAGGTCGGTTAAATGTCCAACTTTGGCTCAAGTCATGATCTCATGGTTTGTGGGTTCGAGCTCCACATTGGGCTCTGTGTAGACAGGTCAGAACCTGGAGCCTGCTTCAGATTCTCCCTCTCTCTCTGCCCCTTCCTCCACTCATACTCTGTCTCTATGTCTCCAAAAGGAAATAAAAAAAAAATGTAAGTATTGGTACTTCAGCTTTCTTTTGACATCCATTTGCAGGATAAATGTTTCTCCAACTCCTCACTTTCAATTGCAAGTATCCTTAGGTCTAAAATGAGTCTCTGATAGGCAACATATAGATGGGCCTTGCTACTTTATCCATTCTGTTGCACTATGTCTTCTGATTGGAGCATTTAGTCCATTTTACCTTGAAACTAATTATTTATAGATATGTATTTATTGCTATTTTATTACCTGTTTTATGGTTTCTGAAGATTTTCTCTGATCCTTTGTCTTTCTCACTTTCATGGTTTGCTGGTTTTCTTTAGTGATATATTTGGATTTCTTTCTCTTTATTCCATGCATATTTATTAGTGGTTTTGATTTGTGGTTATCATTAGGTTTGTATATAACATTTTCTGCATATAGCAGCCTGTATTAAGATGATGATCATTTAAGTTTGAACTCACTGTTTACTCCTCCCCTCCCCATGTTTTAGGTATATGGTGTCATATTTTACAACCTTCAATTTTGTCAGTCCTTGACTGAAACTTTATAAAAATACTCATTTTTACTGCTTTTTTGTTTCCTTACTTCATGCTTCCACTTGTGGTCTTTCCTTTCACCCAAAGAGCCCCTTTCAATATTTCTTGCAGGGCTGGTTTATTTGTCATGAACTCCTTTAGTTTTTATTTGTCTGAGAAACTCTTTAGATCTCTTATTCTGAATGATAGCCTTACTGGATAGAGTATTCTTGGCTGCACATTTTTTTCCCATTCAGCACGGTGAGTTTATCATGCCACTCGCTTCTGGCTTGGAAAATTCCTGTTGAAAAATCCCATGGTAACCTTAACGGGGTTTCCTTTGCATGTAATTGTCTTTCTGCTTGCTTCTTAAAAAAATTATCACTACATTTGCCATTTTAGTTATACCATGTCTTGGTGTGGGAGGCATGGCTTAGTCAGTTAAGTGTCCAACTCTTGATTTTGGGTCAGGTCATGATCTTAGAATCATGAAATTAAGTCCCACATCAGACTCCGCACTGGGCATGGAGCCTGCTTAAGATTCTCTGTCTCCCTGTCCCTCTGCTCCTCCCCTACATGCTCCTGCATATTTGCATGCTCTGATAGATAGATAGAGAGATAGATAGATAGATAGATAGTGTGCCTTGGTATAGATTTGTTTTTGTTGACTTTGTTAAAGGTTCTCTGTGCCTCATGGATCTAGATATCTGCTTCCTTCCCCAGATTAGGGAAGTTTTCAGCTATTATTTCTTCAAATAAATTATCTGCCTGCTTTTCTCCTTTCTTCTTCTTCTGTGACTTCTATAATACGAATGTTATTATATTTGATGGAGTCACTGATTTCCCTAAGTCTATTCTCATTTTGCATAATCCTCTTTCTCTCTTTGTTCAGCTTGATTACTTTCCATTACTCTGCCTTCTAGGTCATTCATTCATTCCTCTGGTTCTTCCAGCCTACTGTACATTCCATCAAGTGGGTTTTTCATTTTGTTTATTGAGCCCTTTATCCCTGTTATGTTCCTTATCTCTGTTAAGGGTCTCACTGATGGCTTTCGCTCTTTTCTCAAATTTACTGAGTATCTTTATGATCATTACTTTAAATTCTTTATCAGCCAGATTACTTAGATCTGTTTCATTTAGATCTCTGGCCTTGGCCTTGTCCTATTTGGGACAAAGTCCTCTGTCTTCTCATTTTGTGTAAGTCTCCATGCCTATGTTAGGAAAGCCAGGTACATCTCTTATGCTTGAGGGTAATGGCCTTATGAAGAAGAGGTCCTGTAGTGACCTACACTGTAGTGTCCCCTGTCCAGGAGTGTCTCCGATGTATGCTGTATGTGGTCTGCTCTTGTGTCTCTTCATCCCAGTCATTTACAAAGTCTCTCTTTGCCTGTTGTGAGCAGTGTTTGGACCCTGGCCTGAATGTGGCATGTTTTAACTAGGTGTGCTCTGATCTGCTTGTGAAATGAGACATATTGCCACCGCCACTGGAACCTAGGCTACACAAAACTCCTGCATCTGAAGATGCAGTGTTGGCAGGGGTTTGGGCTGGTCTTTTGGGGGTATGGGCCTTCCATTCTGGAACTAAGGTAAACATGACTAGAAAGGGCATGGAGTTGGGAGCGAGGGCAGGACTTGGTTTAAGCAAGGTAAGTAGTAAGTGCCTATGCTGCAGTAGTTCCCACAGGTGGCCTTGTACTTATGCTGAGGGGCAGGGAAGGGAAATAGCACCTGCCGGTTCCTTTGTTCCTAGAAGGGTCTCTCTATGAATGCTACCTCTCTGGGACATGCTCTGGGATAACCAAGTAACCTTACCACTGAGTGCCCCCAAGTGCTCTTCAGATTCCTATTTCCACACTGTACGTCCACAGCCTGTTTGTCCTGCCTTCTCTCCCACAGAACTCCAGGATTTAAGTCCCACTGGTTGCCAGAACTCATGAAATTCAGCCTCTCTTGCTTTCCAAGCCAATTGCTAAGGGGATTTGTTTTTCCTGTGCACTCCTCCATAGCGTGTTAGTTGTCTCTCGCCCTTCTCCACAATTATGGCTCCCTCCCCATCACAATGGCCATGATCCATTTCTCTCTCAAACTGTGTCTCTGCACTTCCTACCTTCTTTGATGTGGCTTCTTCTCTATGCTTAGTTGTGAAGTTTGTTCTGCTAGTCTTCAGGTCAATTTCTGGGATATTTAGCATGATTTGATAGTTATCTAATTATATTCATGGGATGAGGAAAGCCTAGGGTCCTTCTACTCCACCACCATCTTCTTCTCCATTCTGTGCTCTTTCAAATGGTTACCTCATATTTTTCCATTGAAGACTTTTTCACAGTGATTTTCAAATGCAACTTATACATAAGAGATGGTAATCCTGTGTCATATGTTGTACAAATTCCCTAAAACTTTTACTTTTCATTTGATTTAATACATTTTGAAATACAGATTATTTTTATACATTCTGGTCTTTCCACATTTCCTTTATGATCTCTTCCTCTTATACACAGAAATAAAGTATCCAGTTACATATCAAATATTACTTCTTTTCATTTACTATAAAGCCTATAATCTTAACAAGTCTTTCTAATTCTGTTTAATCCAATGATCCATCTCATTGATAGCCTTGTAGTTTTATCAACATAAGCTGACCCCTAATTCAGTACTAAAAATGGGCAACCACTTATTTTCCATTAAGAAATCAACAAGAAGTCAAGTGTGCAGGTGAGAAGGCACAGAACGGTGTTTCTGAAAACAACTTAATAAGCTGGGTACTGACAGAAGTACCAGAGTTTCTCTGGAAAGGAACAGAGGTTACAGAATTAAATGTAAGCATGGCAGCTTCTCCCTTCAACAGGTTTGATTCTTGGAAGAGTAGAGGGAAAAAAAGCAATGCATATTTTCCCTTGCCTATTATGTGCTCTGAGCAGCTGCTGGCACAATTTGTGCACTGTGTTCTGTTGTAGGTTATGGCTCCTGGAAAAGAAGTATGTGCCTGCATTAACGTGTGTGTGTGTGCACGTGAGTGTGTGTGTGTGTGTGTGTGTGTGTGTGTGTGTGTAATGGGGCAAGTAGAGAATGCTATTAATCATATTATAGGTTTTCCTAGGCTCCAACTAAATACAGAACCAGAACAGATATTCTTTTCTACCATAGCCTGAGGGATTGAAGGCCACTAACAGGCAAATATTAAATACAGAGTTAGGTTGTCAGGGAAAACTGAAGTATACCCTCTAGAGGATTTTAGAATTTGGATAAAGTTAGTACTTGCTTGATGGTTTAGGCAATATCTGAGTCTGAATCTATATCTTAAGAACATATAACCCTTTAAAGATTCTAAAAAGCACCCTTGATTTAGAAGGGGTATATTTTTAAAATGGCACCTGGCCAAAGCCCTTGGCATGAAAGATAGTGGTTTACTGGTGATAATAAGGTGAGCCTTCCTTTACATGACTACATTTACACACTCCATTCTTTTCTAGGTTTCTTGCAGTGTAATAAGCAAAGAGGTATGCGAGCATTTAAGAAGTTTGGAACATGTAAATATAATATTAAGTTATAACATAGTACTTCATAAGATTAGACATGCCAATGAAAACTAAAAATATGATTTTTCTTAATGACAGATTTTTCTCCATTTCAATTTAGTCAGAAAATCTTTCCCTAGACACATAATTGTATATAAATATATCCTACTTTAATAACAGGTGTTAATAACAATATATTAGTTATAATGAATACATGTGTAAATAACAAAAATTACCAATATTAAAACTTTTTTTAAAAAAACATTTTTTGAATGAGAGATTCAGTTCACTAAATGAGAACATAGGAGAATAGCAAAGAGCAAAAAGAAATAAAAATAACCCTCTCATGCCTTTTGACTCCACTGCATCCATACTCCAACTCAACAAGTATGCCTTGTGGGTGAATGTGGAGGTAAGGCAAATAAGGAATAAAGAGAGTGGAGATCCAGGTTTGATAAGCAGTTCAGGAAGGTAGGTGGCTTTCCTATAAAGATTAAGAGGAGGCATTTGAAAAAGGTTCTTGACTGAGATATCTAGAAGTACAAACAGAAGAGAAAGAGGAAACTGGAGGAGACTCAGCACAGTATAAGATTCCCTGCAAAGGTCTGGAGGGCAGTAAGGAACTGCAGGTGAATGAGTTCAACAACTCCCATGGTTCAGTGTCAGCCATGTGTCAAGATTTTATAGTTGCTAAGATATTAGAAAATGGCAAGAGGGCCCAATTTTTGTTTTTAAACGTATCTGATCACTGGAACTGGAACAATATTACGCTTTAGTAAAAGGACTACTCGATTTTATTAATTATACTTAAAAACTACCAATGATAAATATTTCAGGAAAAAAGGGAAGATACGGACTGCTTCCATGCATAGATGTTAGTAAAATATTTCTGTTGCCTTGTTTTTTAAGAAAATTGATAAAAAAATAGAGATTTTATAATGTGTAATTGTGGGTCTGTTTTCCCCTTAATGCAGAAGCAACACCTTAAAAACAGATATAAAAAAAGCTATTCCATGAATTTGGTAGGTCCTGACATTGAAAAAATGCCCAATAAGAAAAGAAAAAAAGTCTTATTCTATTCCTTCTCATCATTATTAAAGAGTAGCAGATTTGGGGAGTGCCTTGGTGGCTCAGTCAGTTGAGCTTCCCACTCTTGGTTTCGGCTTAGGTCATGACTTCATGATTTCTGAGATCAAGCCCCTTGTTGTGTGTGTTTGGGGGGGCACTATCAGCAAGGAGCTTGCTTGAGACTCTCTCTCTCTGCCCCTCTCCCTGCTCATGTGTGGGCACCAGAGCTTCCTCTCTCTCTCTCTCAAAATACATAAATACACACTTTTTAAAAAGAGTGGCATATTTTGAGATACTACCACATTTGGAAATTTGGACTTCACATGATTTTAATGCTAATGTCCTTTTCACATTTCAACTGGAAAAACTTACCTCTTGCAAATGAGATTCCTTTTTCTTTGCAGACAAATTTAAATGTTTCTCAAGAATAGAATAGTACTTTTCACTTTCCTTATCAAACTTCTTCTTTCCATCCTAGGGGATAACAATAACAACAAAACATACTAATTAGAGACTAAAATTTTGATTTTTTTTTTTTTACCATCACCATCAAATGTCCAATACAAGTATTTACCACAGATTTAGTGAGCTCCAAATATGTATAAAACTTGATGGAGTAGGAAGAAGGATGTGAAACAAGTCATTTGACTATGTATTCAAATATGTAATCAAAATTCTCAAAGAAGTTCATGGAACTATAGTATGAAGAGAGCCAGGTTGGCTAGAGTAGAATCCCTCTGAGAACTTTATAATTGATTCTCAATAGGAAATTCTGATCTAGTAAGTGTGAGATAGGACCAAGAGAGAGTGTCTCATTTCGTTTTTTTGGTGATTTCAATGAGTTAACATATAACCAGTTTAGAGAAGTGCTCACATAGACTCTTCTAAGGAATCATTATTTCCCAGCTACAAAAAGATACCTGATATTTCAAACCATTCTTGATAAGGGGAAACAGAGGGAAACAAACTTCTAAAAATTGGTAGCATGAAATAATTAAGTAAGATGGTTCAAAATCAAACCAAAAAGGTTAACATCTTTATCATACACTCAACATAACTAATGGCTAACCTTTGCTTATTCTTAAAATTGTATTATCTTATAGGGGAAGCTGCAGGGGAAATCTATACCTCTCAGCTGGTGGTGCATTCTTACAGAAATGCAAATGGAATAAAATCCTAAAGGAGAAAGACATGCCTGGGCATATAATATTCTCCAACTATAAATATGTTATTCACAAGGGAACTTTTTTTCTATTTATGAGTCCCTATGAAATAAATACTAGGTGATCATACTCATACATTTCATTCACCAAAGAAGTACTCTTCTTTGCTTTTATTTCAGTGTTACTGGAAATGCAATGTCTGGACCACTTTAATGAGAGTCAAGTATTTCTATTCAAAATGCAGATTCCTATTATCCCCATCCAGAGATTCAGGAATTATTATTTTTTAACAAGCTCTCTGATTATTATGCATAATGTTTTCCTTCATTATTTGCTGAAGTATTTCAAAGAGGTTAATAAAAAATAATAATAGATGGGTATATGCTTGTTTCAGTAGCACACATACTAAAATTGGAACAATACAGAGAAGAGTACAACATAATGTATAGAGTTGTAGAATCACTGTATTGCACACCTGAAAACAATATAACATTGTGTGCCAACTATACATCAATAGAAAAAAAAATTAATACATGGATAGATGTATGGATGGACAGGAGGAGGAGGGGAGGAAAGAAGAAAGGGAAAAGACAAGCAGGCCTCTGGTCTGTCTGTCCCATTATCTGAAGTTGTCAGATTCAGACTGATAGATCCAAGTAATTTTTTTGATTCACTGCCACCTCTGACATTTTTAACTCACCATGATCTAGTTCCAAATATGGAACTTCAGAAAGTTAATGGACAAAATTACACCGAATGGGAAGAGCACTGTAAAAGTTCAAGTCACTTTTGGGCCATTTAAGAAGTACTAATATGTTTGTAAATTAAACTACTAGACTGATAAATGAGAAAAGTCAAAATCTTCAAGGGATTTTTATTACATAAGGAGAAAATGTGGCTGGAGAAACACAATAAAAAAATAAAGAGTGGTATTCACATCCAAAAAAGCAGGTCCACTGAGAAACTCCTATTACAGAATGTGGAGCAGCAGACCCAGAAGGAAGGAGAGAAGTCCAAGGCTCAGGATGGAACAAGCTTGTCCTCTCTACTGTTGCAACAAGACACCTGGGTGAATATTTCATCCTTTGCTCAATGGAGCTTACTTTTTAATCTAGCATTTCATGCTCACAATTGACCTTCCCAATCAATGTTTTGAAAAGTCTCTCCCACTAGAGAGACTTTTGAGCTCCTCCTAGAGAGGCTTTTGAGCTCCTTATCTTTTTTCTCTGCAGGTCATTTCTCCTCTGACAAAATGCTCATTTCTTCTAATTTCCACATATTCAAGTTACATCCACTTTAGCACACAACTCAAACAGGTCTCATTCACAAGTCCCTTCCATCAACTCTCCCTCCCTTTTGAAGGCTCACAGAGCTTTACATATAAATTTCTTATAGTGTTTGTGTTTGACACTGCAGGAGAGAAATTTAGGTATGTACCCTATCCTCTTTTTAAAACTGATATTTGAGAAAGTGCTCAATAAATATTTAATGAACAAGGGAACTTCTTCCTCTTATAACACTGGGCACCACAATCCCTCACAGATAGTCCATTTGTTTAAAACAAAACAAAACAAAATCCATAATACCAGGGACAATTCTACACAAATAGCTTAACAGCTTAACTCAATCCCAATGTGCACAAACACTGGGGGGCAACCAGTCACATTACAGTTACACATTACACATTACACATTACACAATGCTGACTCACTTTCATTTCAGGGGACTTAAAATTTCTTGCTGTGCATAGAAGAAACTGGGTAAAGGCAAAGAGAACACAGCTGTGGTGACAACACTAGTATCTTTGTTTTCAGTCAGTGTTTGATGGCATTTTTGGAAACAATTCACTGCCAACATGTCAGCATTCCTGGCAATATAAAACTCATTCCCAGAGCACTTTCTGGACTCTTATTCAAATCCTAGTACTTCACCAGGCCAGCAACAGATCTACTCAAAGCTTCCAATGATGTAGACAACAAAAACACACTCAGATCTAGCCTAAAATTAAAGAACTGAGTAGGCTACATGAAGGACAACTATAATGTAGGGAAGCTTTTTCTTGAAAACAAAGAGCATTTCTCCTTGAAATTCACATCTGTCCCCAAAGCCATGATGTACTCCTCATATAAGCCATGTCTCATTTGGATTTAATAACTTAACACCACACAGCTATCTCTTATCTTTTGGTTACATGTTATGGATATCAGGCTAAGAATCTGCTCTGAAACAAATGCTGCAGAGGGAAGGGAAAAATAACCCATGAATCTTTACTAAATTCTGCACAGGATTCCTGTCTTCTTATTGTCAGAGCATGATTTGAAAAAAAGAGACTACATTATATTGTCACATTTCCTGTAAATACAGGAAGTGCATTTGAACTAGGTAATCACTTAAAATGAAGTCTAATAACAAAATAATAACACTTTTAAATAAAATAAAATTAAGTCACATATATATGTATATATGTGTGATGTGTTTGTATGTGTGTGTGTGTGTGTGTGTGTGTGTGTGTGTGTGTATGTATTATAAAACTTAAAATAGATAATCAAAAATGGCAAATTAGTCCCCAAACCCAATATTAGCTGACAAAAGTATAAGGTAAGTTCTGGGTCTGCAATCAATCTGCTTTCCAGATGATACCACATTTACTCTAAGCACAGTGATCATATTATATCTCAGCTTCTAAGATTAGTAAGTGTGGTTGTGCCACACCTTCACTTTACACAGCAAAGTAAGGAATGGGAAGAAAACTCCAACTGTCAATTTTACTCCAAATCTGTATATAGCCAAAAAAAGTCAATATTCATAAAAATGATAGGTCTATCATGCAGATAAAAAACATGAAACTATACATAATTGTTAAAAGAAGTCCAAACCAATCCCTTCCACTGACCACAAGAGGGTACCAAAGATGAAGAAGAGACTCTACAACTTGTGATTTAGAAAATCACAACTAGAAATTCTCAAAATGTTATCTAACTATATTTTTTTCTATAGAAAACCACTGTAAAGTTTTGTTTAGACAATTGTCATGAACCTTTATTTTAATTTGTCATAATATAAATTATTAAAAATAAAGTGAAAACTTATTTTCTATATATCTTTTATAAAAATGGAGTGCAGGGGCGCCTGCGTGGCGCAGTCGGTTAAGCGTCCGACTTCAGCCAGGTCACGATCTCGCGGTCCGTGAGTTCGAGCCCCGCGTCAGGCTCTGGGCTGATGGCTCAGAGCCTGGAGCCTGTTTCTGATTCTGTGTCTCCCTCTCTCTCTGCCCCTCCCCCATTCATACTCTGTCTCTCTCTGTCCCAAAAATAAATAAACGCTGAAAAACAAATTAAAAAAAAAATGGAGTGCATATTTAATATTTCTACATCAGACTTTAAGACAATTTCAATGTTATAATTATCATCCGAGATACTGTGAAATTTTCCATGCAACTATTTATGTCATTATGTTAGTATAGCCATTAGCTAATGAGCAGTTTGTGCATATTTTGAAAAAAAATCCTTCAAGTGAATCTATAGCAGTAGAAAAAGTAATATGAAGAATAATAAATACCAATAGCTGAATTTCTATTTCAAACATATGTGGAATTCTTATAAACTGGTACTGTGCTAAGCACTGAGAGGATAAGTTATAGCCCTGACTACCAATCCTGGCTAGACTTCTTCTTCCTCTAATGATGGCATCTACTCACTGATTAGAATGGCAGCTCAGGGTGACATCACCATCTTTAAGTCCTAGAAGTGTCAGATGCTAAACTATTCGAACCACATGTTGCGTAGGAGTTTCTTAAGGCCCAAGAGATTCCTGGTATCCAGAAACTCAGATTGTTGAGGATATCAGTATAGCTTACACAGCAATGTCCCTCCTGTGATGACTGCACCCAACCATTCCCAGGCTCCTCAACCACTGCCCACCAAGTCCCTCCTCCTCAATCTCCTGAGATATAGACACTCCGAAAGGTCTTCTTATGGGTAGCTCTACCACTATAATTCACCACATCTCCATCATTCCCAATTACCTCGCCACTACCACCACCAGGTGATCAGACTCATAAGGACCAAGCCCTTTATGAAGAACTACAAACTGGAATGATAAAAAAAAAAAAAAAAAAAAAAAAAAAAAAAAAAAAAAAAAAACAGAAATAGATATGAAAGATATAAAGGTATAAGAAACAGAAGAGGAAAGTCCAAAGGGTAACAAGCATTTAAAGAGTTGTTAAAACTCATTAGTGATTAAGAAAAAAAGCAAATTAAAATATTGGGATATCACATTATATCAGATTTGGCAAGAGTTACAAAGTTGAATAATGCTACATATTGAGTGCATGTGGAGATACAGAAGACTTTATATATTACTGGCGGAATTGTACAGGGGTACAGCCTTTCTAAAGAGAGATGTCGCACTACTAAGCGGCCCTAAAAACCAGCTTCTGGGTATAAATCACAAAAAGATCCACATATAAAAGTCCATAAGGAAAACATAAATGAGCATATGGGAACAGGAAGATAGCCAGTGTATTCATTAATAGACCAAAAATGAATTTGATGAATACCATGGAGTGCTAGACAGAAGTTAGAAGAAAAGAATAAATGTTGACAGATCTTAAAGTACAATTTTGAGGTGCACCTGGGTGGCTCAGTCGGTTGAGCGTCCAACTTTGGCTCAGGTCATGATCTCGCAGTTCGTGAGTTCAAGCCCCGCATTGGGCTCTGTGCTGACAGCTCAGAGCCTGGATCCTGCTTCCGATTCTTTGTCTCCCTCTCTCTGCCCCTTCCCCACTCATGCTCTGCCTCTCTCCATCTCTCAAAGATGAATAAACGTTAAAAAAAATTTTTTTAAATACGATTTTGAGTTAAAAATACAAAACAGGCAAGTAATACTAAATCATTTATGTAAATTAAAGAGACATGCATACAAAATGGTAACAATTTTACAAGAACACATATATGCATATTAAACCCATAAGAATGTTTGCTCTGTAAGGAGGACAATGAGAATGAGACATGAGTAATCAATAAAACAAGAGAGGGCTATGAACTAAACACAACAGATGAAAACAGAAAATCAGGAGTTAAACAGGAAAACCAGCATCTGCCTAATCAAACTTCTGAAAGAGAAAGTGTAGGGAGGAAATTACTAAAAAATGACACATGAAAATTTCCAGAATTGAGAAAAAAGTTCTCATATTAAAATTTTCCATGAGAAATATGTACAAAGCACATTAAATAAGAAAATACCTGTAAGACAAAAATATCATGAAATATTACAAAACCCTGGATAAAAATGAAAACCTAAAAACAGAGGTCAAATAAAAAGTATCAGAAATCATGACACTAATGAATCCACAACATCAACATGGAAGGTTATAAAACAAAAGTGCAGGCAATTGTGGGAAGATGGCGGTGTAGGAGGACGCTGGGCTCACCACGTCCTGCTGATCACTTACATTCCATCTACACCTGCCTAACTAACCCAGAAAACCACCAGAAAACTAGCAGAACAGAGTCTCTGGGGCCAAGCGCAGACCAGAGGCCCATGGAAGAGGGTAGCAAGGGCGGAGAGGCGCTGCGCGCTGCTCGGACTGGCAGGAGGGAGCCGGGGCAGAGGGGCAGCCTGCCGGCCAAGCAAAGTAGAGGGGCCGGATGGAGTGTGTTCTGACAAGCAAGCGCGACTTAGCATCTGGGAGGTCATAAGTGAACAGCTCTGCTCGGAAAGCGGGAAGGCTGGAGGAGAAAGGGAGGGAGAGTTGCTGAGCCCCAGGACAACAGAGCTCAGTTTGGTGGGGAACAAAGGCGCTCGCCAACGACATCTCCCCCGCCCATCCCCCAGCCAAAATCCCAAAGGGAACCAGTTCCTGCCAGGAAACTTGCTTGCTCCACACAAACACCCAATGCTGTGCTTCTGTGGAGCCACCCCTCCAGCAGCGGGTCTGACTCCCTCCCGCTGCCACAGGGCCCCTCCTGAAGTGGAACACCTAAGGAGAAGCGAGCTAAGCCTGCCCTCCTGCCCCCGTGCATCTTGTCTACCAACCCCAGCTAATACACCATATCCCCAGCACCACAAGCCTGGCAGTGTGCAAGTAGCCCAAGAAGCCACGCCACCCCACAGTGAATCCCGCCCCTAGGAGAGGGGAAGACAAGGCACACACCAGTCTGACTGTGGCCCCAGCGGTGGGCTGGGGGCAGACATCAGGGCTGATTGTGGCCCCACCCACCAACTCCAGTTATACACCACAGCACAGGGGAAGTGCCCTGCAGGTCCGCACCACTCCAGGGACTATCCAAAATGACCAAACCGAAGAATTCCCCTCAGAAGAATCTCCAGGAAATAACAACAGCTAATGAGCTGATCAAAAAGCATTTAAATAATATAACAGAAAGTGAATTTAGAATAATAGTCATAAAATTAATCACTGGACTTGAAAACATTATAGAGGACAGCAGAGAATCTATTCCTACAGAGATCAAGGGACTAAGGAACAGTCAGAAGGAGCTAAAAAACGCTTTAAACGAAATGCAAAACAAAATGGAAACGACGACAGCTCGGATTGAAGAGGCAGAGGAGAAAATAGGTAAACTAGAAGATAAAGTTATGGAAAAAGAGGAAGCTGAGAGAAAGAGAGATAAAAAAATCCAGGAGTATGAGGGGAAAATTAGAGAACTAAGTGATACACTAAAAAGAAATAATATACGCATAATTGGTATCCCAGAGGAGGAAGAGAGAGGGAAAGGTGCTGAAGGGGTACTTGTAGAAATAATAGCTGAGAACTTCCCTGAACTGGGGAAGGAAAAAGGCATTGAAATCCAAGAGGCACAGAGAACTCCCTTCAGACGTAACTTGAATCGATCTTCTGCACGACATATCATAGTGAAACTGGCAAAATACAAGGATAAAGAGAAAATTCTGAAAGCAGCAAGGGGTAAATGTGCCCTAACATATAAAGAGAGACCTATAAGACTTGTGACTGATCTCTCTTTTGAAACTTGGCAGGCCAGAAAGGATTGGCACGAAATCCTTAATGTGCTGAACAGAAAAAATATGTAGCCGAGAATCCTTTATCCAGCAAGTCTGTCATTTAGAATAGAAGGAGAGATAAAGGTCTTCCCAAACAAAAACTGAAGGAATTTGTCACCATTAAACCAGCCCTACAAGAGATCCTAAGGGGGATCCTGTGAGACAAAGTACCAGAGACATCACTACAAGCATAAATCATACAGACATCACAATGACTCTAAACCCATATCTTTCTATAATAACACTGAATGTAAATGGATTAAATGCACCAACCAAAAGACATAGGGTATCAGAATGGATAAAAAAACAAGACCCATCTATTTGCTGTCTACAAGAGACTCATTTTAGACCTGAGGACACCTTTAGATTGAGAGTGAGGGGATGGAGAACTATTTAACATGCTACTGGAGGCCAAAAGAAAGCTGGAGTAGCCATACTTATATCAGACAAACTAGACTTTAAATTAAAGGCTATAACAAGAGATGAAGAAGGGCATTATATAATAATTACAGGTCTATCCACCAGGAAGAGCTAACAATTATAAATGTCTATGCGCCGAATACGGGAGCCGCCAAATATATGAAACAATTACTCATGAACATAAACTACTATATTGATAAGAATGTGGTAATTGCAGGGGACTTTAACACTCCACTTACAGAAATGGATACATCATCTAGACACATGGTCAATAAAGAAACAAGACCCTGAATGACACATTGGATCAGATGGACTTGACAGATATATTTAGAACTCTGCATCCCAAAGCAACAGAATATACTTTCTTCTCGAGTGCACATGGAACATTCTCCAAGATAGATCATATACTGGGTCACAAAACAGCCCTTCATAAGTTTACAAGATTTGAAATTATACCATGCATACTTTCAGACCACAATGCTATGAAGCTTGAAATCAACCACAGGAAAAAGTCTGGAAAACCTCCAAAAGCATGGAAGTTAAAGAACACCATAGTAAAGAATGAGTGGGTCAATCAGACAATTAGAGAAGAATTTAAAAAATATATGGAAACAAACGAAATGAAAATACAACAAGCCAAACGCTTTGGGACGCAGCGAAGGCAGTCCTGAGAGGAAAATACATTGCAATCCAGGCCTATCTCAAGAAACAAGAAAAATTCTAAATACAAAATCTAACAGCACACCTAAAGGAACTAGAAGCAGAACAGCAAAGGCAGCCTAAACCCAGCAGAAGAAGAGAAATAATAAAGATCAGAGCAGAAATAAACAATATAGAATCTAAAAAAAACTGTAGAGCAGATCAACGAAACCAAGAGTTGGTTTTTTGAAAAAATAAACAAAATTGACAACGCTCTAACCAGGCTTCTCAAAAAGAAAAGGGAGATGACCCAAATAGATAAAATCATGAATGAAAATGGAATGATTACAACCAATCCCTCAGAGATACAAACAATTATCAAGGAATACTATCAAAAATTATATGCCAACAAATTGGACAACTTGGAAGAAATGGACAAATTCCTAAGCACCCACATTCTTCCAAAACTCAATCAGGAGGAAGTAGAAAGCTTGAACAGACCCATAACCAGCAAAGAAATTGAATCGGTTATCAAAAATCTCCCAACAAATAAGAGTCCAGGACCAGATGGCTTCCAAGGGGAGTTCTATCAGACGTTGAAAGCAGAGATAATACCTATCCTTCGCAAGCTATTCCAAGAAATAGAAAGGGAAGGAAAACTTCCAGACTCATTCTATGAAGCCAGTATTACTTTGATTCCTAAACCAGATAGAGACCCAGTAAAAAAAGAGAACTACAGGCCAATATCTGTGATGAATATGGATGCAAAAATTCTCAATAAGATACTAGCAAATCGAATTCAACAACATATAAAAAGAATTATTCACCATGATCAAGTGGGATTCATTCCTGGGCTGCAGGGCTGGTTCAACATTTGCAAATCAATCAACGCGATACATCACATTAATAAAAGAAAAGATAAGAACCATATGATCCTGTCAATCGATGCAGAAAAGGCCTTTGACAAAATCCAGCACCCTTTCTTAATAAAAATCCTTGAGAAAGTCGGGATAGAAGGAACATACTTAAACATCATCAAAGCCATTTATGAAAAGCCCACAGCTAACATCATCCTCAATGGGGAAAAACTGAGAGCTTTTTCCCTGAGATCAGGAACACGACAGGGATGCCCACTCTCACCGCTGTTGTTTAACATAGTGTTGGAAGTGCTAGCATCAGCTATCAGACAACAAAAGGAAATCAAAGGCATCAAAATTGGCAAAGATGAAGTCAAGCTTTCGCTTTTTGCAGATGACATGATATTATACATGGAAAATCTGATAGACTCCACCAAAATCTGCTAGAACTGATACAGGAATTCAGCAAAGTTGCAGGATACAAAATCAATGTACAGAAATCAGTTGCATTCTTATACACTAACAATGAAGCAACAGAAAGACAAATAAAGAAACTGATCCCATTCACAATTGCACCAAGAAGCATAAAATACCTAGGAATAAATCTAACCAAAGATGTAAAAGAGCTGTATGCTGAAAACTATAGAAAGCTTATGAAGGTAATTGAAGAAGATATAAAGAAATGGAAAGACATTCCCTGCTCATGGATTGGAAGAATAAATATTGTCAAAATGTCATTACTACCCAAAGCTATCTACACATTCAATGCAATCCCAATCAAAATTACACCAGCATTCTTCTCGAAACTAGAACAAGCAATTCTAAAATTCATATGGAACCACAAAAGGCCCCGAATAGCCAAAGTAATTTTGAAGAAGAAGACCAAAGCGGGAGGCATCACAATCCCAGACTTTAGCCTCTACTACAAAGCTGTAATCATCAAGACAGCATGGTATTGTCACAAAAACAGACACATAGACCAATGGAATAGAATAGAAACCCCAGAACTAGACCCACAAACGTATGGCCAACTCATCTTTGACAAAGCAGGAAAGAACATCCAATGGAAAAAGACAGTCTCTTTAACAAATGGTGCTGGGAGAACTGGACAGCAACATGCAGAAGGTTGAAACTAGACCACTTTCTCACACCACTCACAAAAATAAACTCAAAATGGATAAAGGACCTGAATGTGAGACAGGAAACCATCAAAACCCTAGAGGAGAATGCAGGAAAAGACCTCTCTGACCTCAGCCGTAGCAATCTCTTACTTGACACATCCCCAAAGGCAAGGGAATTAAAAGCAAAAATGAATTACTGAGACCTTATGAAGATAAAAAGCTTCTGCACAGCAAAGGAAACAACCAACAAAACTAAAAGGCAACCAACGGAATGGGAAAAGATATTTGCAAATGACATATCGGACAAAGGGCTAGTATCCAAAATCTATAAAGAGCTCACCAAACTCCACACCGGAAAAACAAATAACCCAGTGGAGAAATGGGCAGAAAACATGAATAGACACTTCTCTAAAGAAGACATCCAGATGGCCAACAGGCACATGAAAAGATGTTCAGCGTCGCTCCTTATCAGGGAAATACAAATCAAAACCACACTCAGATATCACCTCATGCCAAAGTGGCCAAAATGAACAAATCAGGAGACTATAGATGCTGGCGAGGATGTGGAGAAACGGGAACCCTCTTGCACTGTTGGTGGGAATGCAAATTGGTGCAGCCGCTCTGGAAAACAGTGTGGAGGTTCCTCAGAAAAT
Organism: Felis catus; assembly: GCF_018350175.1. Classification (NCBI taxonomy): domain Eukaryota; kingdom Metazoa; phylum Chordata; class Mammalia; order Carnivora; family Felidae; genus Felis; species Felis catus. The sequence continues at coordinate 33,158,579 of NC_058377.1, forward strand.
TAAAAATAGACCTACCCTATGACCCAGCAATAGCACTGCTAGAAATTTACCCAAGGGATACAGGAGTGCTGATGCATAGGGGTACTTGTACCCCAATGTTTATAGCAGCACTCTCAACAATAGTCAAATTATGGAAGGAGCCTAAATGTCCATCAACTGATGAATGGATAAAGAAATTGTGGTTTATATACACAATGGAGTACTACGTGGCAGTGAGAAAGAATGAAATAGGGCCCTTTGTAGCAACGTGGATGGAACTGGAGAGTGTGATGCTAAGTGAAATAAGCCAGACAGAGAAAGACAGATACCATATGTTTTCACTCTTATGTGGATCCTGAGAAACTTAACAGAAACCCATGGAGGAGGGGAAGGAAAAAAAAAAAAAAAAGAGGTTAGAGTGGGAGAGAGCCAAAGCATAAGAGACTGTTAAAAACTGAGAACAAACTGAGGATTGATGGGGGGTGGGAGGGAGGGGAGGGTGGGTGATGGGTATTGAGGAGGGCACCTTTTGTGATGAGCACTGGGCGTTGTATGGAAACCAATTTGACAATAAATTTCATATATTGAAAAAAAAAGTGTAAAGCATTCAAAATTCTGAGGAATAAATAATTCCAATTTAGAGTTATATATCCAGTAAAACTGGCAATCTAGATTTAAATGTAGAATAAAAATATTTGTAAACACATTCAAAAAATTTACCCAAGTACCATTTCTCAGAAAGATATTGACAGATGTGCTTCACTAAAATGAAGGAATAAACCAAAACCAAAACACAGGATCTAGTTCAAACAAAGGGAATTCCCAAGATTAAGGTAATATGAACTTCTATGAAAACAGATGGAGTAGTAAACCTATGAAAGCAAACAGTTAAGATGAGAGGCCCAGTAGCAATATTTCTTAAAAAAAATAAATGAATAAAACAAAGGTTCTGATGTGTTCAAACGTAATATATGTTCGTAACTACATTTTTGCATTTGAAAACAGAGAATTTTATCTTGATTTTACAAACAAGGCAATGATTAACTCTAGGAAAAACAAAAACATGCAAGAATGGAAATGTAATCATAGATCTTGGTAGGGCTTACCTATGAACAATAATTTCATTATTATGTAAATACTGACCACTAGTTTTAAAAACTATGAGTATATATCTGATGGATGGCAAGAGTAGAAATATATATGGAGTAGCAGTGGCTGTGGTACGGTAAAAGTGTGTAATATTAATGTTCTATTGTAGGTAAACTAATTTAATGTCTAAAATTGAAGCAAAATATATGACTGAGCTTATTACTTAGGAAAATGGAAATTAATGTAAAATAATAGTTTAAAGAAAAGTAGCTGATTTGGGGGAACAGAACTTCAGAGCAGAGAGATGGGGTAGGCAGTTGATTTGTTTTATAACTTATAAACCTTTGTACATTATTAAATTTTTAAAAACTCTGTATATCTTCAATAAAAATTAAATTCAGTCTAAAAATGGGAGAAGAGAAAGAGAAATAACTTAGAGGGTGGGAATATATAGACTATATTGAAAGAGGTACAGAAAGATAAATGTTAGAAGGGTACTAAGAAAGTGATAGAATTAGAATACAGGGAAGAGGAAGTTTTCTATGGGTATTCTGACATCTTGCTCACAAATTAGTTTTTTTATGAATTTATTGTTTTGAACCTTTATTAAATTCCCATTGTGTAGGTGATACTGCTACTCAGGCTGACCAAGGCTGAGAAGAAAACTGAAAGAAGGAACCAATCTTTGTATATTTTTCAATATTTTTTGTTTATTTATTTATTTAGAGAGGAATAAAGAGGGAGAGGGAGAGAGAGAGAGAGAGAGAGAGAGAGAGAAAGAGAAAGAGAGAGACACAGAGAGAGAGAAAGAGAGAGAGAGAGAGAGAGAGAGAGAGAGAGAGAGAGAGAGAGAGAGAAAGAGAGAGAGAGAGAGAGAGAGAGAAAGAGAGAGAGATTGAGAGGGAGAGAATCCCAAGCAGGCTCTGCAGTGTCAGCGCAGAGCCCCACACAGGGCTCAATCCCAGGAACCATGAGATCATGGCCTAAGCTGAAACCAAGAGCCGGATGCTCAACCGACAGGAACCAATCTTTCTTTAAGTGGCTACAAAGTTGTAGTTTGCACACCAGAGCTCCACATGCAAACCCTACAAGTAAGAGGAAGTATCCTCATTCCACAAACATGAAACCATCAGAGAAGATTTATAATGGATGCAGTGGATAACCAAACTCAACTGTCTAGTTTGAAAGCCCATGCTATTTGCATAGTAAAATGTGATCCAAAGAAGCCTGAAGATTCAAACTACAGCACTTTTAAATCCTGTCTCCTAAAAAAAAAAAAAAAAAAAAAGGTTGAGGGGTTGGTACAGGAGAGATTAAGAGAATAAAGAGGACTTCTGGTTTCTGGTCCTGGGTGTAAGGAGCTTAGTTGCTGCTGCCCTGTCCTAAGAAGTAAAAAGAGGAACAAACTGAAAAATTAATAAGTCTTCTTAGACCCACTGAAGTAGTAAGGTCACAGGGCAAACCAATGCCCCAAAATTGAGAGCCAAATAGGTAGATACAGAAAATTGTAATTTACCGAAGCAAAACCCCCCTTGGAAAACTGTACCCAGGTAGAAATACATGAACTGTAATTATAGAGTTGCTGGAGCTCACTATGGATAGATCTGAGAGGTAAAATTCCACGGGGCCCACTCATACAGCTTCCCCCACCTCCACATGATTTTATTAGTTTTACATACAAGGGCTCAAGGAAATTCTCCAAGTAAAAAAAATAGAGAAAAATCCTCTCCTGCTGCCTTCAGTAGGGAGAAGTAAACATTTTAAAATATGCTAGAGCATTCTGTTCTTGGGAGAAACTATTTTACCAGCATCTACATATTAGTGTTTTTAAAACGAACCTAACAGAGCTGGGGCAGGCAAATACCCAATTCCAGCCTCTTCTCACCATTCTGTCTCATCTAAAGCTGAGAAGAAAGGAGTGGGGAGGCAACCTGAGAGGCAGTGGTGAGTTTCATAGTCCAGGAGCACAGGCTTACCAATAATAGGACTACAGAATGCTTCCCCTTCTCTTTACACCTCACTGCCAACATTACTAAGGCTTAGTTCCTTTTGCCAAGTGCATCATGCCAGGCTATCAAGAAAAAGTTGTAAGACATACTAAAAGCCAAAAAAAAAAAAATAAGAGTTTGAAGAGGCAAAGTAAGTATCAGAATGAGAGTCAGTTTGGGCAGAAATGTTAGCATTCATCAGACCAAAAGTTTCTTAAAATTCCAACTAATATGCTAAGAGCTCCAAAGGAGAGAGCAGATAACATGCAAGAACAGATGAGTAATGAAAATGGAAATGAAAATTCTAAGAAGGAATGACAAATGTTTGAGATAAAAAACAAACACTGTTGAAGAAATGAAGAATGTCATTAAAAGGCTCATTAGTAAACTGGACATGGCTGAGTGAAGCTTAAGTATTTGTCAATAGGAACTTCAAAACTTTGAAAGCAGAAAGAAGAAAAAAAAAGGCTAAGATAAAACAAACAAACAAAACCCAGAATATTCAAGAACTGTGGGACAATGACAAAAGGAAGGAACAGAAGAAATAAGCAATAGCTGAAGCAATAATGACAGAATTTTCCCAAATTAATACCAGGTATCAAGCCACAGTTCTAGAAAGTTCAGAAGAAAGTAGGTGAAGTACGCAGAAAAGCTGTATCTACAGCACACAATGTGTCACACCTAACACACTTTAGCTGCAGAAAAGTCAAAGATAAAGAAAAAATCTTGAAAGAAACCTGAAGAAAAAAAAATCTTACCTATACAGAAGCAGAAATAGGAATTTCAACCAGCTTCTCCTCAGAAAGTATGTAAGCAAGATAGGAGTAGAATGAAATATTTAAGTACAGGGGAATAATACCCTGACCAATTTAATTTTCTATATCCTATGAAATTCTCCTTTAAAAGTAAAATAAAGACTTTGTCATACTAACAACAACTGAGGACACATCTTGTAAGAAATGTTAAAAGAAGTTCTTCAGGGAGAAGTAAAAGGATATAGTGAAAAACCGGGATACATGAAGAAAGAAAGAGCATCACTTGAAGATAAAATAAAAACTTATTTTTTTTCTTATTCTTAAATAAGCTAACATAAAATAATACCATCAACAATGTATTCAATTCTGTATGCTTATATATATGTTTGCTTATGTATAAGTGAAATGAAGGACAGCAATGGTACAAGGGATAAAAGGGAGGAATCAGCAGTATTTTGTTATTATAAGTTATTTGCACTACCAGTGAAGCTGTATAGCATATTTGAAAGTAGATTTGGATTAGGTGTAAATGTATATAGAAAATTCTATAGCAGGGGCGCCTGGGTGGTACAGTCTGTTAAATGCCCAACTCTTGATCTCAGCTCAGGTCATGATCTCACAGATCGTGAGGTTGAGCCCCACATTGGTATCTGTGCTGATGGCACAGAGCCTGCTTGGGATCTGTCTCTCCTTCTCTCTGCCCCTCCCCTGCTTGTGCATGCTTGCTCTCTCTCTCTCTCTCTCTCTCTCTCTCTCTCTCTCTCAAAATAAATAAACTTATATTAAAAAAAAGAAAATTCTAGAGCAACCACTATAAAAAAGGCTTAAAGAATGTATAATTGATATGCTAAGAAAGAAGAGAAAATAAAATCATATAAAATACTCAATTAAAACCAGTAAGGGCAAAAAAAAAAAATGGAACACAAACATAGGAACAACAACAAAAAAAGGGCAACAAATGGAAGATAACAAATATGACAGATATTAATTCAACTACATCAATAGTCACTTTGAGCACCAATGTGCTAAATATACAGATTAACACACACATTGTCATAGTGGATCAAAAAAGACAAGACTCAATTATATGTTGTCTATAAGAAGCCTTTTTAAATATAAGGACATATACATTAAAAGTATATGACTAGAGAAAAATCTACCCTACTAACACTAATCAAAAGATAGCAAAAGTAGCTATATTAATTTCAGACAGAGCAGACTTCACAGCAAAGAAAATTATCAAGGATACAGAAGGACATTACATAATGATAAAGAGGTCAGTTTTTCCAAAAGACATAACAATCCTTATGTGTATGCACTTAACAGCAAATCATCAAAATACAAGAGGCAAATACTGATAGAATGTCAAAGAAAATAGATGAATCCACTATCATATTTAGAGACTTCAACACTTATCTTTTAGAAATGGACAAGTCCAGCAAGCAGAAAAATCAGTGAGATCACAGTTAAACTCAACAGTATCATCAGTCAACTGGATGTGATGGACGTTTACAGACCATCTCATTCCAACAACAGCAGATGACACATTCTTCTCAAGCTCACATGGAAACATTCTTCTTCAAGACACACTACATTCTGGGCTATAAAACACACCTTAGCAAATTTAAAAGAACAGAAATCATAAAATTTCTGTTCTCAGACCACAGTGGATTAAACTAGAAATCAATGACAAAAAGATACCTGGGGGGAAAAAATCACAAAATACACTCCTAAATGATACATGGGTAAAAGAAATCTCAAGAGATTTTAAAATAATTTGAACTAAATGAAAACATAATTTACTGAAACTTGTGGGTTGAAACAAAGGCAGTGCTTAGAGGGAAATTTACAGTAAAGTGAACAAATGGCTGAAACAGGGACAAGGGGAAGAAAAGGGATGGAAGACAAGAAGAGCAGGAAGCAGAGAAAGTACTTATGTTACTTTAGACATTGGAGGAGAGAGAATGCTGTTCAGTTTCTGATGGTTTTCCATTGTCAATCTTCTGGGCTGTGGGAAAATGGAGAAGACTGGAACCAGGAGGTGGATAGTCCAGTGTGGCTATAATCTTAAGGGCTCTGGCATTACACCATGGATAAAACTAAGGTTACACAAGTCTGCATAGTAGGTGGGATATTTGGAAAATTACCTTAGGTGAATCTAGGGATTTCCTAATTAAAGGTAACCTAAAGCTTTTTTCATGGCCAACACTGAAATCTCTGTTTTTCTTGGATGACAAAGGACTTAAAGAAATAAAAATCTAAATCACAAAATTCAAAAACCATTTAAAATATGGAAGGAAAAACAAACATGGAAATACAAGACTATGACAAAGACTGCTTATGAGAAGCACTGTATCCAACTGAAAAAGGAGATGAAAGCCATAACAAGAAGAAATGAATGCACATGATAGGAAAAGATAGGATTCAGTAGGCAGAGAGGGAAAGATTAGGGCCTGATTTCCCCGGGTGGGGAAAAACACCTATTTTGAAATAATGCTGGGAGTGTCTGACCACAGCAAACCCCATCAGGTATAAGGTTCTTCTTAAGAATGTAACAGACCCCCACCTACTCCCCCTCAGGAATTTGACAAAAGATCTAAATAGGGCCACAAACTACCCCTCATATAATGCAAATGAGCCAATCAGGAATGGACAACCCAGCACCTAGAGTTTTCCACCTAATGAGGGTAGAACCTGAGAAGGAATAAGAAAGTGAAGGGGGAAGGCTGACCAGAACCTTATAAAACAAGGAACCCTGCCTATAGTCCTTAGGCATTCACTTTCGAATGTCCCCTCTCTATAAAGACAGCTCTCCTATCCTTCCTTCCTCATCTTATATTCTAATAAACTTTTGCCTACTGCTCATTTTGTGTCCGCCTCTTCATTCTTCGAAGTGGCAAGATAATCAATACCGGGAATAGTGGTCAAAAATCCTGCAACAAAATTTGCACTGTAAAATGACATGCCTACGCACTTACTCTACTCTTCCTTGAGCTTGGGATAACCTGTCTTCCTTCCTTCCTTCCTTCCTTCCTTCCTTCCTTCCTTCCTTCCTTCCTTCCTTCCTTCCTTTATTTTTTGAGAGAGAGAGAGAAAGCCTGAGCAGGGGAGAAGGGCAGGGGGAAAGAGTGAGAAACTTAAACTTCAGCAGGTTCCACGCTCAGTGCAGAGCCCAACTCGGGGCTCAATCCCACAATCCTGGGATCATGACCTGAGCTAGGTTGGACTCGAAAAGGAAAGAAAGAAAGAAAGAAAGAAAGAAAGAAAGAAAGAAAGAAAGAAAGAAAGAAAGAAAGAAAGATCTGTGTTCTTAAAAGAATAGTTCTATGAGGAGGAGCCAAGATGGCAGAAGAGCATGGGAAGTTTTTGTGTGTCTCACGTCCATGAAATATAGCCAGACCAACACTAAACCATCCTGCACACCTAGAAAACTGATTGGAGGGTTAACACAACAATCTGCATAACCTGAACCACAGAATTCAGCAGGTACGTGGGATGGAGAGCTGACCTTGGGGAGCAAGAAGCCGCAGGAAGGGAAGTGCTTTTGTGGCAGAGAGAGGACAGAGACTAGGGGGTGGGTGGAGAATATGGGAAAAGCACCCCTCCCCAAAAACAGCTGGAGAGAAAGTGAAAAATTGGCAACACCCGCAGGGACTAAACTAAAAAGGGAGAAAGGAAAAAGGAGAAAGGAGAGGGTTTAAATTCCATTAAGACTGTAAACAAGGGGAGTGCAAAGGCTGCAGTTCTGCAGCTTGATACCTGGTGGTGCTCTGGTGGGAAGGGCGAATCCCCAGGAACAGAGTGGGGTCCAGGAGGTTCTCAGGCCACACAAGGCAAGTGGTTCAACTGTTGGAAGGACATTTGGTAGAGACTGTTGAAGCCACCTGGTTCCATCAGACCCCAGTAAATGGCCACATTCGCTGGTGCTGGAACCAGGTCATTAAGGGTGAAGCCTGGAGCCAGGTGTGTGTTGTGATTTTCCATAATCCCTGAAAAGCTGCCACTACACTATCTTGTGAACTTTTTCTGGGGCGGGCTGGCACCTGGCTGCAGTCTCGGGGCACCGGCAGCAGCAGGGTCCAGCAGGCGTTCCTGGGTGCAGCCAGCATTTGACCATTGCTCATTCAGCCATTGCTCAGTGAGACCCTCCCACAGAGGAGCGGAACGGGTCGAAGCCGCAGTCCTTCAGAAGTAAGGGGCTAGGGAAAACAGCTGCATCTGAGACAAAACTCGGGAGAGAGGTACTGCCTGGGGTCTGATCATGGACAGTGAAAAAGCGGGAAGTGGACGAAAGCTGAAGACAGAGGACAGGTGCGCGATTGATGATCGGGGAGAACAGACTTCCAATACTAGAGACTGGGTAGCTGGGTGACGCCACGTTCACCGCTCCCGCGCATGCACATACACACCTACAAATGCCACAATACCGCACCCCAGAATACTAGCAGCATCATCTAGTGGAGAATGGAGCCATTACATTGAGCCCCGCCCAACTGGGCCAACCTCCCTCTTCAAGAACACAAGTATCACCGCCTACTTTGTTTATGGACTATAATGTACTTCATAGTCTGACGTCTACGGGAAAACGAAGTAATTTCAGTCCTATTTCAATCCGTTAGCAGGTCTATCTATTCAATTTCCTTTTTTTTTTCTTTTTCACTTCTTTTTCTTGAATACAGAAAGAAAAAAAAATCATTTGTATTTTCAATTTTTATTAAAAATCGTTTTCTTTAATTGTTTTACTATTTTTTTTACTTTGGTGTAATTTTTTCAAATTCTATTTTACTTATGTCACTTTATTTTAGTCTACTTCAGTGTATTCACTTTTTCAAATTTTGAAATGATTTCCCTTCTCTTTTTCCTCTTTTTCGTTTCTTTTCTTGAATGCAGAAAGAAAAAAAAAACTTCATTTTTACTTTCCATTTCTATTAAAAATATTTTTTCTTTAATTTTTTTACTATACTTATTGCTTTTATGTAAATTTTTTCAAATTCTATTTTACTTTCATTTTATTTTAGTCTACTACAGTGTATTCTCTTTCAAATTTTCAAACTATTTCCTTTTTTTCTCTTTTTCCTTTCTTTTCTTTTTCGTGAATACAGCAAGAGAAAAAATTCATTTTTACTCTTAATTCTAATTAAAAATATTTTTCTTTAATGTTTTTCTACTATATTCTTTATTTGTGTAAATATTTTCAAATTCTATTTTACTCCCATCATCTGATTTTAGTCTACTTCAGTGTATTCATTTTTTCAAATTCCCAAATGATTTCCTTCCCCCCTGCTTTTTTTTCTCTAATCAGTAAAACCACTTTCAACACCCAGACCAAAACACAACTAGGATTTAGCATCATTTATTCGATTTGTCTGTGTGTGTGTTTACTTTTTAATTTTAATATTTTTTTAATTTTAATATTTTTAATTTTAATTTTTCTGCCACATTAATTCCTTTTCTCCCTTCAAAATAACAAAACGAAGGAATCACCCCAAAAGAAAGAGCATGAAGGAACGACAGCCAGGGATTTAACCAACACAGATACAAGCAAGATGTCTGAACCAGACATCCAAGAATACTAGCTGGAGTTGAAAATAGATTAGAATCCCTTTATGCAGAGATAAAAGAAGTAAAAACTAGTCAGAATGAAATTAAAAATGCTATAACTGAGCTGTAATCATGGATGGATGCTGCAGCAGCAAGGATGGATGAGGCAGAACAGTGAATCAGCGATATAGAGGAGAAACTTATAGAGAATAACGAAGCAGAATAAAAGAGGGAGATGAAGGCAAAAGAGCACAATTTAAGAATTAGAGAAATCAGTCACTCATTAAAAAGAAATAACATCATAATCATAAGGGTCCCAGAACATGAAGAGAGAGAAATAGGGGTAGAAGAGTTATGTGAGCATATCATAGTGAAAAACTTTCCTAACCCGGGGAAAGACACAGACATCAAAATCCAGGAAGCACAGAGGACCACCCTTAGATTCAACAAAAACCAACCATCAACAAGTCATACTATAGTCAAAGTCACAAAATACTCCGGCAAGGAGAGAATCATGAAAGCAGCAAGGGGAAAAAAGTCCCTAACCTACAAGGGAAGACAGATCAGGATTGCAGCAGACCTATCCACAAAAACTTGGCAGACCAGAAAGGAGTGGCAGGATATATTCAATGTGCTGAATCAGAAAAATATACAGCCAATAATTCTTTATCCAGCAAGGCTGTCATTCAAAATAGAAGGAGAGATGAAAAGTTTCCCAGACAAACAAAAATTAAAGGAGTTTGTGACCACTAAGCCAGGCCTGCAAGAAATTTTAACAGGGATTCTGAAGGGAGAAAAGGTGAGTATGTATGTGTATGTATATATATATATGTATATATAAATACCCAAAGCAACAAAGATTAGAAAGGACCAGACAACACCACCAGAAACTCCAACTCTACAAGCATCGTAACGGCAATAAATTCATATCTTTAAGTACTCACTCTAAACATCAATGGACTCAATGCTCCAATCAAAAGACACAGGGTAACAGAATGGATACAAAAAGAAGATCCATCTATACGCTACTTACAAGAGACCCACTTTAGACCTAAAGACACCTTCAACTGAAAATAAGGGGATGGAGAACTATGTATCATGCTACTAGTCAACAAAACAAAGCTGGAGTAGCCATACTTATATCAGATAATCTAGACTTTAAAATAAAGACTGTATCAAGAGATGCAGAATGGCATTATATCATAATCAAGGGGTCTATCCACCAAGAAGACCTAACAATTGTACACATTTATGCGCCAAATGTGGCAGCACCCAAATATATACATCAATTAATCACAAACATAAAGAAACTTATCTGTTGTAACACCATAAATGTAGGAGCTTTCAACACCCCACTCACAACAATGGACAGATCATCTCATCCAAAAATCAACAAAGAAACAATGACTTTGAATGACACACTGGACCAGATGGACTTAACAGATATAGTCAGAACATTTCATCCTAAAGCAGCGGAATATACATTCTTCTCCAGTGCACGTGGAACAATCTGCAGAATGACCACATACTGGGACACAAATCAGCCCTACAAGTACAAAAAGATATAGATCATACCGTGCATATGTTCAGACCACAACGCTTTGAAACTTGAAATCAACCTCAAGAAAAAAATTTGGAAAGGTAACAAATATTTGGAGACTGAACAACATCCTATTAAGAATGAATGAGCTAACCAAGAAGTTAAAGAGGAAATTATAAACTATATGGAAGCCAATGAGAATGATAATACCACAACCCAAAACCTCTGGGATATAGCAAAGGCAGTCACAAGAGGAAAGTATATAGCAATCCAGGCCTTCCTAAAGAAGGAAGAAAGATCTCACATACACAACCTAACCTTACGCCTTAAGGAGCTGGAAAAAGAACAACAAATAAACCCAAAACCAGCAAAAGACAGGAAATAATAAAGATTAGAGCAAAAACTAATGCTATCAAAACCAGAAAAGAACCCAGTAGAACAGATCAATGAAACCAGAAGCTGGTTCTTTGAAAGAATTAACAAAATTGATAAACCACTAGCCAGTTTGATCAAAAAGAAAAAGGAAAGGACCCAAATAAATAAAATCAAGAATGAAAGAGGAGAGATCACAACCAACACAGCAGAAATGAAAACAAAAATAAGAGAATATTATGAGCAATTATATGCCAATAAAATGGGAAATCTGGAAGAAACAGACAAATTCCTAGAAACATATACACTACCAAAACTGAAACAGGAAGAAATAGAAAATTTGAACACACCCATAACCAGTAAGGAATTTGAATTAGTAATCAAAAATCTGCCAAAACACAAGAGTCCAGGGCCAGATGGCTTTCCAAGGGAATTTTACCAAACATTTAAGGAAGAGTTAACACCTATTCTCTTGAAGCTGTTCCAAAAAATAGAAATGGAAGGAAAACTTCCAAACTCATCTATGAAGCCAGCATTACCTTGATTCCAAAACAAGACAGAGACCCCACTAAAAACGAGAACTATGGACCAATTTCCCTGATGAACATGGATGCAAAACTCCTCAACAAGAGATCAGCCAACCGGATCCAACAATACATTAAAATAATTATTCACCAACACCAAGTGGGATTTATACCTGGGATGCAGGGCTGGTTGAATATCTGCAAAACAATTAATGTGATTCATCACATCAATAAAAGAAAGGACAAGAACCATATGATCCTCTCAATAAATGCAGAGAAAGCATTTGACAAAATACAGCATCCTTTTTTGATAAAAACCCTCAAAGAAAGTAGGGATAGAAGGAGCATACCTCAAGATCATAAAAGCCACATATTAACGACCCAACAATAATATCATCCTCAGCGGGGAAAAACTGAGAGATTTCCCCTTAAGGTCAGGAACAAGACAGGGATGTCCACTCTCGCCACTGTTATTCAACATAGTATGGAAAGTCTTGGCCTCTGCAATCAAACAACACAAAGAAATAAAAGGCATCCAAATTGTCCAGGAGGAGGTCAAACTTTCACTCTTTGCAGATGATATGATACTCTATATAGAAAACCCAAAGGATTCCACCAAAAACCAGCTAGAATTGAATCATGAGTTCAGCAAAGTTCCAGTATATAAACTGATGAGAAGAAATTGGTTGCATTCCTATACATCAATAATGAAGTAACAGAAATAGAAATCAAGGAATTGATCCCATTTACAGTTGCACCAAAAGCCATACAATATCTAGAAATAAATCTAACCAAAGAGGTGAAAAATCTATGCACTGAAAACTACAGAAAGCTTACAAAAGAAATTGAAGACACAAAAAAATGGAAAAAGAGTCCATGCTCCTGGATAGGAAGAACAAATATTGTTAAAATGTCAACACTACCCAAAGCAATCTACATATTTAATGCAATCCCTATCAAAGTAACACCAGCATTATTCACAGAGCTAGAACAACTACTCCTAGAATTCATATGGAACCAGAAAAGACCCCGAATAACCAAAGCAATTTTGAAAAAGAAAACCAAAGCAGGAGGCATCACAATCCCAGACTTCACACTAAACTACAAAGTTGTAATCATCAAGACAGTATGGTACTGGCACAAGAACACTCAGATCAATGGAACAGAATAGAGAACCCAGACATGGACCCACAAATGTATGGCCAACTAATCTTTGACAAAGCAGGAAAGAATATCCAATGGAATAAAGACAGTGTCTTCAGCAAGTGGTGCTAGGAAAACTGGACAGCAACATGCAGAAGAATGAACCTGGACCACTTTCTTACACCATACACAAAAATAAACTCAAAATGGATGAAAGACCTCAATGTAAGACAGGAAGCCATCAAAATCCTCAAGGAGAAAGCAGGCAAAAACCTCTTTAATCTTGGCTGTAGCAACTTCTTACTCAACACACCTCTGGAGGCAAGTGAAACAAAAGCAACAATGAACTACTGGGACCTCTTCAAAATAAAAAGCTTCTGCACAGCAAAGGAAACAATCAGCAAAACTAAAAGGCAACTGACAGAATAGGAGAAGATATTTGCAAATGACATATCAGATAAAGGGTTAGTATCTAAAATCTATAAAGAACTTATCAAACTCAACACCCAAAAAACAAACAATCCAGGGAAGAAATAGGCAAAAGACAAGAATAGACACCTCTCCAAAGAAGACATCCAGATGGCCAACTAACACATGAAAAAATGCTCCACATCACTCATCATCAGGGAAATATGAATCAAAACCACAATGAGATACCACCTTACACCTGTCAGAATGGCTAACATTAACAGCTCAGTCAACAACAGATGTTGGTGAGGATGTGGAGAAAGAGGATCTCTTTTTCACTGCTGGTGGGAATGCAAGCTGATGCAGCCACTCTGGAAAACAGTATGGAGGTTCCTCAAACAACTAAAAACAGAACTACCCTGCAACCCAGCAATTGCACTACTAGGCATTTATGCAAGGATACAGGTGTGCTGTTTCAAAGGAGCACATGCACACCCATGTTTACAGCAGCACTATCAATAATAGCCAAAGTATGGAAAGAGCCCAAATGTCCATCGACAGATGAATGGATAAAGAAGATGTGGTATGTATATATACACTGGAGTATTACTCGGCAATCAAAAAGAATGAAATCTTGCGATTTGCAACTATGTGGATAGAACTAGAGGGTATTATGGTAAGCGAAATTAGCCAGTCAGAGAAAGGCAAATATCATATGACTTCACTCATGTGAGGACTTTAAGAGACAACACAGATGAACATAAGGGAAGGGAAACAAAAATAATATAAAAACAGGGAGTGGTACAAAACAGAAGAGACTCATAAATATGGAGAACAAACTGAGGGTTACTGGAGGGGTTGTGAGGGGGAGGATGGGCTAAATGGGTAAGGGGCACTAAGGAATCTACCCCTGAAATTATTGTTGCACTATATGCTAACTAATTTGGATGTAAATTTAAAAACATAAAAAAATAAAATTAAAAAAAGAATAGTTCCAGAAAAAAAACTTATTATTACAGGTATTTCTTTCTTTTTAAGCTTATTTATTTATTTTGAGAGAGAGAGAGAGAGAGAGAGAGAGAGAGAGAGAGAGATAGGGGAGGGGCAGAGAAAAAAGGAGGGGGATAGAGGGAGACAGAGACAGAGAGAGAGAGAGAGAGAGAGTAAATCCCAAGCAGGCTCTGCACTGTCAGACCAGAGCCCGATGCAGGGCTTGAACTCATGAACTGTTAGATGATGACCTGAGCTGAAACCAAGAGTTGAATGATTAACCAACTGAGCCACCCAGGCACTCTGTGTTGCAGGTATTTCTGTACAAGTTCTGATATGCATAACCAGACTGAAGGGCTTCCCAGTGTGAAGATGGGAGAGAGACAAAGAGACAGAGACAGACATTGGTTTTGATTGACTGATTCAGCCCACCATAATAACAGTGTCGAGGCTGAGAAATCCTGGACTAGACTATAAGCTAATGTGGTACTTCCCACATAAGAAACATCCATTGTGTAACTATTGAATGAATGGCTTATCAGCCAATTCTGTAAACACTGTCAAACAATCATTGCTATCCTCTGGGTTTTATCACTAGTTGTATTTCCCTGAACACTTAACCACTCTGGGGACCTGGTCACCTTATTTGTCATATATAAAAGAGGTAGATTCCACAACTTCAGGTTAAACATCCTGGAAAAAGTACAAGATGAAGTAGTTGATTACTTAATGCAAAAAAACAGGGTTGCTTCTCTGGAGTTGCTGTGTGTAAGCTTTTCCCAACAGAGCCACCATGAGAAATATCTCAGAGGGCTGGTCACTGTTGGTATGGCCCTGCTAAGTGGCAAACAATCCCTGCTACAACAAGATAAATGTCAACACTTAGGAAGGTGGAGATTATAAGAAATATCTACTCTCACACTTTCAGTCAGTACTATCTTAGTTGCTCATTTGTCTTCTTAAGTTTGGGGTTTTTGATTCCAGTGGCAAAATCCCTTTCTCAAAATTTCACATTAACTGATGAGAACAGTGAAAAGCTTAAAGGAAATAGAGAATCTTGAAGGTTGCTGCTTCTGAAAATGGTCTTGATAGTTACAGTGGAGGTTGGATGGTAGTGCCATCAGTTGGTTACTTTCAAGTCTCAAGGCTTAAACCACATACTTAAGGACAAATCTGTTTTCATTCACAAAAATACATTTTTAAAAAATTTTACTGTACTGTGTAATTTCAGCATTCAGTGCTGTTTGTGCCTGAAGTATAATTAGCTACAGATCACTGTTGCTTTATAATCAAGAAGTTCCTTTGTTATATAAAAAACTATGAGAACACTTGGGAAACGTAGTCTGTGTAGTCTAGAGTCATATCATGTCTCAGTGAAGTTACCAACATTACCATCCCTATATAGCTCACTAATGTCTAAACTATGTTTACAATTATGCCAGCTAAGCAAGGACTGGTCACACCTAACTCTATTAAAACTGAAATATACTGAAAGACTATTTAGTAGAATACATTTAGACATTTCTTCAAAATGTCAGAGTAGAAAGAATGGATGAGTGAAAAGTCTTTATTTTCACTGAAATACAACCATTCTAAAATTCAAATTTATCACTTTCAAACAATGCTTCTTTCTTATATTATCAAAAAATACCAGGAAAAAAAAATAGACTTTAGTTAATGAAATGTGCACTTAACTCCCAGGCATGAAGTGACTCACTATTCCCCAAAAAAATAGTTAACAAGGGTTTTTAATGACAATCTTAATCTAGTTTTAAGAGTTAAAACAATCAGGGGCACCTGGGTGGCTCAGTTGGTTGAGCATCCGACTTCAGCTCAGGTCATGATCTCACAGCTTGTGAGTTTGAGCCCCGCATCAGACTCTGTGCAGACAACTCAGAGCCTGGAGCCTGCTTCAGATTCTGTGTCTTCCTCTCTCTTTGCCCCTAACCCACTCACATTCTGTCTCTGTCTCTCTCAAAAATAAGCAAACATTAAAAAAATAAAAATAAAGAGTTTAAAGCATTCAAGTTGTAAAAATGAACAATGCAGAAAAGCTAAAATAAATTTTCCCATCACCTGTGCATATTGCTTCACTTAAGAAATATGGTTATTTTGGGGGTGCCTGGGTGGCTCAGTTGGTTAAGTGTCCAACTTCGTTCAGCTCAGGCCATGATCTCGTGGTCCATGGGTTCAAGCCCTTCATCGGGCTCTGTGCTCACAGAGCAAAATTAATTATTACCAATAATTTGTATTATTCTTTTTTTCAACTATTGATACACCAATTAGTGTAAATAAATACTTAAGAATTGTGATTTTCATAGATTTAAATAAATTTCCAAAGACTCTGATTTCTCAGTGAAAGATAAATTTTATACTAAAGGATATATTAATTTTCTTTTCAGTTAACTAAATTGAATAGAATAATCATCTGTATTATTTGTCAATTATTTGTGATTCTAAGTTTTTCCTCACCTTCTTATCTATGGCCTATTGGTCATTCACTGTGGTCTATTTCAAGTAAGAGTAAAGGAAAGTTTTAGCCCAACTTAATCTATTTTGCATATTATTAACAATACTCTAAAATTAATGAGAAAGTTCATTTTAATACAAAGGCTAAGAATAGAGGTTAATTGTTCTTTCCTACAGTCCCAATATTCTCTCTCCATCGCATGCAGCCCAACTTCAATCAAAGACTAGGAACATATGAATAAAATTAATTTACAGTAATATAAAGATGAAATTTAAAACACAAAGACTCAAAAGCCCTAATTCAACCCCTTAAATAAACACACACACACACACACACACACACACACACACACACACCTTTAAATGTTTCTGTAAAGAGCAGTGTTGCTTGAATAAGGATTCTGTCATTTATCATAAAATGATTCCTCAACTCCCCATGGAAATCATATTATTCAAATGTTCCTGGCATTGTGGTGAACATATGATGAGCTACAGGAGGGAAATCTGAGACAAAGGAAATAACCTACAAGTTCTTTTAGTTGCTTTTAAAATACAAGTATGTCACATGGTGACCACCTGTTCTCCAACTCCAGTTGAGGAAAGAGAAGGAAATGGACTGAGTCTGAGATAGTTACGTTAGTCATAAAGAAGAATTCTTAAACTACTTAGCATACCTGACTATGCTGGTAGACATGAGACAATAACAACAAATGTGACCAAATAAAGCAGAGAATTTCTTCCTGAAAGCTCAGTCACAGACAATTTATGGAAACCCAGAAATAAAATGTGTTTCTAACTGGAGACAGAAATCAACAGCTAACTTGACAGTACTTGGGAATTATGATGACTGACTAAAACCTGACATTTTAACACTTTTCTAGAAGTCACTATAAGATCTTTCTCATGAATATAACATTCTTCATTTGGATCTAGACACATATCATACAGTCAGTTCCATTTATATTTATAAAGATGGCTTATTTTAATTATGCTTTCTAAATACAGGCCTAAAGACCAGATTTTACAGTGTGAATTAGAGATAAGCCTACAGCAATATCTTTTTAAACTTGAATCAATGTAACTGATTCATTAGCAAATATAATATTCAAGAAACAGACTGCTATTGGTTATAATTTGATACAGATAAAGAGCCACCAGTCAAAGCATCTGTTTTTAGAACATTCTACTCCCAGGGCACAGCTAGCTTGCCCCAATAGTGCTCATTCCAAAATACATAAAGTGAAAGGCTTATCTTTCAAGGTACTTAGGTTGTTGCAACTTGTCCAGTGTCTTTGCCCATATTATACAGGACTTTTGCTTCAGGATATTTTACCATATATTTTTCCTTTTAGTGCTTTCCTCTAGGGATCATCTAAGAAAGGATACCCTTCCCACCAAATATCCTGGTTTATTCAATGAATACTAAGTACTCAGGATACTAAAGCCTATACATCAACAAGATATACTGCCTATTCTGGAGGCCCTCATAGTCTAGTGGAGGAGATCTCTTGATTTACATGGGCCAAAACCAAAAAAGCAATTTGAGAGATAAATCATGGCTGTCAATACTCATACACCTTCAAAAATTTTAGACCCTAGACCGTATACTTCATGTTTACATTATTCAGAGATATTTTACTGGGCATTAAGTTGAGGGACAGAGAAAGATAAGACTTATTTTAAAGAAGACTCCTCTGGTAGCAAAATGAAGGAAGCATTTGAGAGAGGAGGTACAGGCAAGAGACAATGCACAATACAGGCATAAGTGCAAGGTACCAATTCAATAAATCTCTCATGACTTGCTAGTTTTATGAATATAAGGGGTGATTTCAGGCATAAAAAATGACAGAGGTTTCTAGGTAGAAAAAAAACAGGACTTTTTAAGGTTATTCCATGAACTGAGATCAGGAAACCTGCCATTCTTTCAGATTCCTCCTTTTCCTTAAACATCTTCATCCATGGGTCCTACCTATGATTTTTATCTCCAAATACAGAAGTAGAAGAAAGTTTAGAAATATATTTCAAAATCACTGCAATAACTTAGGACTTTGATGTCTCCTAGCTCAACTAATTAATACCTACCTGGTTCTCCTGCAGGTGTTGGTCCTTCCTCTGTTATCCATATTTTAGTTTGAATAATTAATCTAAAATACAGTTCTTTTTATCATGTTCCCCTAGGTAAATGGTTCTCCAAAGCTGAAGAAGAAAGCCCAAACCTCTTAGCAAAGCAAACAAGGCCTTTGAGAATGTAGCACTTCCATCTGTCTTTGGTCTTATCTCCAACACTTCCAACTTCCTATCTTATGCTCCAGTAATACCAACATTCCTGAAGTTCTTCCCACATACCACTATAATCTCTTGCTTGCCTTGCCTATGCTCTTTGTTCTGACAGAAGGGCCCTTCTTCCTCTGGCTAACTTTTACTTATCCATCAAGACACCTCAACCATCACCTTTTCAGAGACAGGATTTCCACTTAGATCAAGTGCCCTTTCGTGTCTTCAAAGCACTTTGCATCTACATATACCTCTAACTCAGCATTTATCATGGCACATACATAAACAGTCTCTATTTTACCCATCAATAGTTGCTGACTTTAAGTTATTTCCTATGGCTTACTCACCTGTGTACCTCAGGGTATAAGAAAAATCCATACCTGCCATGGAGAAGGTTAATAAATATTTGCAGACCTAATGATATGAAGACAATATAAAAATAGGAGAAACTGAGAGAGGAGGGGGAGGAGAGACACACAAACAGGAGAATAAAAGAAACTTGCTATGGGCTATACAGACTTGTTCCTGATTCATCTGTGAATAAAAGCCCTATGAAACATTTTCTTGGAATTACAATTAAGCCATGTTTTTGATAATGCTTCCTTTTGTGGGGGTTAAGAATTGTGATACTGTCTTACAATAATAAATATAGATTTGGTCTCCATCCTGATTTCTGGCACAGAGCTCCTAAAACTACCTTGAAATTTCCTAAGAATGCTAAGTATGTCTTGATATTTATAACAAGCCCACTTCAAATATACCTGAGTTTATGTTAGTAGGGCAACTTTTGCAAAGCCCCTTATGATGAGGACTGGTTGCCAGTGGAGCCACCCATGTGATTGTAGGGCTGAAATTTTCAGTCCTACCTTTCTTCCCTTCTTTAGTCCTTACAGGGAGGGGAGAAGGTCTAGAAACTGAATTAAATAGCCAATGATTCAATCAATCATTCCTATGTAATGCAGCCTCCATAAAACCACAAAAAGATGAAGTTTGGAGAGCTTCCACACTGATGAACACATAGAGGTGCTGGGAGAGTATGTTAGCTCCATATTCATTCCCACATTCCTTGCCCTATGCATCCCTTTCATTTGGCTGTTCCCGAGTTAACCCCTTTTATAGTAAACTGGTGATGTAGTAAGTAAAATGTTTTTCTGAGTTCTGTGTGCTGCTCTAGCAAATTAATCAAACCCAAAGCAGGGGTCATGAGAAGCTTCCATCTATAACCAGTGGGTCATAAGTACAGGTTTGACAACCTGGACTTGTGATTGGCATCTGAAAGCAGGGGTATGGGGGTTAGGTGTGTAGGACTGCATGCTTAATCTATGGGATCTCACACTATTCTACAGGTAGTATCAGAATTAACTGCTTGGAGGTGTGTAAAAAAATAAATGTCAGCAAGAGTGCTATCTGTTCTCATTTGTCTCACATGCCTCAGAATTGGCTACCTGATTTCTTGTCATTAAAGATTCTGTAAGACTCTAGAGGAAATCAATTCAATGTAACATAACCAATACACTTGGCTCCCTAAATTCTCTTGCTGCAACTGAGTTGATGAAATCAGAGGACCTGATCTTGGACTGTTTACCTTGATTTATGCCATGTCAGGCATGAGGGGAAAATGGTTGTTTACTTTCCCAAAGCTACTGCCACAGGGCATAGCAGAAGAGGAGAAAGTCTTTGGAATCTATCAGAATCCACATCAAATTCCATCATTTAATAAACTCTGCTTCATCTGTATATGATCAAACCAGGTCATCTTTGAACACTGCCAGATCTAATGTTGCAACTGGGTATATGACACATACCCAGTAAGGAAAGGAAAGTTTTCTGAGGCAAGCCACTTGTGCACCCATATCTCAGGCTCATGGTCAGGGAGGACCAAATAGGGAGAAATGGTTGGATTTGAATCTGCAAGGACACTTACACAAATTATATGCAACCCAAAGATTTCCAATTTTTCACTGCTATACAGCGTCCCAGGTACTCTATCTACCTTGGCATTTCCAAGACTCACTGCTTTTAGCATTCTAACTGGTGTGTGGCTTTCCAGTACAACTCAGCTCTCTTTGTACCCTAAGAAAACTCCATATCTCTCCTGAATCCAGAAATTCCTTTATCTGATTATTAGTTCTCTGGAGGACAATGCCCAGGAAGGATTTAGAAATATCCTGAAATATGAATGATACATTTCCCTATAGTAAAGTCATAATAGAAAAGAAATTAAGAGAGATGGGAAGGGAAAAAGAACCTGAATTAAATAGCAGACAAAGTGCTATAATTCTGTTTTGTTTCACTAACGACACTTTCATTTTTGTGACTTCATCATCAAATGACTCTATTTTGGCTTCTATGTAACATATTAGAACCAATTTGCCAGCAAGGAGCAAATGATTCCTTTCAAGATCTTTTGAGTTTATTAGACTTATAATAAGATTATTTACAAAAATAAATTCCTAGCTTCTAACGTAGCTGAAACTGAAAATAAATAGAAGAGTAAAAGAAAGAATGCTACCCAAAGCCTTTGGGACATTAGAGCAAAAAGATGATGTGGCTTATGCTAAACCACCACCACACATAACAAAAACCTTAGTGCTTTTAAAAGAAGTTTCAAGTTTTAATTACTACCATTATAAATCTTGCTGAAATGATAACCTGAAAAATATACAGTAACTAAAGAAAACCAAATGATACCAATCCCAAATTAGTAGGTTTTATGTTATGATCAAGACAATAAACAACTGTACATTGTATCCTATAATGAGGATATAATGGGAAACCACATATATGGCATGACTACAGGATATAAGTGAAGGAAATCAAAGTGGGAGAAATAGCCACTATCTGAGTTCTCATTCTAATTCTGCTTAATGTTGGGGCACCTGGGTGGCTCAGTCAGTTCAGCATATGACTTTGGCTCAGGTCATGATCTCGTGGTTCATGAGTTCGAGCCCCATGTCAGGCTTTGCACTGACAGCACTGTCTCCCTCGCCTTCTGCCCCTCCCCCGCTCATGCGCACTCTCTCTCCCTCTTTCTCAATAAATAAATAAATATTAAGTGATTATTATAATTATGCTTGTTAATATTGCTCATAAGATGGATTTTAAGGGTGAAAAATTGCATAGATTGTTGTCATAAGTGTTAACTTACCAGCATCAAAATGTTCAATATTGTCCAGACATGAAAAACTACTCCTGGTATTATTTCTAAAAAAATATATGGCAGCCTGAGAACCACACTCACCTCTGGAGTTATTCAAAAGACTCTTACCATCCTTCTTCTAGACCCCAATGATTAAACCTGTCCCTTTTTCTGGACATACTGTTTTTATTAACATTCTTCTCTATGCAGTTTCCTAAATCAAGCATATAGCACCTTGAGTCTTTGGAATTTTGCTATTTATGAGCAAACAGATATGATATGTCAATACCAATATACTGTGTTACTCTGTGCTAGGCACTGGGGATATATAAATGAATAAAGAATCTGTCTTCCAAGAGCTCAGTGGTGAGTTGAAGGTAGACATGTAAAAAGATAAATTAGAGCCAACCTCAGAGGCTATATGCTGAGCAGGACAAGGGTTCAGTGACTGCTAAAGCCCACAGATCCTAGGATAAGAGATCTTGTAATTTGAACCCAAAAGACTTTTGTTATAGATTTTAACCCTTCTGCCAAATGACTTTTTCACCTGAAAACAGAAATGAGGACAGAAAGGAAACTGTAAAAAATGAAGATCTGAAGGATGCATAAAGAAGCTAGAAGAAAGGACGAAGAGGTGATTATCAACAGTTAAGAAAGGAAGAGAGAAAAAGCTACTATAATATAGCTCTAGCAGGATGAAAGGAATTAAAACCAACCAGAATTCACCAGCTCAAAGCCTGACAGAAATATAAGTGGCAAAGTAGATGGGGAACTGAGGGTGGAAGATGGGAATCACCCAAAAAGGAATGGTGACACCAGTCTGTGATCTTGTGGCCAAGAAGAAACCCATAGCAATGCTGATAAGCACTTATTATCTTTTTTCTTTTTCTTTTTAATGGAGGGAGGAAAAGCATCTGGTGAAGTTTTTTATTTATTTTTGAGACAGAGAGAGAGAGACAGACATACAGACAGACAGACAGCAGGGAAGGGGCAGAGAGAGAGACACACACACAATCCAAAGCAGTCTCCGGGCTCTGACCTGTCAGCACAGAGCCCGATGTGGAGCCTGAACCCATGAAACATGAGATCATGACCTGAGCTGAAGTTGGACTCTTAACTGACTGAGCCACCCAGGTGCCCCAGCACGTACTATCTTTTCCCAAAATAAAAAAGAAAAGAATATCCTTCTCTGAAGGAGTTTACAATTACAATCCAGTCAGACGAGATAGTGGTATAGTAAAAGAAGTTCATGTATGTGCAGAATTGACAGGTAAGCACAGAAGGGGAAAATATATGCTTTCACAGTCCTCTCCTGGGTCACACCTCTCTGAAGTCATTCAAATACTTCAAAACCCAGGGATAATTTCCAAAACAGAGACGGCCACATTCATTCGAGCTGTGGATCACAAAGAAGTGACACAGAGAGATGCCTTCCAAAACTTATTGTGCTTTTGAATCAAAAAGAGATCTTGTTAAAACGAAAATACTACTTGAACAAATATGGAGTAGAACCAAAGATTCTGCATTTCTAATAAACTCCTAGTCAACACCACTAAACTAAATTTTGAATGATAAGGATACGGAGAACACTCTTCCTACTACATGGAAAATTGATGATGGGGCAGAGAGAATCAGTTAGGTTCTATAAATATAATGCAAAGGAGACAGTTTAAAAAATTTCTTTTACTGTTTATTCATTTTTGAGAGAGAGAGAGAGAGAGAGAGAGACAGACAGACAGACAGTGCATGAGTGGGGTGAGGCAGAGAGAGGGGAGACACAGAATCTGAAGCAGGCTCCAGGCTCTGAGCTGTCAGCACAGAGCCCAACATGGGGCTTGAACGCATGAACCATGAGATCATGACCTGGCCAAAGCTGGATGCTTAACTGACTGAGCCACCCAGGCACCCCCAAAGGAGATAGTTTAAAAGTGAGGCCAAGGACAACTGACAAATGAACAAATGCTCAACATCACTCATCATCAGGGAAATACAAATCAAAACCACAATGAGATACACTCTACACCTGTCAGAATGGCTAACATCAACTCAGGCAATAGCAGATGTTGGCGAGGATGCAGAGAAAGAGGATCTCTTTTGCACTGCTGGTGGGAATGCAAGCTGGCACAGCCACTATGGAAAACAGTATGGAAGTTCCTAAAAAACTTAAAAATAGCACTACCCTACAACCTAGCAATTGCACTAGTAGGTATTTATCCAAGGGATACAAGTGTGCTGTTTCAAAGGAGCACATGCACCCCCATGTTTATAGCAGCACTATCAACAATAGCCAAAGTCTGGAAAGAGCCCAAATGTCCATCGACAGATGAATGAATAAAGAAGATGTGGTGTGTATATATACAATGGAGTATTATTCGGCAATCAAAAAGAACGAAATCTTGCTATTTGTAACTACATGGATGGAACTGGAGGGTTTTATGCTAAGTGAAATTAGCCAGTCAGAGAAAGGCAAATATCATATGACTTCACTCATATGAGGACTTTAAGATACAAAACAGATGAACATAAGGGAAGCAAAAATAATATAAAAATAATATAAAAAATAATATAAAAACAGGGAAGGGGACAAAACATAAGAGACTCTTAAATATAGAGAACAAACTGAGGGTTGCCGGAGGGCTTGTGGGAGGGGGGATGGGATAAATGGGTAAGGGGCATTAATGAATCCACTTCTGAAATCAATGTTGCACCATATGGTAACTAACTTGGATGTAACTAAGTAAGCAAATAAATAAGTAATTTTTAAACATGGAAAAAAAAAAGTGAGGCCAAGGAAAAGATACAGTTAGTCCAGTGCTGGAATAGAATTATTTGACATTTTTTAAGCAGCAATTTTATACTAAGCACCTCCATACATATATTAACTCTCACAAATCCTAGGAAGAACTAGGTATCACCTTTTACTGGCATCAAAGTTAAGGAATTGTCCTGAAGTCATTAAGTTCACACATGACACTGCCAGGAATCAAAACCCAAGTCTATTTGACTCAAAAACCTATGCTTTTTCCTCCAAAAAGAAAGAAAGAAAGAAAGAAAGAAAGAAAGAAAGAAAGAAAGAAAGAAAGAAAAAAATCCTCTGAAAATACAGAATACAACCAAACCTCGTGTAGGAATTTTAAAGAGAAGCCATGAGAAGCTACATCTTTCTTTTCTAAATATTAAGTGCTACCTGGTAATTAAGAGATTTGATCCTAAAATTCTAATGTATAGAATAGCCTTCTATGAGTATTATAGTAAAGACTCATAATACATATGAATTTGCTTCCCAAAGGAGTCTTGTTTTTCAAGGAATTAATCAAAATCAAAATTTCCCAAAGGCTAAGTAAACAACATAACACACCAGAAAATACACTTAGAAAAATTTTTAAATATCAATGCACTTGAGCTTAATTTTCAAAAGGGAATACTGTTCTTTCAGATTTTAGTCCATGGAACATCAAGAAAAACTAAACAAATACCATTTACACTCCAATTCTAATGGTAAAAAATTTAAGAATTTGGCTTAAAGAGACAAAGCATCTCACAATGAGCTCACCAGAATTACCAGCTGGGACCAGTAAACCACATTTACCAAATAAGGCAAGTTTTTTCAATGCCTGAAATCTTTCTACAGTGAGCTCACTTCACTTCTCACTGGGTTTCTACAATAATTGTAGAGGTCATCTCTCCAACTCAGAGTCAGTAAATCACCAGGCTCTCAATGCAAATGTAGGCTGCACAGTCTCTGGAGAACATTCTGTTTGGCTTCATGTTATTACTGACTGGATACAGAAGAGAAAGACACAAAATTTACTATAAAAGCAGAACAGTAAGAAGCTGTATTAAGCAAAACCTATTGATAAAGAGAGTGAGAGCTGTTTATTATTGTGAATAAAATAGACATTACCCTACTATTCTCAATATATGTGTCCAGTTGCAAACATGCTCGTTATTTAGTGCCAAGTCTTTACAAACATATTCACAAATTTCAATAATTTTGGTTACCAAATGAGTCACCTTATCATACAATCCCGAAGTACCAAAATAATCTTTTCCATTACTAATGGCTGCTTTTGTATAGTATAGAAATGGTACACACAAACAAAAGAAAGTTACATCTATGATGAGATTTACCACAGTCTTACTTAGAATAACACTGTTGGGAGGAGGGTTCTCCATATATTTAACAGTTCCAGTTGCAATGTGAAACCTCAACAAAAGCAAGCAATGGTAAAGTGGTTTTTATTTGGCCATCTCTTAACTATTTAAATACATTCTACTTCAGAGGTAAAAAAAGATTCTTTATCTTCTTCTAAATTGCCATATGCAAAAAACCATAGCTCTAAATTGAGACTATATATTTGGCATCAAAGGTGAAAGATTACCAGTAAGATAAAATATACTGGAAATAAAAAATCTTGGTGTTTATGTTGCAAACATGACTTTTAACCACTAATCTGTTCAAAGTCACACTCAATTTTATCTTAGTATAAATTCTGTGGTTTTCTAACTTAGGAAGCAAAGTCATCAACTTCACTTTATTAAGTCTGACAGCAGAGAAGGTCCACATTTGTATGAAGATCTAAAAGACTGCAGCAGTTAATACTGAAATTTGTTTCAAGACTTACACTGGGCATTGTAAATTTCTTTCTGCAAGGGAGCAAATGGTAAATATATTATGCTTTGTGGGTCACATGGTCTCTAAGAAACTGCTACACAATTCAGCTGTTACAAGATTAGAGTTGCCATAGGAAAAAAAAAACAAGATAGTAGATGAAGATGACGGCTCACCATCATCCTGCTGATCACTTAGATTCCACCCACATCTGCCTGAATAACCCACAAAACCGCCAGAAGATTAGCAAAATGGACTCTCCGGAGCCAAGCATAGACAAGAGGCCCATGGAAGCGGGTAGGAAGGGCGAAGAGGGGGTGCGTGCTACACAGACTGGCGGGAGGGAGCTGGGGCGGTGGAGGGGCAGCCCGCCTGGCAAGGCAGAGCCCCCAAGTATGGCTTGCAAAAGCGGAGGGGCCAGACTCAGTGAGTTCTGACAGCCAGCGTGACTTAACATCTGGAATGTTAAAGGTCAACAGCTCTGCTCTCGGAGAGCAGGGAGGGAGAGAGGACACTGGGAGGGAGAGTTGTTGAGCCCCTGAAGATAGAGTTCAGCTTCGAGGGGGAACAAGGCACTGGCAAGCGCCATTTCCCTCCCCCATCCCCCAGCCGAAATTCCAACAGGAACCAGTTCCCATCACCGAACTTGCTTGCACCTTGCAAACGCCCAACCCTGTGCTTCTGGAGACCCATTCCTCCAGCCAGTCGGCTTCCCTCCTGGTGCTACAGAGCCCGTCCCACAGGGACCACCGAAGGCAAAGCTAGCTAAGCCTGCCCCTCCGCTCCTGTGCACTTTGCAGACCCACCCCGGCTAATACACCAGATACCATGGAAGCAGCAGTGTGCAAGTAGCCCAGACAGGGGCCACTCCACCCCACAGTGAATCCCGGCCCTAGGAGAGGGGAAGATAAGGTACACACCAGTCTGACTGTGGCCCCACTGGTGGGCTGGGGGCAGACATCTGGTCAGACTGTGGCCCTGCCCACCAACACAAGTTTCTCAGAACAGCACAGGGGAAGTGCCCTGCAGATTAGAGCCACCACAGGGACTACCCAAAATGACAAAACGGAAGAATTCTCCTCAAAAGAAACTCCAAGAAGTACTGACAGCTAACGAATTGATCAAAAATGATTTAAGCAATATAATGGAACAAGAATTTAGAATAATAGTCATAAAATTAATCGCTGGGCTTGCAAAAAGCATAGAGAACAACAGAGAATCTATTGCTACAGAGATCAAGGGAATAAGAAATAGTCATGAGGAGCTAAAAAATACTATAAATGAGATGCAAAATAAAATGGAGGTGGACATAGCATGAATTGAAGATGCAGAGGAGGTAATAGGTGAATTAGAAGATAAAATTGCAGAAAAAGAGGAAGCTGAGAAAAAGATTAAAAAAATCCAGGAGTATGAGGGGAGAATTAGAGAACTAAGTGATACAATCATATGGAACAATATACTTATCATATGAATTCCAGAAAAAGAAGACAGAGAGAAAGGGGCTGAAGGTGTACTTGAACAAATCATAGCTGAGAACTTCCCTGATCTGGGGAAGGAAAAAGGCATTGAAATCCAAGAGGCACAGAGAACTCCCTTCAGATGTAACTTGAATCTATCTTCTACAAGACTTGTCATAGTGAACCTGGCAAAATACAAGGATAAAGAGAAAATTCTGAAAGCATCGAGGGATAAACATGCCCTAACATATAAAGGGAGACCTATAAGACTTGTGACTGATCTCTCTTCTGGAACTTGGCAGGCCAGAAAGGAATGGCAGGGGATCTTCAATGTGATGAAGAGAAAAAATATGCAGCCGAGAATCCTTTATCCAGTAAGTCTGTCATTCAGAATAGAAGGAGAGATAAAGGTCTTCCCAAACAAAACTGAAGGAATTCATCACCACTAAACCAGCACTACAAGAGATCCTAAGGGGGATTCTGTGAGTGAAATGTTGCAAGGACCTGAGTACCAGACACATCACTACAAGCATGAAATCTACAGACATGACAAGGACTCCAAACCCATATCTTTCAATAATAACACGGAATGTAAATGGACTAAATTCTCCAACCAAAAGACATAGGGTATCAGAATGCATAAAAAAAACAAGACCCATCTATTTGCTGTCTACAAAAGACTCATTTTAGACCTGAGGACACCTTCAGGAGGAAAGTGAGGGGATGGAGAACTATCTGTCATGTTACTGGAAATCAAAAGAAAGTTGGAGTAGCCATACTTATATCAGACAAACTCGACTTTAAATTAAAGGCTGTAACAAGAGATGAAGAATGGCATTATATAATAATTACAGGGTCTATCCGTCAAGAAGAGCTAACAATTATAAATATCTCTGCGCTGAATACGGGAGCCCCCAAATATATAAAACAATCACAAACATAAGGAACCCTATTGATAAGAATGTGGTAATTGCAGGGGATTTTAACACCCCACTTACAACAATGGATACATCATCTAGACACAGGATCAATAAAGAAACAAGGGCCCTGAATGATACATTGGATCAAATGGACTTGACAGATATATTTAGAACTCTGCATCCCAAAGCAACAGAATATACTTTCTTCTCAAGTGCACATGGAACATTCTCCAAGATAGATCGCATACTGGGTCACAAAACAGCCCTTCATAACTATAAAAGAATTGAGATAATACCTTGCACACTTTCAGACCACAGTGCTATGAAGCTTGAAATCAACCACAGGAAAAAGGCTGGAAAACCTCCAAAAGCATGGAGGATAAAGAACACCCTATTAAAGATTTTTTTTTTCAACGTTTATTTATTTTTGGGACAGAGAGATACAGAGCATGAATGGGGGAGGGGCAGAGAGAGAGGGAGACACAGAATCGGAAACAGGCTCCAGGCTGTGAGCCATCAGCCCAGAGCCTGACGCGAGGCTCGAACTCACGGACCGCGAGATCGTGACCTGTCTGAAGTCGGACGCTTAACCGACTGCGCCACCCAGGCGCCCCTAGAACACCCTATTAAAGAATGAATGGGTCAACCAGGCAATTAGAGAAGAAATTAAAAAAATATATGGAAACATGCGGCGCCTGGGTGGCGCAGTTGGTTAAGCGGCCGACTTCAGCCAGGTCACGATCTCGTGGTCCAGGAGTTCGAGCCCCGCGTCAGGCTCTGGGCTGATGGCTCAGAGCCTGGAGACTGTTTCCGATTCTGTGTCTCCCTCTCTCTCTGCCCCTCCCCCGTTCATGCTCTGTCTCTCTCTGTCCCAAAAATAAATAAATGTTGAAAAAAAAATCTTTAAAAAAAAAAATATATGGAAACAAATGAAAATGAAAATACAACAATCCAAACACTGGGATGCAGTGAAGGCAGTCTTAGGAGGAAAATACATTGCAATCCAGGCATATCTCAAGAAACAACAAAAACCCCAAATACAAAATCTAACAGCACACCTAAAGGAACTAGAAGCAGAACAGCATAGACACCCCAACCCCAGCAGATAAAGAGAAATAAAGATCAGAGCAGAAATAAACACTATAGAGTACAAAAAAACTGTGGAGCAGACAATTGAAACCAAGAGTTGGTTTTTTGAAAAAATAAACAAAATTGATAAACCTCTGGCCAGGCTTCTCAAAAAGAAAAGGGAGATGACCCAAATAGATAAAATCATGAATGAAAATGCAATTATTACAACCAACCCCTCAGAAATACGAGCAATTATCAAGGAATACTATGAAAAATTATATGCCAACAAACTGGACAACCTGGAAGAAATGGACAAATTCCTAAGCACCCACACACTTCCAAAACTCAAACAGGAAGAAATAGAAAACTTGAACAGACCCATAACGAGTGAAGAAATTGAATCAGTTATCAAAAATCTCTCAACAAATAAGAGTCCAGGACCACATTGCTTCCCTGGGGAATTCTACCAGACATTTAAAGCAGAAAAAATACCTATCCTTCTCAAGCTGTTCCAAAACATAGAAAGGGAAGGAAAACTTCCAGACTCATTCTATGAAGCCAGCATTACTTTGATTCCCAAACCAGACAAAGACCCAGCAAAAAAAGAGAACTAAAGGCAAATATCCCTGATGAATACAGATGCAAAAATTCTCAACAAGATACTAGCAAATTGAATTCAGCAGCATATAAAAAGAATTATTCACCATGATCAAGTGGGAATCATTCCTGGGCTGCAGGGTTGGTTCAACATTTGTAAATCAATCAATGTGGTAGATCACATTAATAAAAGAAAACAAAAGAACCATATGATTCTGCCAATCAATGCAGAAAAAGCATTTGACAAAATTTAGCATTCTTTCATAATAAAAATCCTCGAGAAAGTCAGGATAGAAGGAACACACTTAAACATCATAAAAGCCATTTATGAAAAGCCCACAGCTAATATCATCCTCCATGGGGAAAAACTGAGGGCTTTCCCCCTGAGATCATGACCACGACAGGGATGTCCACTCTCACCGCTGTTGTTTAACATAGTGTTGGAAGTGCTAGCATCAGCAATCAGACAACAAAAGGATATCAAAGACATCAAATTGGCAAAGATGAAAGCAAGCTTTCACTTTTTGCAGATGACATACTATACATGAAAAACACGACAGACTCCACCAAAAGACTGCTAGAACTGACACATGAATTCAGCAGAGTCACAGGATACAAAATTAATGTACAGAAATTGGTTGCATTTTTATACACTAATAATGAAGCAACAGAAAAACAAATAAAGAAACTGGTCCCATTCACAATTGCACGAAGAATCATAAAATACCTAGAAATAAACCTAACCACAGATGTAAAAGATCTGTATGCTGAAAACTATACAAATCTTATGAAGGAAATTGAAGAAGACACAAAGAAATGGAAAAACATTCGGTTTCATGGATTGGAAGAATAAATATTGTTAAAATGTCAATACTCCTCAAGCAGTTTATATATTCAATGCAATCCCAATAAAAATTGCACCAGCATTCTTCTTGAAGCTAGAACAAGCAATCCTAAAATTTGTATTGGACCGCAAAAGAGCCTGAATAGCCAAAGGACTATTGAAGAAGAAAACCAAAGCGGGAGACATCACAATCCCAGACTTTAGCCTCTAGTACAAAGCTGTAATCATCAAGACAGCATGGTATAGGCACAAAAACAGACACATAGACCAACAGAATAGAATAGGGACTCCAGAATTGGACCCACAAATGTATGGCCAACTAATCTTTGACAAAGCAGGAAAGTCTATTCAATGTAGAAAAGACAGTCTCTTTTTTAAAAAAAAATTTTTTTAATGTTTATTCATTTTTGAGAGACAGAGCATGAGCGGGGAAGGGGCAGAGAGAGGGAGACACAGAATCCGAAACAGGCTCCAGGCTCTGAGCTGTCAGCACAGGGCTCGAACTCACAAACTGCGAGATCTTGACCTGAGCTGAAGTCAGATGCTCAACTGACTGAGCCATCCAGGCGCCCCAGAAAGTCAGTCTCTTTAACAAATGGTGCTGGGAGAACTGGACAGCAACATGCAGAAGAATTAAACCACTTTCTTCCCATTCACAAAAATAAACTCAAAATGGATAAAGGACCTGAATGTGAGACAGGAAACCATCAAAACCCTAGAGGAGAAAGCAGGAAAAAACCTCTCTGACCTCAGCCGCAGCAATTTCTTACTTGACACATCTCCAAAGGCAAGGGGATTAAAGGCAAAAATGAACTATTGGGACCTCATGAAGATAAAAAGCTTCTGCACTGCAAAGGAAACAATCAACAAAACTAAAAGGCAACCAAAGGAATGGGAAAAGATATTTGCAAATGACATATCAGACAAGGGTTAGTATCCAAAATCTATAAAGAGCTCACCAAACTCCACACCCGAAAAACAAATAATCCAGTGAAGAAATGGGCAGAAAACATGAATAGACACTTCTCTAAAGGAGACATCCAGATGGCCAACAGGCACATGAAAAGACGCTCAGTGTTGCTCCTCATCAGGGAAATACAAATCAAAACCACAGAGATAACACCTCACGCCAGTCAGAGTGGCTAAAATGAACAAATCAGGAGACTATAGATGCTGGCGAGGATGTGGAGAAATGGGAACCCTCTTGCACTGTTGATGGGAATGCAAACTGGTGCAGCTGCTCTGGAAAACAGTGTGGAGGTTCCTCAAAAAATTAAAAATAGATCTACCCTATGACCCAGCAATAGCACTGTTAGGAATTTACCCAAGGGATACAGGAATGCTGATACATAGGGGCACTTGTACCCCAATGTTTATAGCAGCCCTTTCAACAATAGCCAAATTATGGAAAGAGCCTAAATGTCCATCAACTGATGAATGGATAAGGAAATTGTGGTTTACATACACAATGGAATACTACGTGGCAATGAGAAAGAATGAAATATGGCCTTTTGTAGCAATGTGGATGGAACTGGAGAGTGTTATGCTAAGTAAAATAAGCCATACAGAGAAAGACAGATACCATATGTTTTCACTCTTATGTGGATCCTGAGAAACTTAACAGAAGACCATGGGGGAGGGGAAGAAAAAAAAAAAGAGAGGGAGAGAGCCAAATCATAAGACACTTAAAAACTAGGAATAAACTGACGGTTGATGGGAGTTGGTGTGGTGGGTGATAGGCATTGAGGAGGGCACCTGTTGGGGTGAGCACTGGTTGTTGTATGGAAACCAATTTGACAATGAATTTCATATTTAAAAAAATTTTAAAAAGAAAACACAAACAAATGAGCAATGCTGCCTTCTAATAAAACTTTATGAGCACTGAAATCTTATTTTCACATAATTTTCACATCATAACATACTGTTTTTTTAATTTTTTAAAAACTATTTAACAATGTAGAAACCACACATATTCGTAGTTTAAGGTCCACACAAAAACCGGCAGTAAGCCAGATTTGGCCTACAGTTTATCCATCTTGGCCTTAAAACAGAAATTAATACTTTAAACACAGAAAAGGAAACAAAGGTCACCCTTAAACTCTTCACGGTGGAAAATCATCCTGAGGTAGAAGAGGATAGAGTCACGTGTGTCCTTTAATGAGATACTTGCTCTGCACTGGAACTGGTAAAATATCACACAGGATGGTGGGATCAGTCTCTCCTGGGCCATCATTCCTTTGGGAATTTGGTAACAGCTGAATTCAGAGATGGGAACATCAGCCTCTCATACCCAAAGGAAAGGACAGAAGAAAGTTTTAAAAAGGAAAGATGTGGTAGACTGGAGAAATGTACTGACTTAGAAGAAAAGCATTAGAATAGCAGGAGCTGCTAAATCAAAGAATAAGAAAAAAAAAAAAGCAGTGGCCTATGGAAACTTCAGGGCTAACAAAGAGGATCATCTCTGAACTACTTGAGAAGGGGAGAGGATTATTCTAGGGGTTTGTAGCTTACTGCAAAGACCTTTATATGACATAGGCCAAAGGTTCCCCTCCTGCTGGTGTGGTTTTCCCACTACCAGGCCTGTGTGGCTGGCAGGTACACAGAAATGACTGGATTTCCTAATGGCAGAAAAAGATTTCATAAACATTCTAATGCAAAGATTGATGAATCAGTGGCTGGCAGTTGGTCTCTCAGACTCCATCCAGCCTTACACCTTGCTCATAAGTTATCATCTTAAAATGTAGACTGAGACTCTGCCCACATGAGTATCATGTCTGCCATATGAGTATAAGATTAAAGTATCATGGTTAGGAGCATGTACCTTAGAGCCAAACCACCTGGGTTCAATTCTGTGCTTTGTCATTTACCAGCTGCCTAATCATTAACAAATGACATTATTCTCTCTGTGGCTCAAGTTTACTCACTAGTAAGAAGAGGATGAAAATAATAGCTCCTACCTCATAGAGTTGTTGTAAAGATTAAATAAATATTATGTGAGCTGCCTAGAATACATCTCACATGTATGATCATTATCTATTATATCTTGTTCATCATCATCATG
Source organism: Felis catus (assembly GCF_018350175.1). Classification (NCBI taxonomy): domain Eukaryota; kingdom Metazoa; phylum Chordata; class Mammalia; order Carnivora; family Felidae; genus Felis; species Felis catus. Next base: position 33,193,352 of record NC_058377.1, read on the forward strand.
ATTATTAACAAAAAAAAAGTCCTTGGTGCAGCACAAAACTCTCCATTATTCTGCGTCGACTGAGTATTTCTTGCCTCATTTCTCACTAATTTGCCTTCACTTTCCACTTACATTTGCATGCTAAGCAAGGTCCCAATATTTATTCATAGTATGGGTTATGACATTGGTGGGTTACATAACCAGTCTCATGAGTTATAGCCAGCACTTGTTTGAAATGAAAAAGATTAGAGTAGAATACAACTGAAAATACCAGAGTATATATGTGGTAATAGAAGTATGTTAGCATATGTATTCATTGAATTCTGATGTATAATGCATGTCTTAATGTGGTTCATGTTAGGGAGGAAAAAAAGGTGAAAAGCAACAGCTCTAATCACACCAGAATATATCAAGTTTCCAAACCATTTTCTAAAGCCATCACAATTTTTTTACACCATTATGACTCTTCTCTTTTGCCTGCGATGCTGTTTATCCCTTGCACTAACTGGAAAGTTTCTGCTAGCCATTACATTGCACTTGCTGATACCAGAATATCACAAAAGTCTTGGCCATCCTCCCCCTGGTTAAAAGAATGAATTGTTCCTTCCATTGTGCATGTAAATACTGTGGGCATATTTCAGATACATCATTAATTCCATTTCATCATAATTATTTGTTTTTCTGTGGCTTCTTTTGCTATACTGTTTGCTCCATGAAGGCAAGCACCATATTTTATTTTTGTGTCTCTAGACTTCACATCATCCTGACAAAGCAGATCAACACTGTCCAATTGAATGTTTGTTGGTTTTTTATCAGTGACTTAAGATGGATGATGGGATGCTAATCCACTTTCTAATGACTCAGAGCAGGGCACAGAGGATTAAGCAGCAGAGGAGAGCCTGTTATTAGATGAAAAAATACAGATGCCAAAATATCTTATTACTTTGGAATGAAGTAAATGAAACACAGCAAAAGTCTCACCATCAAACCCACAGTCAACTGGGTCAGTATGGAATCAAAGTGCTATACCTTAATTCCTGCTGAGATTTGATTTTGATCTGAATAAACAGTGTGACATGAACAATGAAAACTTAAGTAATTTTATAGGTCTTTATTGATATTTTTAAAATTTTTATTGTTATAATAACCAGATACTCTTTGGGGCTTCGAGTTCAGTTTTCACTGCTAAATTTTAGCATGAACACTTAAAAACTAAAGCTGTTAACAGAAAACAAGAGTTTGATAAGTTGAAACAATGTCCTATTAAGAATAACTGTATGTATAATAGGAATGTTCAGCAAATGCAGATATTTCCTGACAATGACCCTAGCAACTTTGAGATACTCAGTACATGTTTATTTTGTTTTGTTTTGTTTGCTTGACTAGATATGAAAATGTTCTGTATTTCAGATGTAACAAAAGGTTTAATTAATTTTGTAGGGAAAGTAGTCTGAAGTTCTTCATAATTTAATTTTTAAATCTATTAAAGTTTCCTAAATATTAACTCACTGATTTATAGTCTTTAGAGGGTTTCCAATTACTCAATGCATATTATAAAGCTTTAATTCCAATATGATATACACAAAATATAGGTGAGGGCAATAAGAAAAGCCCAATGAAGTATCATTAAAATTCAAATACTGAGGGGCACTGGGGTGGCTCACTCGGTTAAGCTTTGGATTTTGGCTCAGGTCATGATCTCACAGTTCGTGAGTTTGAGTCCTGCATTGGGTTCACTGCTATCAGCTTAGAGCCTGCTTCAGATCCTCTGTACCTTCTTTCTCCACCCCTCCCTTGCTTATGCTGTCTCTCTTTCTCTCTCTCAAAAATGAGTGAACATTAAAAAAAAATTCAAATGCTGACTTAATTCATTTCCAACAACCCTAAAGAATAGATTGTAAGATACAAAATCTAGTATTCTATAAAAATTATTTGAAAAATCCTTCATCTTCCTTCTTCCATCCTAGATCACCCTGAAAATAAGTTCTGACATTTATGTGTGTTTTCTCAATTAACAAGCAACTATTATGATATAAAATTAAACACAGGAGGGTATTATTCACAGAGGGTAGTCATTTTATCAAAGCTCTCCAGTTAACATCAAATGTGTGTACTACAAAACCATGTATTTCTGATGCTTTAAATGTACACCTGTTTCTATCTGCAACTTGCATTGAATTGTAAAATTTAAGTGTGAAATAAAATGTTTTCCAATTCTATGGTGTTTAGTTTTCCATAGAAATCAATATAAAGTTTCCTAAGTGTTTCGGAATATTTCTAATAATTTAAATTTGAAAAAAAATAACAATCACTGATAGCTTCCCGACCACCTAAGGGATAATTAAAAAGGTAGAAGGTGTAAGGAAAAACGTCAATGTATATAGCAATAAGAAGCATAAATTCTCATGTAGCAAATCCTTCTGCAATAGGGCAGCCAGTAGATGTGAGGAAAAAATGAATCTACAGATAAAAATGCCAGCTATTGAACAAAGAAACTACCTTGTTTTCTAGAAAAGATATAAAATTCACAGGGGAAATGTCCTCAGGGGAGATGCTCCATGAGCATTTGAACTTCTGAACTTCCAAGAATTTCTGAACTCCTCACTGTTGTCCCTATTGAAAGCAAGGGATCTAGAAAATTTTCATTAGTCATTTGGAATTTCTCCTTCCACCAGGTTAACTTTAAGTAAATGGATTTGCTACAGAGAAGATTTCATTACATGGAAAAAGGCTTGATTCCCACCCAAACAGGCTGACCATTGAAGAATTCTATTGAATAACAAGGTTTTTCACTCAGTATAGATTTTAACAATAACATTAGTGAGACTCCACTGCATTTCATCAACTACTATTTATGTAGAACACTTGTAAATTGCAATAAAATTTAATAAGCTATATATTTGACCTAAAAAATTAGTATAAGGATCTTTTATAAATATACAAATTCTGGGAAGCTTAAAATGTTTCCTAAGTATCAGTCTTTTGGCATCAACATAAGGATAATCAGGAGGGGGACAAAAAGTGATAATCGTATCTTCAATTTACTATAATAAAAATATAACACAAGAGTTTATCCTCCTATCTGAGCACATAACAGCCACTTAAGAAAGTTATAATAATCTATGTATGTATATACATATACATATACACTTAACATATAGTGATGTAATAAATATATATTGACTTAATTGTTCAGAAGGCCTTTAGGTTATGTCCCTATCCAGAATTGTAACTATAGGAGGCTCAACTTTTCTAATGGACTAGCAAACTCTGAAATGTGAAGAAAATAATACCCTCAGCAATTTTTGAAACATGTAGAGACACTGAATGGTACCACATGTCAAGTAAAGAGACTACTACTGACTCACTGTCTCCAGGGGATGTGATCTGGTTTGTTTTTCTAGTGGTGGCAATGGGGTCAATCAATTAGAGATGATATTCACCTCACAAGAATGTTGTAATGATGGTGAAAATACAATATGAACTCCAAAAAAAAATAAAAAAATAAAAACAAAAAACAAGCACTTACATTCCTATGATAAAGGCAGGTATATTATGCTGCCCAAATTACTAAGTTAGCAACAGAAGGGTTGGACTTGAGTGCCTAGCTAAAGTACACCTGCACCTCTGGGTTGCTGGTAATGCTGCTTGATCTTTCTAGGTGTCAGGTTAGTCATGTGGAAAATACTTCCTAACTTCATACTTTGTAGGACTATTGTAAGTAATAGCACTTCACAAGATTTACAGTGTTTTTAACTATAGGTACTGTCCAGGTAGGCCCCTCTTGCTTGGTAACCCTGAGAACTGCACTTAATAATCTAGAATCAACAGTGATTTTTCTCTGCCTATAAAAGAAAATAAGGCAAACTAAACTACATGAACAATGATCTTATTTTTACTGTAATACTTTTGGTTAATACTGACAAAAAGTATATAATGTGAATACTGATTATTAACTATGAAAGCAATTAACATCTTTGTACTTGCCATATAGAAGAAATTACACTAAGAAATTTATTTGAAATGTCAAATTATGCTATCGCATCAATCATATGAAGACGGTCCTATTATTGTCTCCATTTTTTTTTCAGATAGGGAAACTAAGACTTAGAAAAGGTAATTAACTTACCCAAGTTCACAGTTCCTATGAGTACTATGTGTCAGGTTTTGATCTCAAGTGTGTATGACTGTATAGAACCTGCTGGTAAATTATAAGACACTATCTGCTCTCCAAATGAGCTAAGTAGCCAATTTTCCTTCTTTAAAAATAAAGGAATTAACTAATATTTCTTGAGCACCAAACATGAAGTGGTGCTACTCAAGAACTCTATAGGTTTTATCTCGTTTCTGTTTAAAATCTGACTCTACTTCTTACTAGTCACAAGACCTCAGCCCATTTGCTTAACTTCTCTGCACCTCAGCTTATTTATCTATAAAATGTGCGTAACGGTTTTCCTATCTAATATGCTGGTGTAAGGATTAAATGAGTTTCATGTAAAATAGTACTTGGTTACCTATTATTATTATTTTTAAAGATGACCAAATACCAAAAATCAATAATTCTCAAACCCCATAAAATAGGTTCTAATGACAAAAAGTACAATAAAGAGAATTTCAAAACAACTATGAAATGTTTATATTTTGTCCTAAAAATTCAGCCCCAGAGAATTTCTGTCCAGGAGACAGATTCAGCACAGCAGCCATCAGCGGCACATGCAAAATCAATCCTGACCATCCTCTCTGTAGAACTTGTTGACAACTAGGGGCGCCTGGGTGGCTTGGGTAAGTGTCTGACTTCGGCTCAGGTCATGATCTCGCAATCTCTGAGTGTGAGCCCCGCATCAGGCTCTGTGCTGACAGCTCTGAGCCTGGAGCCTGCTTCAGATTCTCTGTCTCCCTCTCTCCCTGCCCCTCCCCCACTCGCACTCTGTCTTTCTCTCTCAAAAATAAACATTAAAAAAATTAAATAAAAAAGAACTTGTTGACAACTGGAGGAAAAGTAAGGTGATGTACTAAATCCATACTCTGATGCTATAAACCACATTCTTTCGGACTGTTCCCATAATGAGCCCAATGTATCACCCATTAAATTAGATTAATAAGTCAGTTAAATGGCAAAAACTTTATAATTTGTAATAAGTAAAGCATCTATAACCCTTCTAGTTTCTCTAAGTCATTTGTCTATTTAAGACAACAAATTAGACTGAAGCCATTTTTTACATGAAAGAAATCTAAGACTATGTGACAAACTAATCGTGACAACTGTCCACAGATTTTAGATACAACATGCTAAAATAATTAGAGGTGCAAGACATGTTTAAAAATAATAAACTCTCAGGGGCACCTGGGTGGCTCAGTCAGTTGAGTGTCCAACTCCTGATTTTGGCTCAGATCATGATCTCACGTTTCACGGGTTCAAGCCTCACAATCGGCTCTGTGCTGACAGAGTGGAGCCTGCTTGGGATTCTCTCTCTCCCTCTCTCTCTCCTGCCCCTCCCTCACTTGTGCTCTCTTTCTCTCAAAACAAGTAAATAAAATAATAATAATAATAATAATAATAATAATAATAATAATAAATGCTCAGAGACAGAACCAAACTCTATTATGGTGAAAATGAAGGGACAAGAATTATCAGGTTCCCTTACAGTCTTCAACATGAAACTAACATAAAGAAAATCAGTCCTATTTTGAAATGACTAATATTATATTGTTTATTTTTCTATTAATACCATAATGGATCAATGTTCATATGATTTCTATTAAGGTCTACTTAAAACTGAAAACCAGTCTTAAAAAAAATGTTTCCCATGGAAATGAAAATGTCTTTTATGGGCAGTATTTCTCAGGTATCTTATCTCTAATGAAATAAGTCAGTATTAAGTGCCTACTGTATGCTGAGGAAAATTAAAAATAAAATTAAGTACATAACTAGGCTTGATTCAAAGTGGTCAAGTTTTAAATGAAGTGGGCATACTTGAAACATTTTTATAATTAAGATGTATTGCACACTAAATCATTTATTTGCTAAAGGTAAGCAAAATAAAATATTTCACAAAAGAGTATTCTAAAGAGGAGTAATAGAGGACTTGATAGACCAGCGATCTAAGGAATTGAGTTCTAATCCTCACTGTGCCAACAACTAGCTGCTCAGTCTGTTTATATGCATAAAATGAGTCCTGGGTCTCCTGAAAGCTGGTTCCATCACCTAAAATGTGTAATAGGCTGATATGTAGGTATGTTTACACTATTTCTCTTAATGTATTTGTCTTTGAGTAGGAACTCAGATACAGAGTTCTACCTATTCTTTGGAGTCACCAGTTTATGTAGGAACAGGTTTGGCAAGTATAGATATGACTTAAAAATGATTCTCACTAAGGGCAAGGGCACGATTATGAATGTAACCAAATATAGTTGTCAATTTATATAAAATGTGAAAACAAGTTATATTTCATTTTGCTGTAATGTATGCTGCTCTGGATATACTTATATTGTGAAAATTTTAGTTTGCATTAATCATTCTGGATACCTATTTTCTACTCATTTCTAGAACTGAAACAGCAGTTTTAACAGGATACAAATTAAAAAAGAACACACAAATATTCAATTCTATACTCTGACACATGTAATATGTCAGTCCTGCAAACAATTCCATTCTGCATATACCAGCACACTAAGAACCTCTAAATAAATATACTTTGCAACTATTTATACATAATTTCAGCTATTCAAAAAACAGGAACCATCTCCTCAGTTCAGTGCGGGAACCCCCATCATTAATCTTTTCTAATGGCTTTCAATGGTGCTTTTCCCCCACAACTATAACTCACACAGTGCCTTGCATTGCACAGCAAGGTATCAGGTGTCTCAAAGTCCACAGAACACACTACAAAAGGAAATGTTTGTGGTCTGTAGACTTAGTCCATGTCAGTTAAATAGGATCATCTGGTTGTGAGGAGAGGGCTACTTTGACTCAGCATTTTCCACTTGGTCCAAGCTGAGGAGGTCACTGACTGCACTGCAGGAGTCTACACTTAACTGACACTCTTACCTTCCTGCTCATCAGCCTGAACACTTTCTGGAAACCTCTATTGTACACACTGTAAAAAGCAGCAGAGTATCATCTGTAGAATTACCTCTATTTACCAGGAAAATATATAAGTAAAACAGGGAGTAAAGCAATAGAAAAAAATAAACTCCTTCAAATATTTTTATTTCTACCATGGTGTTTCTGCAATACCAAAATAAAACTGACCTATACATATATTTCAGAAGAAAATGCCTGTTTTTTTATTCACTTTACTGAACAAGGATTACTTAGCAGCTTACAATTTAGTACTAAAAGCATCAGGCAGATAAAATACACAGAATCACCACAACCGAAAGGCCAGTGCAGAAATATTTAGGTTCAAGATTTCATTTGAATTCATTTAACAGCAAGTTTAAAACACCTCCCAATGACTAGGCAAAAGGCATAATATACTGTGTGTGTTTTCAGCTGATACGTCCAGCAACTGAGGTGTTTAAAAATAGAATAATAGTAAAAAAAAAAAAGATAAAATAAAAAATAAAATAAAATAGGTATAATTATTCATTTTCTTTTAACTATACCTAACCTAAACCTTGAAATAAGAATAATCCTTACACAAGTAAACTCTACTTTAGATGGGCCAAAACACTTGGAATATCCTGTACTAAAGAATTTTTCACAAAGCTCTTTAATTTTATAAAAATATCAGTGAAGTGAAACATTGTAAGTTGAGGCTCTAAGGTAAAATGGCTTAATTTCAGACACATAGTCGGACCTCCTAGCTCTGTGATCTGTTGTGATCACTTCATTTTCCTCATTGTAAAAGCAGGTGTAATACCTGTACTCACCTCATGGGTTGCTTGTGAGAATTTAATTAAGTCTCAGATGTAATAGCTCAGTAAGAACCCCTATAATATAGATGTCAATACAGATTAGCTACTATTATTCTTGGAAAAAAAAAACTTCCTTGCTCTGAGCACACCCCATATTCTTATTTTCTTCCTTCTTCTGCCCTTCCTTCTCAACTTCCTTATCTGTCCTGTTTTTCTCTCTCAAAACATCAAATGTTGAGTTCTCAGACTATATAGAAGTCCTCTTCTCAATCTATTCTTTCCCGGAAGGAATCTAACTTTACCCATGAATTTAATCACCACCTAGAGGACAATGGTTCCCAAATGTGTATTTCGAATTCAGGTAGGAATATATACATGCAAGCTCAACACCCCCACCTGGATGTCTTGAAGGAACCTCAAATTCATTATGTCTAAAGCCAAACTCATTTTTGCCATCCAAACATTAACGCTGTCTATCTCAGTAAATCACTCCAAAAGTCACCCAATTATGCAACCCAGAACCCTAAGAGTAATCTCTGAAATGTCCTGTTTCTCACTTCCCAGTATGTAACCCATTTCCTACCTTTCCCATTTTACCTCTGAAATACATCCCTTTGTCTCCATAGCCACTATCACCTTCTGAATCTGAAGTCATTATCCCATAGTCCCAAATTGGCTTTCCCAAAGAAGTCCTGTGTGCATTGGTGGTATAGGAAGTCCTGCCCCCTCCAATCCCTGCATGACATGAAACTAGAGGGATATTTAAAATGAAAATATAAAAGATAAAAAAACACATAAAAATGATAAAAATAAATAAAATTAAATTAAAATTAAATAAATAAAATAAAATAAAATGCAAATATAACAACACTCATCTAGCTACAACTTTTATTTGGCTTAACAATACCCTCAGAATAAGGAACAAAATACTATGGGCCATGAATAAAGCTGTGTGCATGCCATCTGTCTCCATGGTCCTCTATATTTCTAACAGCCTGGACCTTTTTCTTCTAACATGCCAGGCTCTATCCTCCTTTAAGGCCTTTACTCATACCCACTCTGCTCCCTCTTTGGGAATATGGGTTATTCCTTTCTCGCCTCTGAACGCCCATTTCTAGCTATTTCTTTATCATTTAGCTCTCTGTTTAACCAATACTTCCTCCAGAAAGTGTTGCCTGGTCCTCTGGACATGGTCAGTTTTATTAATTATACTCTAACAAACTGCTCTTAACTTTTGCATCACAATCCTCAGTGCATTTGTAATTACTTTGGTGTCTGCCTTCCACAAAAGATAATAAGGGACACAAGTGCAGAGAGCAAGACTGTTGTGTTTACAACTGTATCCCTTAATCTTATCAAACACCATGCTGGCCACAAGTGGGCCAACTAGGATACTGATAAATGTTTCCTGAATTAATTAATATAAACATGGTTCTGGTTTAGTCACTGACTTGATAATTGTTTATAATTGGTAGAAAAATACACAAAAAACTCTAATTCAACAGACTTTGTTAGTTTCTTACAGGAAATAAGCATAAAAACTACTTGATTCTATAATAAAGATAATCAATTCTGGAAGGGGAACAAATAATATGAAGAAAGACCAGGACCCCTGTGTGGGTCAGTGAGTTAAGCATCCTAATCTTGACTCTGGGTTAGGTCATCATCCCAGGGTCATGGAATCAAGCCCTGCATTGGACTTTGTGCTTAGTGTACAGCCTGTTTAAGAGTCTCTCTCTCCCTGCCTCTGCCCCTCTCCCCCAGTTGCGTGCTCTCTCTCTCTCTCTCGCTCTCTCTCTCTCTTTGTTTTTTTTGTTTTTGTTTTGTTTTTTGTTTTGTTTTTTGTTTTTGTTTTTGTTTTTTGAGAGAGAGAGAGAGAGAGAGCGAGAGAGAGAGAGAGAGGGAATGAGGAAAGCTTCTTTCTGGTGCTGGGATATGAATGAAGCCATGGAGAGGTAAGAAGACTTCAGGGAAGGGTAAAAAATACTCCAGGAAGAGGGAAGTTTGTGCAAAGCCATGGACATAGTCAAGAGTATATACAGAGACAGGTGAATGGACAATTGTGCCGGAGGAAGGAGATACACTGAAATATTGCAAATGGGCACATTGTGGAAAGCTTTCATTATCAGAATTAAACCATCTCTCAAGGAAAACCACTGAAGATTTCATTGGAACAAGGATGAAGACAGCAAAAATGTGTACAGATTAGGATGAAAGTAAGGAGACCAACTCATAAGCTATTTCAATATTTCAGACAGAAGGGAAGGAGGAAAGAAGGAAAAAATAATTCTGCAGTAGAAGAGACAATACTGCTTGAATGGGGAAGGGGTATGTCATTGACTAAATAGAAAACCAAAATAGAGAAAAGATAGAAGAAGGATGGGAGATGATGAGTTCTGTTTTGGAAACCCTAAATTTTATGTCCTTATATAATGTTGAGCAGGATAGTTGAGGTATAGGTCTGAGAAAGAGGATGCAAATAAATTTCAGAAGCTATTGGGCTCAGGGAAATCTTAATTGGTCTGTAATCAATTAAACAATAACACAAAGGCTTGAGAAACATGTCTAAAGTTTTTTCACAAACACATTTTTATTAATAATGAAAAAAACACAAAAAATAATAAAAGTTATTTTATTATTACTTACCTAAGTTTTCAATACACCCAATACCTAATTTTTATTTTATATAGTTAGGAAAAAGTGTCTCAATTTTACTTTAACTTCACTCATTAAAATAGTTAATTTCCTACAATTGTTGGGATGGGAGGAACTCACCCATAACATGCTGACTTTCTCTATTAAGTACAAGAATATCTTTTATGCTTAAAAGAATTCCAGTCTTTGTAACAGGCTCTGTGCAAAAATTTAAAATGATGTACACAATTTTTTAAAAGGTTAACATCTAATTTCAAAAATGTTAACATCTGAAATTATGTCATCTTTAATTATCAGGAGGATATCTGAAGAATAAAATGTAGCACTTACTTTTGCTGCACCTATCTGTTCTTTGCGAAATTTCTCAAGTGGAGCAATTAATACATCATTAGCATTTTGAATCTGAAATTAAAAATGCAAATACATTAAATTCTGTATAATTTCATGCAAATATTGAAAAAAACAGCTCCTTTATTCAACTTATTTAAATGAACAGCTTTTGTTCTCCTGTTTGCTTCTATAAATGAAGTAAAAATATGTTGCATGTTGTATAGTATTTTTCTACCTTACAAGGTCATTTTCACCAATTATTTTACTCAAGCCTAACAATAATGTGAAAAATGGAAAACAGTACACATGTTTAGATCCTAGCCTGAATATTTAATTTCATATTCTAAGATTTAACTAAGAAATAGCACAGATATTAAATTTACAAATACCTTTAATTACACTAGTTTAATGCAGTCAGTTCAAGCATCATTTAAACACTGAACCATACAAAGCGCTTCCATTTGGCACTAGAATGTTATTCTACAGCCACAAAATAAAATAAGGTCCATTTTTTTTCCATTTAATTAGATTCTTTACACTAGGGATTTGTCTGAATCTTTGCATATGTCCAACCCTGCTAAAACTGTACCTGATTTCATTTCAATGAATAGTATTTTAGTCCCAAACTCAAAACTGGGATTTACTTACACCTTAAAACAGATAAATATTTAATTTGGATCTGTGAGAATATTGTGAAGAGGTTTTCAGTATGGGAGCCAGGGACTGAATGCAAGACCCAGACAATTCTAAGAAAAACAGTATTCTGGGAGGAAATTTTCATCTGAAAAAACCTTTATAAAGCATTAAAATTAAACACAATCTTAAATGTTCTCAACACAAAAAATGGTAATTATGTGACAGGATGGGAGTGTTAGCTAATGCCATGATGATAATCATTTTGCAATACATATATGTATCAAGTCAACCTGTACACTTTAAACTTCCACAATATTATATATCAATTATATCTCAATAAAGTTGAGAAGAAATTTACATTAACAAACAAAATTATAATTTACCACTGTGATAATATGATTATATAATTAGCAAATGCTAAGAGGAAGAGAAAACCTTTTTTTAAAATATATAACTATTTTAAAATAGGTTAAAGAGTATAAAGGAGTCCCTTATATTATTCTTGTAACTTTTCCATAAGTATAAAATTATATCACAATTTAAAAATTTCAAGGGAAATGTTTTCCTTTCACTTATTTTCACTTAACTTATTATTACCCAGTCAAGTTTTATTTCTCAAATTCCGTATCTAAATATACAAGGATAGTATACACAAAAATAAAAACTAGAGTTTTAGTGCCCTCCATGATTATCATTCTCTACTTTGCAGAAAAATGACATGACAGATCTTGAAAAGACCTAAAATCCTTGCATGAAGACATATAAAGTAAATCAATACTCAAAATCCTAAGACATCAACAACCAACTGTAGATACCTCTGACATCCATCACTTAATTCCCATTTATGAGCTAAGACAAGAATCCCTCCAGATCCACTGTGCAGGCGTGCTGCTACAGAGAGATGACTGGAAACAGTAGCAAAGTACCTCACTTTTAATTCTCACTCTCTAAATCCTCCTTGCCCTCATGAAACCCCAAATCCATAAACACACACACATACACAGATTTTACAGAGGTAATAAATAGCTGATTCTGCTTTCAACTTGTTTGCATAAGGCGAAAGGCAGTGTCATGAACACTTCTGTGTTATTTGGAAAAATGGCAACAATAAAGGCTAACATTTACTGAATGTTTAGGTTATGCTGGGAACAAGCATGCTCTAATATATGTAAAGTTAGTGAACTTAAACAGGGAGATATTACTCCAGTGTTGAAAACTCCAATAATAATGATGCTAAATAAGATGATATGCATATACAGCACAAGCACACATATTTATAATTGGGCTTAAATTGGGATCTGTTCCTACAGCTGCTGTGTAACCATTCTGAACATGAGCTGCATCATCTACCCCACAACTGAACTTCGTTCTAAGGACTAAGACAATGACTGCAAAACACTTAGCTCAGTGCCTTACATATAGTAAGTGCTCAAAATTTACAACGTTTAGTATCTCCAAACTGACACAGATAATTAATCTCATTCTGTATTTACCTACTTAATACACTTCTGTATCTGAATCTATAGTATTCCCTTTGGTTGAAGTCGATCTAGGTTCACATTATGAGAAGATGTTTTCCCATGAAATTCCCAAAAGACAGATGGCCTGTACTCTCCCATATCCAATCACCAGGTACTTATTTAAGTGCCAACCACATTGCTGAGATCTGTGAGAAAGGGAAAAAACTAAGACATGGACTAAACCTTCCAGAAAGTTAATGTCAATTTGAGAAAAGAGGAAAATTTTATCCATTTAATGAATATTTGATGCTCTTAAAACACTGCTAAAATCTTTGCAAAAATTGAAAGACAAAACTGATTAGAATAGTTACATGATAAACTATGCAGAACTCCTTATAAACACATAATGATTTTGACAATAGTAAAGATCCTTGAGAACTAAATGAGTCAGTTAGTATTTGGATGGTGAATGTGAACTGCATACACTAAAGAGACAAGAATATTCTAGAAACTGGGAACACCATGAATAAAGCCAAGGGGGTAGAACTAAGCATGACGTGTGGAAAGGGAGAATGCAATGCAGAAAAATAAACCATTTATTAATCACTCATTAAGAGTCAATCTTGTCGGGGCGCCTGGGTGGCACAGTCGGTTAAGCGTCCGACTTCAGCCAGGTCACGATCTCGCAGTCCGTGAGTTCGAGCCCCGCGTCAGGCTCTGGGCTGATGGCTCAGAGCCTGGAGCCTGTTTCCGATTCTGTGTCTCCCTCTCTCTCTGCCCCTCCCCCGTTCATGCTCTGTCTCTCTCTGTCCCAAAAATAAATAAACGTTGAAAAAAAAAATTAAAAAAAAAAGAGTCAATCTTGATTGTGAGTGCATTGACCTAGTTAGTTACAGGTCCTCAGTTAACTTTTGAAAAATGGGAATACAGAATGAATATGAAGCATGTCAAACAGTTCTGGAACATAGCATGCTTCATAGAATTAAAACATTAGTATCAACTAACAAAAACATTATCTACATGGAAAAAAGTGTGTGTGTGTGTGTGTGTGTGTGTGTGTGTGTGTGTGTGTGTGTATTATTAGCAGGAAACTTGGTTGGAATAGGGAAAGGATACTCATAATCTAGGAAGAGCAGCCTGAACATGGAATCACTGCTGGCTTCTAAAGAGAAAACTAATGTTGTAAAAACTTGTTCTAGGAAGCCAGTAATATGTGGGATAGTTAGAGAATGAAGAGATGAAGACAAGATCTGCTAGCTGAATAGCTGGAAGTGGAAGTCAAGTTTGAAATAAAGAAGGTGATAGGATCAGGGGCCTGCAGTACAGACATATCGTTAACAGGGAACTGCAGAGGCAGTGTTCTCAGAAAACAGAAAAGGACCCAGAGGGAGCAGAATCAAAGGGGACATTAAGATGTTTTGCCTCAGCACTGGAACTTGGGCATCATATTAAGAACTAGAGTAAATGAGATAAAGAGTGTTTGGTGGACAAGGTATAAAGATAATTTCACTTTGAACCTATTATGTTTCATGCCATGAGAGGACTCAAATATTTTGGCAGAATATGCCATCTCAAAATGACAGAGTTAAGCAATAGGAATGAAGTGTTTTTATTAGGAAGGGAAGGATTAGAAAAGGAAGTGATTGGTAAATCTGTATACTAAGACATTGGCAGCCACATTCATATTTAATAGTTTAAATCTCTGCCAAAATCCGATGTGGCTATATGTAAATATGACCTGGGAATAAAACAAAGGATACAACATATCAGATGTGATAATTAACAACCACCTTATGAGGCAAGAATTATTTCTTAACTCCATTTCTCCCATATTTCATTTTTTCTTTTGTTTTTGGATTTGTTCAGTTTTCTCCTCTTTCTTTCTCCTACTCTCATTCTATTAATGTGAAACTGGAGGAATAAGAAAAGTAAAGAGGTACTGAACTGAAATATGAAGGGGAGAGAAACATCTAATAGAGTGATAGAGATAACAATACATATGATTTGTTCAGTGTTTACTATGTGGTAAGTACCATGCCAAACTCTTCATAATATCAAGATTAAAATTTATTTTATATGAGTAATTAAATAAAAATCTAAAACTCATCTGCAATATATTAAGCACATGAATGTTAAAGTTAGACCTAGCTCCATTTGAATCACAGCATCAAAACTGCTAAATCTGTGTCTTCACACCCATACCTCTTAAAGTTTTTATAAAAATGAAAGGAGAAATATACACATTTTTAAAATAACAAGCATAGATTTGACATATGGCAGCCTTTTAAAAAATGTTTCCTTCTTCACAGAATTTATAATGTCTACTATGTGTTTAGTCTTATAATTTCCTATGGTTTAAAATGCAGTTACTCAAAGGTAGAAACTGAATTGCAATTAATTTAACAGAACAGTATTCATCTATAGTAGATAACCAGGAACCTATTTTTCCCCATAAACAAGTATAAAATATGCGTGATTTTACATCTGAAATATCATGCCTCTTTTGTCTGCAATGAGCCGCTGTTCACATGTGAATCTAAACTCAAGATATCAAAATGGAAATGCCAACAACACTCAAAGGCACAAAGTGGATTTACAACCCAATTTGGCTGCTTCTGGTGTTCATCCCCCCAGGGAACACGTCTTTCATTCCCACAAACTGGTCAATCACAAGGACAAAATTTTTCAATTTTGAAGTAATCCAAGTGCAAATTAAAGAAGGTGTTTAAAATTTTGGCAGGTTTAAAAGCATTACTGTTGCTACTGCATAATAAAGGAAAATGACATACAAAATGGTGGAAAACTACAATTAAACATGTGAACCAGGGTATAACTTTGGTGACTTCACTTTCATAAGGTTTAAAAAAAAATGTAGAGAAATGCAATTTTGCTCACATGGAACTCCTTCTCTCCATATTTACGCAAGATGCTTGAGGAAACTTCTCCCAGAAGGTAATTCTGGGTTTGGGGCGGGCGGGGGGTGGGGGGTGGTCAAGTCACAGAGTTCAACAGATTCAAGATCCCATAATATCTGTGGAATGTGTTACTTTTCATGACCTTACTAAGAGGCTTTAGGAAAAATACAAAAGTAATTTTAATATTCTCCCTCGATATTGATGATATATAACTTTATAAAGTCTTATTTCAGTAAACAAGATACCATCAACTTACTATCTTATAATTCTTAACCATTTATAATTCTAAACTTTGGGTATAATCAACTTATTTTTATAAATATAGGTCCATTTTAAAAATCAAAAATAATTATCTGCTATTTCATTTACTTTCTGTAGCAGAGAAGCAAACTGATATTGGATAGTACTTTACAACATTTACTGGGTAAACACACTTTAACTGTGGATGTAGTGTGTTACATGAAGCCAGGCAATTAAGTTTCCACTCAACTTTTCTTTTGCTATTTCAAGCGGTTCTAATAAACAGCCACCAGGGAGTGCTCATAAATCACTCACAAGTAATGACTAGAAATGTTTTTATGTGATTAGACGATGAATACTCCAAATACACTTGGGTTTGTGTGTGTGTGTCCAAGTATACACAAATTATAATTTTCTATAGAATATGTATTTTCAAGTGCTATCCGATCTTTATTAAAAATTTCTATTTTTAATGCTCACTTTGCACTGCAGAGAACCTTACAACCTGTGTGTCCAATGAAATGAGCAGCAATGGAATAAAACAAATCTGAAAGGTAATTGTTACACTTTTACTTATCCCCCATTTTCCAGGTTTCGGTTAAAATCTAGTGTTGGTACCAGTCACAGCCCATCACTAATCGGTGATTATAGTGTCCCATTATCCTGCAACCAGGATAATGGATAATACCAGGATAGAGGATTGCAATTTTCTCCCCCAAACTTTTAAGGCACTAAAACACTCAAAGTTCTGAAGAGAAGATTTAATATTCTGTGGTGCTAGATAACGCCACTGCTTGAGAAGACTACAACAGGTGATGTTATTTACAAAAATAAAACCTGAATGGTATCACTCATTGCAAAAATAATTTCCTGTTAAGATACCTATATAGTCAATCCACACACAGTGAAAAGACATGAAGGTGTTTCATAATGAGTAGATTGAACATAGTTAATGCAGAAGATACCTATAAGTAGTCTCTGAGATAAGAATGGACTATTTTCCCATTAGTATTTGCAACTGGGAAAATTAGATCACAGTCCTAATTTGGGATTACAGGCAAACATCTCCCTCTGCTTCTTCCAACCTCTCTCCTTTTCCTCCTTCCAAAACAGCTTCCCAGAATGAACTTCTGGCAAGTGGTCTAGGGGTAGCCTGAGGCTCACTCCTCCATAATGGTCAGGTTAACTCTTCACAGCTACACAAGAGACAGTCCTCTTGGTCAATAAACCCACAGCTTTTCTAAACTAGGACCCGAAGGCCAAAACTCACATAATGTGCGAAGGACAGATATATGAACAAAACCTTGATTAAATAAGTAGTATGAAGTCAAAAACTAGAGCTTTTTATGCTTTATATCCTTTAATGTGAGCAAATTACTCTGAAAAACCATGTCTTCACCTTAAAAAAATGCTATGTAAGGTTAGCTGGGTACCACTGTAATACATTTAATTTCAACTTGAATGTCACTTGCAACTTCAATACTGAATGCTTTGATTCTACTTATTAAGCCAGTGTTCCATTATGAACCCTACACCATTGGACCTCATCGGTTTAGATCCAACACTCACTTAAATTTAGTATTATTTTAATATTTTCTTTGTTTTTACCAGACATGATACTTTTCTTAGTGAAAATGGTAGGGAAACAAATTTCAGTTTTTGGAGAATGATGCTTTATGAATTCTCCCTTATTTCAGAAGACAGGAAGGAGTATACTCTGAGTACACTAGTTTGTATTTAATTCTTGGTTTATATCCTGACAAGTGTGCAATCTGGTCAACTTAATCAAACTCTCCAAGTCTGTTTCCCTTTATGTTTAAGGATAATATGCTTGTTTACAAAGATTAAATTCTATATTTTATGTATAATGATCATAACTTTATTAAAGTTGTATCTGCTCCCTGTTAAATTCATTCTTTCATGTAAACCAATTGTAATGCATATATAATTTTTTTTAATGAAATAGGAAGTTGCTACTGGAGATCTGGTATAAGAGTGAAATCTCATCAGCATATACTGAATGTCAAGACTTCTTAAATGGAACAGAGTAGCTATGAAGGCAAACAGTAAATAATCCTCTCTGCTTCTAGAACTTACAACTATCCCAAATAACTCAAATTAAAATTTGCTGTTTTTTAATAGAGTTATCTACCCTCATAAGATGAGGGAGTAGAAAAGCATTCATCCAAGAAACAACTGACCATTTCCACAGAATCTAGCTGAGAAAGTGAAAGACAGGGGTAAACTGCAAAATTTCACATAATCCACTGTGATCTAATAATATCATAACTCTAAGTCGTATCAAATGAAATTCTCTGAATAGTGAGTTATTTGAACAAGAAAAAGAAGCTATTTTTCATAGATTTTTGTTGCTCTTAAACTACTTTTGCTTTTGTTCCCTCTTGCCACCAATCTCTAATGGGAGGTTATACTAAGAATATTTTAAAGCATTTAAGCATTGTGGAAAACATTTTGTTGTTGTTGAAACTTTTTTTTAACAGCAGATATAAACAAAACACCTCCTCAAAACCTGTGTCTACTTAGTGTAATCCTGATTACTCCTTGAACATTTGTAGTTCTAAAATAAAGGAGGCTAAAAAGATTTTAGAAAAAGAAAGTCGAACGGCTTTTTAGCTATAAAAAGATATGTGAAGGTCAAAGTAAAATTGATGTCTTACAAGCCACTTATATACTCCAAGCATCCTATACATACAGTCATCACAACAATTACTTTTTTCTTGATTTTGACCAGAAAGTAAGCATTTAGGAAAACACTTTTATTAAATACATGGCTGTATTACCTCATAGGTCATATAAGTCAGATGTTGAAATTCAATCTATCTGTGAGAACACAGGGAAGTTGAGAAATGCTGCAACCCCAGTTGTTGCAGTGGGTTAAATAATCACTCCTTCATTTGACTGGGCAAAAGCATTCTGCAAAATTACTGGTTAGGTTACTTCAGCCAGTCCTCTACCTTTGGACATTCTCAAGAAATCCCAGGATCTGCTGAACTTGTACACATCTGTGGTATTGCTATGGCTAGAGATTTTCCTGTAACACAGCTAGCTGTCCCATGTATTGATGTCCTCATGCTGATGAAAATCTACCTTCTCCCTTTGCCCCACCTCAGATAACAGAAATACTAAATAACTTCAGCTGAGTCAATTATGGCCTCGAGCAAACTCTCCCCCTGCCCCCCACCCAGGTTTCATCTCCTAGCTTAGAAGGATCAAAGTGGCATTATGTGTGGGGGTTGGGGGGGTCAACAAATTGATAATTTATGTAACCCAATGTTTATCTCCTCCCCACCCTGCTTTTAATGCTATTTCTTCTGCTAATACTTCTCTACCCTTCTCAGTATTCACCACTGAAAATATCTTTGGAGAGAGAAATTAAAATCATTCATCTGTTTTAAATTCTTCATTTGTGAATGTAAGCAAACTTCTAATAGTCTGTGAGTTTATAAAAGAAATGGAAATTCATTAAGGAAATTCCCAGAGTCACAGTTATTTTACAGCAATTACATCTTAGTGGCTGAATGTTAATGTATTTTAATCACAATTGCTCAGTATTTCCGTAATGGCAGATTGTTAAAACCTTAAGAAAGACTTAAAATATCCTAGTATATATACAATTTCTTAAATTGCTTATTCCAATTTTGTAATAATGGGGAGGGAATGGAAGGGAAGAAGAGGAGAGAAAAGAGAAGAGAAGGAAGGAGAGAATTAGGCAGGACAGAAATGCATATAAGCAAAAAAGAGACCAACATAACTACTATGTTATGAGGGAGGGATAGAGAAAGTGTAGGAAGAGAGATTTCTTACTAACAAGAGTAACAGTACTCATGTTACATATGTTACATGTGAGCATATATTCTATGTTATACGTGAGCAGGTTCACAGTGGCTCTAAGGAAATATTGTATGTATCTCTTCCCAGTCTGTATCCATTCAATGACCTTGCATTGAAGTCAGCTGAGGTGGAAGTATTTACACCATGGAAATCAGCAAGCATTACAAATCAGGGTTACACGCACATACACATGCGTGCACACAAACACCTAAATGCCGGCAGTTAACTTTTTACCAGAACATCAATGCTTAAAACTAAACATGTATTGGGACACACCAGTATTAAACTAGAAACAGTCGGAAAGAGTGGTAACTATACAAGACTCCTTTTATCTACTTTTTAAAGCATCTCTTTTAAACATGTACCTGTGGGCTTTTAACATTTCCAATTAAGTATGTCTTTCCCAACACCCAAACTCATTTGTACTTCTTCACACTTGAACTTTTTTACACAGAGCAAGACTTTTTAATTTCTGGGCTTCCACAGCAATACCTTGAATGAACTTGTATGATAGCACTGGTGATAAACAGTTTCAGCTTCATAAGTCTATTTGAGTGATAGCAGGTTTCTGTGGTGCTGGGTTGAAAAGGATCCTGAGGGTGAACCTGGACACTGTAGGAATGATCACAAATGTTGACGATCAACATCTCTTACTAAGAAGAGTAACAGTACTCATGCTACATATGTTATATAAATATAGATACGATTACCTTTCTATTCCTTTAAAGGGAGAGATAATGTCTTATTGATTTTTTTAATAATCACTGTCTAGTAAAATCCCTTGCCACCGTGGAAACTCAACATAACCACTGCTAAATTGATTGAATAAAGTTACTTCTGATAGCTAACCTGCAGTTAGTTACTATAGTTACTCATAGTATTACTGAGGATAGAAACCTACCTACAAAAAACTAAGTATTTTTGATAATTAGCATTTCTATAATATGTAGTGATATATGCTGTATAACATAATTAGCAATCAATATCTATAGAGGTAGCAATGGGAAATTAAGCTCATTGATATCTTCAGGAAAAGATTCAGTCACAAAAAACAACTATTAATTTACAAATTTTTTTTGTTTACTTATAAATTGGTATGCAGGGAGAAAAAATACACACTATTATAGTTCAAGTCAAAACTCTGGAGGGCAGACCATTATCATGCAAATGCCCATAGTGGGCTAAAAGGGAAATAGCAGTAACTCCTCAAAAATAAGAGATGCAGATCACTCCAAATTCTCCCTACTCCTTCTTCCTTAAGGTTGATTTCACTACTGTGCTGAAGTGAAATCTTGAAAAAGAAAAACATGGCTCTGCTAGATCTTAGCTAGGAACCAGGAAAAACATTCAGGGTAGGGGAGTATGTTGTCAAATAACAGGTTTAAAAGCATGAAAAGTAAACAGGTCATTCCTATCAGGTAAGTGAGGAAATGGATTCTAGAGTACAAATAAAAAACAATAATTAATGAACACTTTCTATGGGACAAGAGAATTCTTCAATCCTCACAATAGATTTATGAAGAAGGTACTATTATCATTCCCATTGTACAGATAAGGAAAATGAGACTCGGACTAAGTAATTGCCCAAGGTCACACACAAATAGCTGGTGGCAGAGCTACAATGTGAATCCAGGCATTCTGACTCTCAAGTCTATATTCCTAACTACTCTGACAATCCTCATCATACCACTCTCAGATAGTAAAGAATATACTGCAGGCAAACTACGTCTTGCCCCCACAAGCCATATGTGTGAGTATGACTATCATAAAGTAAAAACCAAGGAAAACAAATGAGCTGCAGAGGTAGTGAGGAGATTATTTTCCTATTTTCTAATTCCTAAACCCTTAGATGTAGATATATTATTTTCTCTATGACAAATCTTTTTTTTTTTTTGAAAAATGGTAGGACTTTTTATTGCATTCTCAGTTTCACTGTTGTGCTGATGTCATACTTAAGTGTGTGATGAAAAATCAAGCTGAGTTGAGTAACAATAATTATTCTTGGCTTACAAAACAGTTGTAACAGTGTAATGGTGACATGAGAAACTGCATGGACATAAGGAAGATTAGGAAGATGTTACTGCAACTATTAACTTAAAATAGAAACATTTCCCCCCACATAATTCTACCAAAGTTCGGAAAATGAGAAAATAAGGGTATTCTTTCAGAAATAAACAACAGTAGTATTGCCTTTTCCTACTACACTTTCCCTGGTACAACACTTACTGAGGATGCTTATGTCACATACTATCTTGATATAAACAAATACAGGAAACACTGCAAATGGAACTTGGACAATTAAGAAAAAACAACACCAGTAGCTAATACAGAAACATACAGTGTATCTTTCCTATTAACTAACGCTGTAGTGACTGCTTGAATGTGAATATTTTGAGGCTCTCTAGGGACTAGGGGGAAAAGAAAATCTTTGAAATAAATTTATTCCTTAATTGAATAAACCAACGAATTGAATCATACTGTTAAAATAAAACCGAGAGAAATTAATTAAAAGAGAAAACTTCAGAGCTTTAATACATAATTACAAAAGTCCAAGAATACCCAAAAGTTTTCTAAATCCTACAATTTAGCAAACAGAGGTATGATTTATTTTGCAAACATTTTCCTTTAAACTTTCCCAGGCATTTGAGCACAGACTCTTAGTCATAGCTGAGAATTACTTCCCAAATAAATTCCATATGCTCTAACTCTTGTCTCTGGTCTTTCCCAAAACCAGAGCTCATCATAAACCATGGGCCAATTTTTCCAAACTATACAGCTGTCAAAAACTTCTCTTACCCAATGAACTAAAGACCCTGTTTCAGCCCTTTATGTGAGGTCTTATATCATGTACAGTAAGAGTGATATGTCAATTCTAAAGAAATTCCCTTTACAACACATGACAAAAAAAAAAAAAAAACAACACTCAAAAATACATACTTTTCCTTATCTGTGAAAAGTATACCCTAACAGAAAACACAATCATTTAATAAATCATTAACATCTAACCTCTTTTGGTCTTACCCTCAGGCCACGGCTTGAATTACTTTCAATTCACAGAACTAGCTAAAGAATGTTTATGATTCTCCTCCATAAAATAAAGCCTGGAAACTTGGAAACGACTTTCTTCCCTTACAGCAGCAGACAGCCTGAGACATTCAGACTCTGGTGCATTCATGATGATGTGTACATAAGATAAGCAAAGCAGTAACACTATGGTCAGGGACACCTTAGTTATCCTATATGACATTATAAAAAGGTATGGAGAAACAATCTCTCTCCTCTCTCTTCTTTTGCTTCCTCTTAAAAAATTAAGAGATATTGTAGTTAGTAGAGAAGAAAATTTAGCTCCTATGATGCCCAGTTTACATAAACACAAAGAGTGTTAATGCTGGTAAAACCCTACTTCTTATCTCAACATTACCCAGGTTCTCAAACAGAATCCTGACAAGAAACTCCCATCACTTTGACTGCTGACAATCACATCCTGTTCCCAACTTCGGGCTTTCAGTAATTCCTAACATAGTCTAGAATATGACTACAGTTAAGACCTTTTAATTAATCTAAAAATTAATCTGAAAATACTAGATGAGAAAATGCACCTTTTCAAATAATTCACGAATATAATAAAACTGGGCTGCATGTTACAACAACAAAATAACTTTGCACATTAACATAAAAACACAAAGTTAATGAAGCTTCCACCTCACCCCTGCTAAGCATATTGTTCTGAGAGCACCCAGATATATTGTCTTCAATGGCCTTCTGACTTAATAAGCTTTTGAGAATTTTTGTGCAGAGTGAAGGGGGCAAAGACAGACTCAACTAACTTACCTTTATCTTAGGTTTCAAGATAAGAGAACTCTACACTTTATCCATGGATGACCACCTAATGTATTTTCATGCTTCAAATGTCACATGAAGTGATCGACGGCTTACAACTCTTGCCTTGAGCCCAGATATTTGTGCTAAACATTCTGTAAGCCATGTTTGTTCCATTCCCAGAAGCACCTCAAAAACACGGCCTCAAGATATATCCCAGCCTTCTCTAATTTCTCAGTTTGTCTGTCAATGAATGGCCCCAAATTCAGGCAGCTGCCTCATCACCCCGGTCTCCTACCTCTCCATCTTCCACATCCAATCTATGATCTCCCCACTGCCTCAGCATGCAACCCATCACTTCTCTGCAGGATTAGAACAACAGTCACCTTACACACCTATCAGCACCCAGTTTCACAACTCACCCAAGTTTTATTTTCTACACAGCTGCAGAATGGTGTCTATAAAAGAAAAGTACGTTCCTTCCCAGCTTTTATCATCTCTCCACAACCTTCAATACAAAAGACCTTTCCTCAGCCCAGTATCCCATGATAATGAAGAGGCCCCTCACTAGCTCTTCATAACCTTTTCTGCTGCCACTTCCATGTGGCAAGTCTTCTTTTACACCATATAACACAATTTATAAAGCCTAGCTCACATTGTGACCTCTTCCACAGTTTTCCTTCCCAGGTTCGCTTATTCATTCCTAAATGTCTCTTATCCTTTAAGCCACAGCTCAAGTGTCATATCCTTGGTGAGCCTTCCTTAATATTTACAGTGCAAGTTTTAAGGGCCTTGTTCAAGCTGCCACAGGATTGTGATTATACCACTGTGACAGCAGATCACAGAACTCTGTAAGCCGCATTGTGCCAGTCTGTGTTCCCAACGAAATTATGAGTATTTCTAAGGAAATACTATGCCTCCAGCTTTCTTTTCATTTTTAATTTTTGTGTCTCCAAGGGCCTAGACCCATATCTGAGGCATACAGTTACAAGCCAAAAAACACTTTTTGATACAAGCACATTAGCTGAAGCAAGGGTGGGGGACTACATGGGAGAAAGAGTTGGAAGAGAAGTTAGAGAACAGAAAATGCCAAAATCAAACTAAAATAAGATGGACAATGCTGGACTTTGCATTCAGGCAAACTGTATGTCATTTTCCTATTCATATACTACCCTCAATCTCAAACAATATTCCATTCATTCATATATTATTATGAAGTGTTTTGAAATGACTGAGGAAGAGAAAAACTGAAGTGTATGGATTTCAGAAGACACACACACACACACACACACACACACACACACACACACACTGGTTTCTTTTAGGGAAAATGAGGATTTTAACAAATAATGAATATAGACCATCTTCTACTAGGGCATGCAAGGTTATGGATTTTCACTATACACACAAACAAAAGCTTATTCCCATCATTAAATTTTCATTTCTACTTTTTGAAGGAGAATGGATGAGATTAACTTCTGCAACTTCTTATTCTTTCACAACTCGAGTTCCCAGTTTGGAAATAAATCTTGAATAAGCACTGAGGTATAAGGGTAGGAAGAACAGGCAAGCTAAACGCTATTTGGCAAAACAGCCTATCCTTCAATATTTATTAGGGATGAGTAAGCAATGATCTGCTATTTTATCACTGGAAGATGCTTGCTAGCCTGTGCCAAAACTTCAATTAGGCTTATAAACACTCTTGAAAGAATGAGGAATTAAAATCACAGCTTCTATTGGCCTTTGAGCTTAATAGCCAGGGAGCATACTATCTATATTACTAAGGGGATAAATTACATTACTGTAATTGTACTGCATTACAATTAGAGCACTTAGGCCAAAAGGTAAAGCAAGGGCAAGCTTAAAGAAGAAAATAAAATTTGTTTTCAGAAACTTTAGTTGCCCCTTCAGTTGCCCCTAATTAGGCTTTGTTTGGCCTTTATTCCAGTGTGTTTATTCAGGCCATGCATCACTATCCCTCTTCTTTCCATTGGAGCCCTTTACCAAGGACTTTGTTCCCAGGAAATCTAAATTCTAAATATTTCCAACTATTACCATACTCTGGCCTACCAATAAAAATCTTATTACTTCTATGGTTTCTTTCATCAAGAGCTTCTCCATGCTTCCCAACAACTAGTAAATTTGATTTACTGACAAGTGCTAATCTGCCTTTGGTATTCTGAAAGCTATTTGCCCTGAAGACAAGTAAAACAGCATGGCAATCCAATTAGGATTTGGGCACTGGATGGTCCAAAGAGAGAGAAAATTAGGTTGGTGAAAAACCAGCAGCCTGCTATATTTACATGTGGCAAAATGTGAATAGGTTCTTATCTGAATTAATGACAACTTTATTGTAGACTGGGCTCACATCAAGATAACATGGTAATGACACTACCTTTTTGGGTGTACATATATCCACGGCAGTGAACGCAGAACTGACGGGCACATACCCAATGAAGATTATTGTCCAACCAGAAGCAACACATAGACTATTTTTCATAATGTTTCAGGTGGTAATTTAAAATTAACCACAAGTCAATTGCTTGTAAACCAACACTAAGTTTTCCAATGATTTAGTTGGAAATGATTCAATTGTTAAGGTGTAATTTACTGAGTTAATACCTGTAACTCAAATGGTTTCAAGCAAATATTTACTGTGGAATACAAATGCCCTGATATATTATAATTGAGAAAATCACTAAGCACAAAACAATAAAAAATAAATAAAAACAAGCAAGATAATACCAGATGACATAAGTCACAAAGAAAAGAAGTTGATGTGATAGAAAATAATGTCAGTGGAAATACTAATTTAAATTCAGTGGTAAGCAAAGGGCTCAATGAAAAGGGGTACCTTGAACTGAAATATGATTTGTAATAACTCCTCACCCCGCCGAACACTACTCAGAGATCTAAAAGAAGTTCAGGCAGAAAGAACAGAAAGTATAAACTTGCTAAGACAAAAGCATACTTGCTATGTTGGTTCTGATGGAAAGAAAAGAAGCCTGGCATGACTAAAGCATAGTGAAGGCAATAGAGAATGATTTGAGATTAAAGCGGAATCCAGAGCAGGTAAGGCCTTCAAAACCACAGTATGAAATTTAGATTTTATTCTATGTTACTTATCACAGAAATACAGAACATGATTATAATGACAAAGGAATGAGAATTTTAATCTAAACAGACTTCACATTTGCACTATCTGCCACTACTATTCACAAAAGTGTTGTACCTCCTGAGGTTTTTTTTTTTTTAATTTTTTTTTATTTTTTAATTTTTTTTTTATTTTTGAGACAGGGAGAGACAGAGCACGAACAGGGGAGGGTCAGAGAGAGGGAAACACAGAATCTGAAACATGCTCCAGGCTCTGAGCTGTCAGCACAGAGCCCGACGCGAGGCTCGAACTCACGGACCACGAGATCATGACCTGAGCTGAAGTCAGCCGCTTAACCGACTGAGCCACCTAGGCGCACCCCTCCTGAGGTTTTTAAAGCCACTTCATTGTAAAGAAGAATGAAATCCACAGAGTTGAAGGGAAGTTCTGCCCCCAAATTGAACTCAACTCCTGCAGAAACCAAAAAGTAACAACAAAAAGAACTATGGAAAAACCCTTTGGTATTAACTGCCAAGAACTTCCCATCAAATAAACCCAAATATGCATAGCTTTTATCTATCACTCTACATGGACAAGAGTTTACAAGGTTAAAGCAACTGCTTTCTGGGTTAAAAAAAAAAAAATCTGTATCAGAATTAACCTGAGTGGTGACATCCATTTATCATATTCGGTGTCACCTGATTATAAAGTAAATGTATACACAGAAGTGTACATGCCTTGATTTGCCAAGAGACTGTATCTCATGGCATATCTTACAAATTGAATCTATTTTTTCAAACATCAATGTTAAACTCAATAGAAAATAATCTAAAGCTACTGAGCAGTTGTGAGATAACCATATCTAATATTGTCCCTTATAAAAGTAGAGTTAAAAGCCCAAAGAGGTTAAAATTGCACAGTTTTAATAGGCAGACCTAACACTAACATACTGCCTTGTACCTGGTTGAACTGAAATTCAAGTTTCTCCTTACTCTGTGATCGCCTATTAACAATTTAATACAACTTTGAGGGCAACTTTAAACACTCTTCTATATTAACAAGAAGGAATTAGGTACTTCAGAGATAGCTCTATACAAATTCTACCATAAAAATATTAGAATCCTAAAAGATGAATACGTCAGCCCCCTGCTTTAAAACAAATCCCCCCTTCCTTTTTAAACCCTTCCAAGTGGCAGCATGAAGAGAGAGAAAGAGAGGAAGAGATGATCCTGGTCACATTTCTCTTTTTGACATGTTCTAAATTCAAGTTAAAAAGTTTAAAAAAATTAGCATTAAATAATAAGTGTTTATTATTAGCATTATAAAAATAGATAACTCCTCCTTATATACTGTATTTACTGAATATCATGGCACTTTGGTTATTAGTGCTCAAAAGTGGGAAGTCTTGAGCCCTATGGGAGGAAATGCTCAAGGGATAGAAGAACCTTTACCAACTTGGTCTCCTCTTTGAAAAACCTGTAATAGAAAGATACTGTTAGTGACAGACGTGTGGCAGGGACTTCAGAAGAGCTGAGACAAAGAACAAAGGGATAACTGCTTTGGGATCTTCCTTTGCAAGGGATGTATGTCCATTTTGTTAAGAAATATAAGGAAACCATAGGAGACTCAAATACTGAGAACAAACTGAGGGTTGATGGGGGTGGGGGGAGAGGGTAAAGTGGGTGATGGGCATGGAGGAGGGCACCTGTTGGGATGAGCACTGGGTGTTGTATGGAAACCAATTTGACAATAAATTGTGTGTGTGTGTGTGTGTGTGTGTGTGTGTGTGTGTGTGTATATATATATATATATATATATGAAAAAAAAAGAAATATAACAAGCACTTAACTATTTTGAAAGATTACAGAGACCACATATAAGGAGCACACTCAATACATGCTTTCAGAAGTTCTTTCCTCCTTTCTAAATTTGTTACTTTTTAACTTAACAATGCAATTTAAAGTCAGTTCATATTTTTACTTTTGACTTAACTTACAGTCTACATAGTAAAAACTAAGGCCATATCACAAATCTAAATGGTTTGGCATTGTATTATCTTTATAGGTGAAGTCTGGAAAATCATACTAGTCCTTAGTTTCCCTGTATAGCTAAGAACCACCAATTGATTGACATAAAACTGAACACATTGCCCAATTACAGTCACTCTTTTTTTTTTTAATTTTTTTTTCAATGTTTATTTATTTTTGAGAGAGAGACAGGGCATGAGCAGGGGAAGAACAGAGAGAGAAGGAGACACAGAATCTGAAACAGGCTCCAAGCTCTGAGCTGTCAGCACAGAGCCCGACGCGGGGCTCGAACTCACAAACCATGAGATCATGACCTGAGCCGAAGCCGGACGCTCAACTGACTGAGCCACCCAGGTGCCCCACAGTCACTCTTTATTGGCAGTGGTCAACATGGTGTCAACTGTGTCCTGGGGCAAAGGTACTTCTGCTCTGCACCACCTTGGATCTTGTTCCAAAGATACTAAAGTCACTCCTTTCCATTTTCTTCATAGTAGATCCTGTCAAGTATGTTTTTGATTAACTGGCAAGTAGAACATACAGTCTGTTTAGTTCAATTAACCAGAGAATGACAACTCCAAAACTGCTGTGTTCACAGTCATCCATATTCATCTTTATTGACTACAAAGAAAGTTTAGGTCGCTGTGACTTATTAAGAAAAATGACACTTGGGGAGCTTGGCTGGCTCAATCCACTAAATACCCACCTCTTGGTTTCGGCTCAGGTCATAATCTCACAGTTCATGGCTTTAAGCCTCAAGTCAGGTTCCATGCTGATGGTGCAGAGCCTGCTTGAAATTCTCTCTCTCCCTCTCTCTCTGCCCCTCCTCTGCTCACTCGTTCTCTCTCTCTTTCTCAAATAAATAAACTTAAAAAAATTAAAAGAACAAGGATATTTACATTAACAATTTACCTGAATGTCTGAATGTCTGATATGAACGATCATATCTCAGTGACTTAGGATTTGCTGACATGTTACAGTTCAGGAACACAAGTGTCAGAAGAATGGTCAGCCTAGAGTTCACTCTCTATTTAATTTGGTTAAGAACTAAGTTAGCACTTACTACATGCTTATCACACCTTACTAGATAAATAAGGATGTGAGGCTATGAAAGAAAGTTTCAAACAGTAAATGTTGGTCCAAGATTAAATAAAAAGGAGATGGAAATCAGGATTGCTTCCTAGGAACTGAGCTGGGCCATTATTTAACATTTTATTTTTGTGCCTGTCAATGACTGATTACTCAACAGTTGATCCTCAAGAACAAAGACTTATATGCCCTATAAAGAAGCTAAATGTATTTTTTTCCTCTTACACCATCATGTTCTAAAAAGGATCTTCAAGCATCCTACAAAGATACTATAACACAATAAAATAAATTTAAAACAGTGGGCACCTGGGTAGCTCAGTTGGTTAAGCGTCTGACTTTGATTTCGGCTCAGGTCATAAGCTCATGGTTCCTGAGTTCGAGCCCCACATTTAGATCACATTGTGCTCACATTGTGAAGCCTGCTTGGGATTCTCTCTCTCCCTCTCTTTCTGCCTCTACCCCACTCATGCATGTGCATGCTCTCTCTTTCTATCTCAAAATATATAAATATATTTTTAAATAAATAAATAAATTTAAAATGGGGCTAAAAATAAAGCAAAGGAGAACAAGGTTAGAAAGAGAGAAAGGAACATATAAAATGAGTGAACAGGATATGTGCCCAAAGTCCTGTAGCAGAACTTGAGAGGGTCAAGAATTCTGGCTCTAAACATTATAGCAGTCAGTGCATAGAAGAGCATCAAAGTTCTATCCTTTGATTTTGTGTGACATAAGCTAATATTTAATGTTTACCACCTTGGCATTACTCAAAAAGATGACCTAAAAATCATTAAGTGTTTTTTTTTTTCCATTGAGCACTATCTCTTCAATATTTCTTTTTGTAAATTAACTGAGAGGCACGTGAAGCATTGCTTGTTAGAATCATTTACAGATTCAATTGGCAGGTTTAAGGTTGATAACAGTTTGTCTACATATACAGTCTTCCTTAACACAGAACTTACTAATTCCAAAGATGGAAAAGGTAACTTCACAATGGAGAAATGTGGCAGGCACCATGATAATCAAGAGATCAAAGTTCACAGCAACAGTAATGAGACAGAGCAACATAAGATGCCTTAATTCCTGCCAAAAATGCACAACTTGAATTTATTCATAAGGAAATATCAGACTTGCGATAGGTAGTATTATCACAAGTTTCTCAATCCACATCTTTGTTGTGCCTGAGAATCTCATATTAAACACTTCAAGTCTTCTGTGAAATGAGGCTTGCAACAATTAAAAAGTTACAATGCAAAATAGTATTTAAAAATAACAGTCATCACCATCACAAAATTCATGGAAGAGTATAATAATGAACAAAGTGAATATCACCTTAGATCTTAGTAAGATATTATAATCAACAATACAGATGGCCAACAAGTACATGCAAAGGTGTACAGCATCGCTAATCATCAGGGAAATGCAAATCAAAACCACGATGAGATATCACCTCACAACAGTTAGATTAGCTAGTATCAAAAAGACAAGAAATAACAAGTATTGGCAAGGATATGGAGAAAAGGAAACCCTTATGCACTGTTGGTGGGAATGTAAATTGATACAGCTACTATGGAAACAGTATGGAGGTTCTCCAAAAAAACTGAAAATACAAGTACCATAAGACTAGACAATCTCACATCTGGGTATTTATCTAAAGGAAACAAAAACACTAATTCAAAAAGATATCTGCACTCCCACACTCCCTGCAACATCATTTACAATAGCCAATATATGGAAACAACCTAAGTGTCCACTGACCAGTGAATGGACAAAGAAAGATGAGGTGTGGATAGAGAGAATATATGTAACACGCACACATTATACATCCATATACACATACACAGACAAAATATAATATTATTCACCCATAAGAAAAGAAGGAAATCCTGCCATTTGCAACAACATAGATAAGCCCTGAGGGCATTTTGCTAAGTGAAATAAGTCAGGCAGAAAGACAAATACCATGTAATCTCACATACGTGGAATCTTTTAAAAAAAGAAAAGAAAAAAAGAACTGATACAGAAAACAGATGGGTGGTTGCCAGAGGCAAGGGTTGGGTGAAATGGGTCAAAAGGGTCAAAAGGTATAAACTTCCAGTTATATAGTAAGTCATGGGGATGTAATGTACAGCATGGCAACTATAGTTCATAATACTCTACTATATATTTGAAAGTTGCTAAGGGAGTAGCTCTTAAAAGTTCTTGTCATAAGAAAAAAAACATAAGTGTGATGGATGGATGTTAATTAGATATATTGTGGTGATAATTTCACAATGTATACAAATATCAAGTCATCATTCTGTATACCTCAAAGATGTCAATTACCTCAATTTAAAAAAGACTTAAATTAACAAAAAAAATTAAACAGTTATTGTTCAAAAGATGAAGAATTCAGTTGTCTCTCTTTCCTTCCACCTTCCTGTTTCATCATTCTTAGGAAAGCAGCCACACATCCATTTATTGCTTGAAAATGATAAGAAAAATATTTGCTCACAGAATAAATTCATTTACAAATTTGCTTTTATTTTACCACAAAATGCTTTCAAAGCACTTTTCAAAACACGTATTCTAATAAGAAGCCTTACAAGCTGCCGGTAAGAATATACATAGTGCAACCACTTTGAAAAAACAGGAATTTTCTTAAAATATTAAACATACAGGGGCGCCTGGGTGGCGCAGTCGGTTAAGCGTCCGACTTCAGCCAGGTCACGATCTCGCGGTCCGTGAGTTCGAGCCCCGCGTCAGGCTCTGGGCTGATGGCTCAGAGCCTGGAGCCTGTTTCCGATTCTGAGTCTCCCTCTCTCTCTGCCCCTCCCCCGTTCATGCTCTGTCTCTCTCTGTCCCAAAAAATAAATAAACGTTGAAAAAATATTAAACATACATTACCAGACAACCCAGCAACTTCACCCCTAGATGTTTACTGAAGAGAAAGGAAAATTCATGCCCATGGAAAAACTTGTACACAAATGTTCACAACAGCATTATTCATAATAGCCAAAGAGTGGAAAACAACTCAAACATCCATCAAGAATATACATGATATGTCCATATGATGAAATACTATTCAGCAATAAAAAGGAATGAAGTACTGACATAGTACAACATAAACCTCAAACACATTATGCTAAGTGAAAAAAAGCCAAAAAAACCCAATATGATGTATGATTCCATTTATATTAAATATTTCAAAAAAGCAAATCTAGAAAGATAGAAAATAGATTAGTAGTTGCCTCAAGTTGGAGATTAAGTGTAAATGGGCACGAGAAATTTTATTATGGTGATGAAATTGGATTGTGCCAAGACAGAACAATTCTGTAAATAAACTGAAAAACATTGAATTGTTTAGTTGAAATGAGTGAATTTTTTAAAATGCATATTTATTTATTTATTTAGAGAGAAAGAACCACATGCTGGCAGCAGGCAGGGGGTGCAGAGAGAGAGAAGGAGAGAGAGAATCCCAAGCAAGCTCTGTGTTCAGTGCAGAGCCCAACACAGGGCTCAGTCTCATGACTGTGAGATCATGACCTGAGCCAAAATCAAGAGTTGGATGCTTAACAGACTGAGACACCCAGGTGTCCCTAAAATGACTGAATTTTATGGTACATAAATTATACTTCAATAAAGTTGTAAGAAAAAAATGTGTACAATGCACAGACCATCTAAAAATAAGACTTAGTCCACTCCTACTTCATTCAAAGCCTAGCTACAAGCAGTGACACAGTCCCATACTCAAAAACTGAAGATATAATGGAATATTAAAATTTCAATTTGAAAAACAGAAGCTTAAAAAAAAAAAGGCAGAACCCAATTCCCCACCTCTTGAACACGAGCTGTTCTAAGTGACTCATTTCTACCATATATAAAATAGTAGTAGTGCAGTGTGGGACCTAGGGACTAGGTCAAATAAGACAACAGCTTCTGCCTGGTTCCCTTCATTTGGGACATGAACTTTGGAAGTCCTGATTCAACATGGAAAGACATCTAACTACCCCTAAAGGAACATGCTGAAGAGATCACATGGTGAAAGAAATGCCCAAGAAACCCAGTGCCAGCCTCTTATTTTTTATTCTTTTCCAGCATCAACTAGAAAACACATGAATGAGCCTTTAGATGACTGTAGTCCCCAACTTTCAAGTCACCCCAGCTGATACCAAGTGAAAAAGTGACAAGTTGTCCCAGTTGAACTCTGCCCAAATTGCAGATTCATGAGCAAAATAAATGTTGTTTCAAGCCACTAAAATTTGGTTGGTTTGTTAACAAGGCATTGAAAGTCAGATTATTTTATCCTTACTTTCTCAAAATACTGGACAGCACAGTTACAAGACATTTAATAGAACAAAATAATATTCTGTAAGGAAATATTAAAACACCCTTAAAGCTGAGAACTTTTAGAGGCACCTGGGTGGCTCAGTTTGTTGAGTGTCCTACTCTTGATTTTGGCTCAGGTCATGATCCCAGGGTTGAGGGATCCAGCTCCACATCAGGCTCCACACTGAGTATGGGCCCTGCTTAAGATTCATTCATTTTCTCTCTCTCTCTCTCTCTCTCTCTCTCTCTCTCTCTCTCTCTCCTCCCCCCCCCCACCCCCACCCCCGGCTTCCTGTCTCCCCTGCTTGCATGCTCTCCCTTTTTCTCTCTTAAAAAAAAATTTTTTTTTTTAAAAAGCTGAGAACTTTTAGCAACAGGTTGGTCCTATTTGTCTCTATCAGAATGTACAAACCTTAATTTTCATTCTGGATAATAACTTTATTTTTAATGTTGGATTTTAAAGCAAAGATAAAAACATTACAAGTCAGAATTAACTTTGGCAAAAATAAAGAGTAGATATTCAGACAATTTAGGATGTAGTAATATGCAAAAAGATGGAGTCAGATTTTTGTCAGCAGCCTGTATTTACAGGATATAAAACCCACATTCTAGTTAGCTGTGATGCCAAGCAACATACTTCCCTCTTGATAAACTGAAAAGGAACCCAGCTTTCTGCTCAGCATACCAGTTCAGAATCCCTCCACATCATATGTCAGAATCAATTAAATTACTTGGATTCAGGTTTAGTCTTTTCTTAGTGAAAAATTTATTTTCAACAGGTTTGCTTCCTTCTTTCAACAGGTATAGTCCACATTCTATATGCCTGCAATGCCCAGGAAGGTACCACATCTGGTCAAGCTGCCTTTTTTCCAGACAGTGAGGAAGAACAGAAGGAACTTTACCAATAAGAGGATTTAATCTTTACCAAGAAGAGAAGATAATCAACCTGTGAGAAAACGAATGGAAGAGATAGCTGCAATATTCAATAATAAGTCTGTCATTCTAGTAAACATTCTAATAAACAAAACTCTTAACTGAACTTCCCCTTCATATAAGAATTCATGACTCTTGTATTATAAGATCCTAAAGATTTTGTTCACACATTGTGTGAGGAGGACTTTATCCCAATTCTGGTAGCAAGGTTTAATGCCTATTGAAAGTGGTTTAAATGATGGAGAAACGTATCAGTCCAATCAGTCCACATCATAGAAGAAAAAGGGATAGGAGAAGATTCAGGTTTGACTAACCCAGAAATTCAAAGACATCAAAGATCTACATTCACTTCAGTCTCTATACTCCACTACCCAGAATGTCAGCTTCATCCCACAGAACCCAGTTGGAGAGCCATCAGAAGACTGTGTCTGTCTTCATTCAGTCTGGCACAGTAAAGATGCCTATGCCTACATAATCAAACCTAAATCCCTTGCTATTTGCCTGGCAATGCCAGCTGAGGCCATGTACCTAATGGGGGAATACCATACGTGGTATGGCCTGGACATGGGCTCACAAAGCCATCACACTGGCAAGAGAACCAGATTAACATGAGGCACTTAGAGCTGGAGCCACAGCACAAGCAGAATCGGACTCAATGGAGGCAGGAGACCAACTTCCAAGTGCACTCAAATTCCAACCTGTCCACCAAATCTGTACTAAATTGTCTATTTGATCAGATAGAAAAGAAGTGCTCAATGTCCAAGTGGATTTTGTCTGAAAGTTCACCCCTATAGCAGTTTTGATCTTAAAATATGATGAGGGTGTAGGAGACATAGAATGCATTTTCTCAATTTAGCAATAGATCTGTCATGGGCCCAAATTAGTTCTTGGTACATTTAAACCATATATAGTTGAGGTATTTAAGCTGGGAATGCCTCTCTCCCTCCTTTCCCAGTGGATCAGGAAAAGTAGACATTCACCACTTTTAGGCTGTCATACCCAGACACCAAGGCGATAGAAATAAGGAATTCTCCATAAGCAACATCAGTAAGAGCAGCAAAGATAGGAGGAACAATACCTTCCATAGTAGCAGCACCTCAGATGACAGGAGTGTGAGCTTCCTAAAGGCCATCTGTGTTTATGGAATACCCATGAGTCACTTACATAAAATATGTTTCATTTGATATTTTCTCAACTCAAAAGATCTTATTAACTAGTTTTTCTAGTACAATGCTATAATGTCCTACTAATGTATATGATTCCTTTTAAATTAAGTCAGTTCTGTGTTTAGTATTTTTATGCACATTCTTCTTCAACAGTTGTGTTCAAGAATTCAGAAATCCATACTGCAATTAAAACCTCTCCCAATAAACTAACAATTTATCCTCCTCATAACCACCTTGCAAGGTAGGTATTACTGACCTCAGTTTATATACATGAAAACACAGGCTTTGGTCACTTTGGTAATGTGCCCAAGTTGATACTATTAGAACACAATGGAAAAAAAATTCCATCATAGCAGGTATGATTCAAAACTGCAAACCCAAAAAATTCTAAGAGATTTTGTAAATACTTTATGTTAAGTTGGGTCAAGTTATCCTTTCAAAAAACTTTAAGTGTGACACATCTCCCATATTTCCCTTGTCTCATATACTACTTGTGGGATTTTGAGAAGGGGAAAAAATATGTTCTAAGAAAAATGTTTCCCTCTACTTTTTTGCTTTGGTTCTGAAATAGTAACCTGTGGTACACACTGAGGTTGTTCTAACCCCATGATTCTGACCTTGCCAGAGTTAACAAATTATCCACTGGACCTCCTTCTCAACAATGCCAGAGAATAGTTCACTGGATGACATTATTATTATAGTTAGCACTATGCCAGGTAGATAATAATTCTCTGTTCACCAAAAACTAAAATTCTACCCATATAAGAATCTGACAAAAATGTTGATATCAGAGATCATCTGAGATGTCATTCTTGGGATCAGGGCTTCTCAGATTTTAAAATGCATAAAAAAACACCTGGGTATCTTATTAAAGTGCTGTTTCTCATTCAGCAGGTTTGGTTAAGCCTGAGATTCTGCATTTCTAACAAATAACAGTTGACTCAGACACTATGCTTCACCCTTTAAATAGCAATCATTCCTTCATGGCAGAATGAGAAAAGTGTGTGCTCTTCAAATTACGGCAGCAAATAAAACACTCAAATTACAGTCACAGTTGCCAATATTAATCTTAAATGGCATGGCATCTTTCTAAACTGCTGCTATCAAATTGGTATTTTACTTACCACCTTCCTGAATTTGTTGCTACCTGATGAAGTGTTTTCCAAAGAGCATTCAGTATAATGCTGGTCAAGCTTGAGAAATGTTATATACTATATATTTCTCATGGTGAGAGACAGCACATACACATACATACACATATGCACACATACGTATTTAAAATTAAGATGTACTCTAGTACAAAAATAAAAGCTTATACTAGACTTCCATATATATTCTGTATGACAGCAATTTCTCACATTTGTCCCTGGCTCATCTGGGAGGTCTTAAAATAAAGAAAACTTCAAGAAAACCCAAGAAACCTCTGCCATTGAATTTTGTAAAGCACTTAGAAAATAAACTTCATTAGGATCCTTTCAGAAGGTGTAACCACACACACACACACACACACACACACGGTACAACACAAAGGGAGAAAGGTATTACCTGGAAGCTTTGCATTGATTATAAATCAGCTTTGGTCAAGTGAGAAATCTGGAAATTGGTAGTATCACTTAAATAGCAGGACTCCTGGAATGTCATGTTTGGAAGCAGCTTAATTTTACCTCCCATGTTCCTTTAAGCGTGCTTAAGATGAACAGTCCTTCACCAGCTCACAAGATAAGGCTATGGACAGTCCCCATGACTTTTCTGGACATTCAGGAAGTGAAAGTCTCTATCATCTCCTACCTACCACTCCCAGCTGGTATAGGGAAGAATCTGTGTTCTGTAAAGGACACATTCTAGCTGGCTTCTTTTCTTTTTCCACATGCCTTGTTTCTAATTACTTCTGTTACTGAGCATTTCCAGAGTTATTGTGGAGTACTGGGAAGGAAAGTTCTTACTTGACACTTAAAAAACAAAGGATTCTTCTTCTCTGGCCATGGAAATGACTAAAGCCAACTCTCTCTTGTGGATATTTTCACAGGTTATTTAGAGACTAAGTCTCCTAGAGTGCCCCTCCACCTATGGCTTCACTGATGCAGCCAGTGTTTCTCCTTTGGCTAACCACTCCTGACTCCTCCTCAGCTTCTGTACCCCCACAGTCTCTTACTGATGGAGGTTCCCTACCTTCTTGCCATGATCCTCTTTTAAAATGACCCCAAGTAAACATGTCCCCCTGAGTTCCCCAACAGATCCTTGGTATCCATGCCTTTGATATACCATCAGTTAGAAATGAAGTCGCTTCCCTAGAGGCTCATCTATCTGTGCCATGTGTTGCGGGCTACATCAGCTTCCTAAAGTATGAGTTGGGCATCTGACCATATGCCCCCAAAACTGTAAAATCATGCCAGATTCACTGGTTCCATTGACAGCCTCCCGATCATATCACTTAAAGATGTAAGACTCACAATATAATTCATTCAAAGAATCCTTCTCACAAAAACCCTCTCTCCACAGCCACCCCCCTTTTTTTATCCATGTGGAATACAAGAATTCTATAATTTATTTCTGCAAACCTCCTTTGAAAATCTATTGCTTGATCTTATATCTCACTTCTGGAAAGGTCACCAATGGCAAAATAACTATCCCAGCTGAGCAGTAGAAAGAACTGCATACCCCAGGGACACCTGGGTGGCTCAGTCGGTTGAGTGGCCAACTTCAGCCTAGGTCATAAACTCACGGTTTGTGAGTTCAAGCCCCACATCGGGCTCACTGCTGTCAGCACAGAGCCCACTTCAGATCCTCTGTCCCCTACTCCCTCCCTCTCTCTCTCAAAAATAAATAAACATTAAAAAAATTAAAAGAAGAAAGAAAGAAAGAAAGAAAGAACGAACGAACTATATGCCTGAGAGAGGTAGTGGTAACATCAATAGAAAGGATTTCTCTAGGAATATCTCAAATAGTCTCTAAGGATTCCTGATAATTACTAGGTAAAAACAAAGTGTTTGGGAGTCTGGATATCATGTAACCTGAGGACTGGGATAGTAAGCCAGTAAGACATGAACTATTACTGTTAAAATAATTTCATTAATACCCAAAGTCTAGTAAGAGTCTATATAAATTCAGTTTGCTGAAATATGACAATAATAAATTCTCAATTATGCAAATAGTGAAGGCCACAAATTATCCTAAGTTCTATCTATTTGTTCTTGAGATGTATTAAGTGATTCAGGTAATTATCCATTATTTTCTAATGACATTGTCCCTAGGATAATATTAAGGTTAATTTAGATATCTAGAGTATATATATCCAAGTTGGGAGGTAGATGAGTAGGGAGATATGAGTAAATGCATTCAGAAGTACCCTGAGTTAGGGGTGCCTAGGTGGCTCAGTCAGTTCAGCATCCAACTTCGGCTCAGGTCATGATCTCACGGTCCATGAGTTCGAGCCTCGCATTGGGCTCTGTGCTGACAGCTCAGAGCCTGGAGCCTGCTTCTGATTCTGTGTCTCCCTCTCTGTGCTCCTCCCCCACTCATGCTCCCTTTCTCTGTCTCTCTCTCTCTCTCTATCTGTGTGTGTGAAAAATAAATAAACTTTAAAAAAAAATTAAAAAAAAAAATAAGTACCCAGAGTTATAGGGTGGTCAGTTTATGATTTCACAATCAAATTACAAAAAAGCCACAAAATGGATAACATACATATTCACTAATTATTTGATTAATGTGTTTCCCTAACAGGAAATTAGACAACATATTCCACACCAAGCCGCAAAAATATTTTCCTAAAATTCTTTGCACAAGATCATTAAAACTCTAGCATAAATGTTAAGTGAATTCCTTCAATATCACACTCAAGAATACATACAAAGAGAAACAGACAGAGGGAAGAGGAGAGATGGGGAGACAGAGAAAGGAAAGAAAAAAAAAAAACACCAGCATTTTGCCAGTTAGAATAAACAATAACCCATCTTTCACTTAGACTCATGAATCCTGGATGTAAGCTTCTAAGGTAGAGATCAAAGACTCTAGTGAAGGGAAACATTTGACAATAACCAAAGCTCAGCCACCACATGGTTTTCCTCATCCTATTATGTACAGAGCTCTCTAGCAATGTTGAGCATTTCAAAACAAACAAACAAATAAATAAATAAATAAATAAATAAAACTAGGTTTTCAAAAATAGCTGCCTAAATTGAAGCCATAAAACACATGGACACTGAATGCGGGTACGTGCCCACACAAGCTGGACTTGTAAAGACAGCAACAATAGAATGAAAAACAGAAAAAGTGTGGGAGTGGCACTTCCAAACAGATTTAAGAAGCATGCTGTGTAACAGATATACATCTTCCTCTCATCTATGCAGAAAGGTCTGCACATGTAACACAGTACTAGACAAGAGGAAGCACCCATTCATAATTTTCTTTCCTGAGACAACACAAGCCAGATGGCAAAATCCGAACATTCTTTACATACAAATTAAGTATTAAAGGAATAGTAAAAGTGCTTTGCCTGATATAATAAAAATGTTGTTTTTATTTGGATAGCTGATCTAAACAAAACATTTAATGTCATTACATCTAGTGGTTTTAGCTAACAGTTTCCAAATTCTAAATAGGAAATTTTCAATTTCAGTTGTTAACCCTTTATATTATTAAATGGGTATGCCCTTTTATCATAAA
This sequence comes from Felis catus, assembly GCF_018350175.1. NCBI lineage: Eukaryota > Metazoa > Chordata > Mammalia > Carnivora > Felidae > Felis > Felis catus. The sequence continues at coordinate 33,234,371 of NC_058377.1, forward strand.
GGTTAAGGGAATTAACATCCAACTGGTGGGAAACAAGATATCATATGAGAAACAAACACAAAATATAATAGGAATACAAAAATCATTTGAAACCAGTTTACACTATTTAACAATTATTAAAAGAGAGTAGCTAGTCTATACCAGTTGGTTAATTACAAAGTACTTCAACTTTCTAAGAGCTATCCATTCTTAATTTTATGAAAACAGTGCTCCAATATTGTTCCAAAAGCACTTCCATTACTAATACTTTCAGTTACAATATCATTTCTCCTGATTAATGTGCAATATCCCCAATCCTAGTAACTGTTTTCCTTTGTTCCTCTATTAGTTCTTTATACAAACATTCACTCATAATAATGATTAAGCCCCGCTGTGCTCTGTGCTAAGGATTCTGAAACAAGTAATGCATCCTCAAGGAGCCTACAGCTTAGAATGGGAAACAAATAAGCAATAGGTGCAGACCAAGGCAAATGTGCAGTAGAGGTACAAATTATTCAAAGCTTCTCATATTTCAAAATATGTCCATAGTCATTTAACTTTATACATAACTCATGGAGTAGGGAGAAAAATTATTTAAAATCCCAATATTAGAGAATGGACTCCAAAATTAAATCTGTCATTCACAATTATATAACTGATTAGTGGCACAGTCTCAGCTAAGATAATTTAAGGCCATATTCCTTCCTCTGCACTAAGCTGCATTTCACTGTTAATGAAGATCTGACAAAGAGTTACCATCACACACACAACCAGTTACTGAATTCATGTCCTTCCAAGATTTGCATTCAGAATTCCAGTATAGCAGCCAATATTCTCTAGACTTTGATCCTCTGAAATTTTTTTTAAATAAAGTTTTATTAAGTGTTTTTTATTTTTGAGACAGAGAGAGAGACAGAGCGTGAGCAGGGGAGGGGCAGAGAGAAAGCAAGACACAGAAACTGAAGCAGGCTCCAGGCTCTGAGCTGTCAGCACAGAGCCCAACACGGGGCTTGAACTCACAAACTGTGAGATCATGACCTAAGCCGAAGTCGGATGCTTAACGGACTGAGCCACCCAGGCAACCCACGATCTTCTGAAATTTTAATGACTCTGTCCTTTCCTTCTCATTTCTAAACTGTGTCTCTTAACCTTACTTGTCATCCCCTTCTAATGGAAAGGACTTAGATCATTAGTAGCCTATGAATGAGAAACAATGAGGGCAACCTTAAAGTAAGCACTATTAAATTTTAACTTGGAAAAAAGGGCCAAGGGTAGACCACACAATCTATGTAAGCATGTGCAGAAAAGATGGGGCCACCTAACAAGTAAATAATAACTATGTATCCTGGGAAATTTCTCACAAGCATTCTTATGTCTTTATTTCCAAAGGCTACAATGCTCCCCCAACCCCAGGCTGTCTTCAGATATGCTCAGTGTGTAAAAGCACAAAAGTTGCCTTAATTACAACCAGCTCTAATGAACTAGTGGTTAAATTCTTGGCCAAATTATGCCCTTATTTTTTTTTTCCAGCAATGCTTTACTTATTTAAAATCTTTGTTTTATTGTATTTTTTTAATGTTAATTTATTTTTGAGAGACAGAGAGACAGTGTGAGTGGGGGAGAGGGAGGGAGACACAGAATCTGAAGCAGGCTCCAGGCTCTGAGGTGTCAGCACAGAGCCCGACACAGGGCTCGAACCAACAAGCTGTGAGATCATGACCTGAGCCGAAGTCAATCAACAGATTGAGCCACCCAGGCACCCTAAAAATCTTTGTTTTAGAATTTTGCTTTGAAATCGTCATCAGGGTAGCACATTTATTTCAAATACCCTCAAAAATGATAATATAACAGTTAAATGTGGGTGTGGTTTGGGAAAAGTATACCTAGAAGCTATTCCTTGTTTTGACCAATGACATTATCACAGAACTAAATGTAGAGCTTCTCAAAGGAAGACAGTACTTATGAAGACATATAATGGTGGATATGCTGTAACCTAATAATCTCAATACTTTACACTGACAGCCTGCAAGATTCCTAAACTGAGAGTTAATAAAACAGACTTTTTCCCTGTTAGAAAAATACCTCAGACTTCACTGGCTGTTTCTTAGTTCAAGGGCTTGTAGAACACTCCAAAGAAAACACTCCCTCTAGTAATACTTGGATTAAAATGGTGATTTGGGGGTTTGAGCCAAAGAAGACACTAGGGAATTGCAGGCCTTAAGCAGAGACAGCATCTGTGATGTGAAGCTGAACCATATGTGGTGTTAGTTTCTCAATCACATAAATTTGGTGGAGGGAAGTCAACTAAGGAAGAAAATCTATTGTCATGCTGTCTACACTGAGTTTAAGAGAGCTCTGAAAAAAGAAGCCTCTTGAGCAAGAGGTGGTCCACCATCAACTCAAAGAAGCCTGGGGAAAAGGTAGAACAAAGGAAACAACTCTGCAAGTTATCTTTCAAGGCAAGATCTTATTTAAGTTTTACAGTGAAAACAACAAAAACAAAACAAAACAAAACAAAAAAAACCACAACAACAACTAATTAACTGAAGCAAAGTGCACTCTTTGACATAAAAGAAATATGTTGGTTTCTAATTCTTTCCTTCATCAAAAAGATTTCAGCAGGAACCAACTTACAATCCGGGTTTCCAAGCTTAGAATTTAAGTTTAATTAGCTATAGTATAATGGAGCTTTGAAACAGTATAGTATAGTGGGGAGATCACCAGACTAAAAGTCAGAGTTGCAAAACTCATGGCGCTAGTCATGGCTATTACTCCCCTCTCACTTGCCTGGATGCCAGGCTCCTCCTGTATCAAATGAGAGTACCAGCAAGCACTCCACTTCCACCATCATCCTTCATCCTCACTCACTCTTAGCTAACCAAAAAGATTCCTAGTTTTTGTATCGGAGACTGGTATGCACAGATGAAAGTGTTAATTCATTCTTGGAAGTTAGTTTCTGTTGCTACTAAATCATCTAGATTCCCCACCCTCTGGTCATAAAAAGTTACATTTGTGAATTGCAAAACTTTCTGCTCTGTTGGAAAAAGGAAAATTGTACACAATGTAGAATGAGACCACACAGTCCACCTGGGCACAGAGCAAATCATTTTGTAACGATAGAAGATCGCTCCTCTGGAAGCATCTGGAAGTCTTTCATATTAAATCACTACAGCTTACAAACAGCACAGAAATAACTTAATTATTTCCACCATGGCTGAGGAAATTGAAGGATGAAGAGTTTTCAGAAGGAAATTTGGAAGATACAATTAACTACTGTTTTATTCTGTTTTAACATGAAAAGCCACGGAATTGTGGGAAACGACACTGAAAATAATAATAATCAGTTTTACTTATTACTATTATAACAGGAGACTAAAACCTTGATGTACCTACCCCACCACCCACCCCTACAACCCACCAATGACTCAACAGAAATGTATCTAGGCAATGATGTTAGAAAAGTAAATGTCAAAAAACACTGAGAAATATTCAACCATCAGAAATTCCTAATTCTAAAGATACACCCTAAAATTTACAAGTGAACTGAAACTGAGTTAAGGTTATACTTCAAGGAAATTCCAAGTTTTATTCCAAAGACAAATTACTGAAAACATTTGTGTTCTGTGTAAGTAGGGAATTGTGTCTTCAACTCCAAGAGTATCAAATGCCACCCTCTAGACAGAGATTTTGATCCTACCTCAGTCCTGTGGAAGTATTACCCCTCGGCAAATGGTAAAACAACTTCACACAAATGAATGTTTTATTCATACATTTCTATACTTCAAGGACAGTCCCTGAGTGTTCACATTGATAGCAGTATCTATCTAGATTAATAAACAAGGAGAAAAATACAATTTCTGCTGCAGAAATGATTTAAATCTAAAGTTACTAGAAATAAATCCATCATTTACCACTGAAGAATGTGGTTTTGATTAAGGTAAAATAAGAATGAATACATAGACACATTGCTCAAGATGTTTCCATTATAATAAAGTGTTGCTTCAAAGTACATCAAAAGGAAATGTAAACATATAGGAAGCGAATATTAAGTAGAAAAAGAAATCGGGTGCCTGGGTAGCTGAGTCAGTTAAGCTGTTGGTGAAATCGAGCCCATGTTGGGTTTTGCAATGAAGGTGTGCATTCTGCTTGGTATTCTTTCTTTCTCCCTCTCTCTTGTCCCTCCACCTCTCTCTCTCTCTCTCTCTCTCTCTCTCTCTCTCTCTCTCTCTCTCTCAAAATAAAGAACATTTAAAAAAAAGAGAGAAAAAGAAATTAGTGAAAAAGACAACTAAGTTGAGTTTTGAAAAAGGCAATAAAATAGAGAAGATGTCTGCTGCCTCTTTGGTTTTCTTTTACTTTTTACCTTTTTTTTTTTTTTTTTTTTGAGGGGGTAGGGTAACGCATATACCTTGTCTAGGCACACAAGCACTATTTTACAGCCACATTTTACTCCTACTGATAGAACAATGGGATGATTCTTCATCATTTTGAACAAGCTGCCAAAAGTCAAGCTCCTTCTCCTTTCCCTCAAGAGCTTACCAGCACTTGAAACTCAATTATCTGGAAACTGGGAGATAGCATTTCCAAACTACATAACAAAGAAGGCTTGCTTTAATCAGTTCCCATTTCTTTCCCTTGCCCTCACTTTGCCCCCAGAGACAAATCTCTTTACTATATAACAATAGGTTCCCTGCTTACTCAGGACCTTGGCTCCTCCCACCTGAAAGAGCCTAGAATCAACTTCTCTTTTCAAACCAAATCCTACCCAGTTCAGGTTGCCACAAGGTCTGAGTATTTCATTTCATACTCATCTCTCACCACCTCCAAGATCCCCTTTTTTGTACTTCTATCATGGTTCAACAAATCAGTGTTTTTTAAATGTTTCATGTTTACATTGGGCTTTTCTACAGAAGAAGACAGTAAGCTTTACCCCAAGGCTAACTAAGATCCTTTTCCTACATGTCTCCAGAGAGCTGGAAAGGAAAACACTGAATTAAAACAAACAAACAAACAAACAAAAAAACAAAACAAACAAAACAAAAACAAAAACAAAAAACACCTAATCATTGATGGTTAATCAAAAATAGTTCTGTTCCAAAACATAGACATAGGTACATGTGTTACAACATATTCCTGGAAATCATAAAATGAACTTTATGCACTGGACCAATACTGAAATTAACAGCTATATTCATATTTCAAAACTGAAGATGTAACCAGCAATAAATTACAAAACTGATAAAGAAACCACTCTAAATCTCTACCTACCGAAAAAACATCAAACTATGCTCAGTTCCAGTCTATTATGGATATGGATAGATTAAAATAAAACTAAAATACTATTATGCAATATCATCAATTTAACTTAGCACAAACTGATTCACTAGCTATAATAATCATTTAACAATTTTTTTCCCTTCTTAAAATGGAGACAGTATTCTTAAGGAATGATTTGAGTTCAAGTTTCTTTTCATCTTTTTAAAGCTTCTTTAAAACTTTCCAAAGAAATATAAATAGATGCTTTCTTTTTCTTTCAGTAACATCACAAATGGCAGCAAAGAACATTCAAGAGTCCCTCTACAGAGCAGAATACCAACTGACATCACTTAGTAACTTGGAAATATTGGCCATGCAGCCTTGAAACACCATAAGGACATCACAGTGTGACTTTGGTCTTAACTGTTTCTGGCTTACCCTAGCCTAACTCTACCCACTTTGGAACTCCCTAATCATCTAATGTTAAATGAGACAATGAGGGATCTGTAAAACTTAAGAGATACCTGCAAAATTAGGGAAAATAAGTTAAAGTCACACTTCTCTGTCAATTAGCAAGTGCTGTCTAGGAACTACCAATGTGAATATGAAACTCCAGACTTTATTGTGGCTTACAGTACTTTTTCACATCTACTGCCACAAAGAATTATGGCAGTACTAATAGGTAAGGATCCTGCAACAAAAACCGTCAGTAAAAATTTGAGAAGTCATATAAAAATATCCAAATGTTAACATTCAAAAACATAAATAAAAGGAAAATTCTAAGGATGGAAAAGTGGTACTGTGCTACTAAACTCAAAAGGAAGATTCTTAAATCAAGAATTCTTGAATATGAAATCAAGAATCTCTGAATGTGAAATCAAGAATTCTTAAATATGAAATCAAGAATTCCTGAATATCAGAGGGAAAAAAGTAGTTCACTGGCTTGAAAATCAAGCTATTCATTTTCCAACCTTAATCCCCTTCATTATTCTGTATTTGGATACAGACTTGAAAAGCTCCATAGTAATTTGATTTTATTTAAAAAATAATTATATATCCTTAATGTTAGCAGCACAGTTCTAAGAGCTTTTACAAATATTAATTCAGCTGACTCCCCATAAGAACCCTACAGTGGAAAGGGTTGTTATCCTATTATTAATGGGGAAACTGAATGTGCCTAAGACCACATACAGCTAATGAGAGGCAGATCCACTGATTTCACTCACATTCTGTGTTTCCAACCATTATGATATGCTGCCTCTCCTAAAATATCTCAAGCTAAACTCAACACATGTTCCCACTCTCTCCCATTCAGTATTCCCACTGCATGCACCAGCATCCTCCTTCTCACAGTAACTTACTACTATGTCCAACACTTTCATCTCTGCTGCCCTTTACTCCCACACAATCAGGTGTTGCCCCACCCATTCTATTTCCACACACCCCTTGCTTCCATTTCTACCTTTCCATTTCTACTAGTAGAACTATCATTTAGGACCTTATTTCCCCCTCAGCAGTAATACAGTAGCCTTATACCACTACCAATAAACTGGATTTATTCAATATGTATTTATTAATCCAGATCCCTTGCTAAATGTTGTGAATGCAAAAATGAATCAAAGCCCCACTTTTGAGGGAGTGACAATCTAGGTCCTCCAGCTGTGATGACTGACATAACCTGAAAACACTTATATACAAGCTCAACTGCCTTCTAAACTATGTCCAAACTCCTTACCTAACCTCTAAGTTTTCCATAATATGGATTTTTTTTTCATCTGCTCTTATCATACAAACCAAGTTTTTCCCCCTAAAGCCACACATGTTTTCACATCTCCCTATATTTACTCATGTTCTCTTTCCTATCACTATGCTTTCTCTGCCACCTGTATATGGTCTGGCTGAAATCCTACCAAACAATCAAGGCTCAGCTGTTTCAGATATTCCCAACCAGACAAAACTTCCTACAAACCAAAGAACCATAGCATCTTGAACTTGAACCATAGCACATAGGACTTAGCAGTCACCCTTGGATTTTCCTGTTTACAAACAAGCTCTAATTTACAAAAGCACAATTAATTTTATCCTGTTGGAGGAATACATTTTCGAACACTCACCCGAGGAACAGGAAGCTCAAACAGTTCTTTTCTCCCTATACTTCATTTCTGTCACTTGACATTTCTACATGTTGTTAATGGTATATATCATTTAAGACCTGGTACAAATGCTATCTCATCCACAAAGCCTTTCCACATCCTTCCAACTAAAAGTAATTTCTCCCTCTGAATTCCCTAACACTTTACCTGGGCAGCTTTTCTAGCTTCCATCAGTTAGTGCATCACCGATGCTATTTATATACATCTCCACCAATAACTCAGCACATCAGGAGAGGACACTTCTCTTACTCATTCCCTATGATATCCGTCATAGCACACAGGCCATCAGATGACAAGGATAATGGATGAATTATGGGTTAATAGGTGACTGCACTCACACATGCTGGCCCTGGTCTGGCCAAGAAGCTAACAAAATTAAAGTGAATCAGATAACTCTAGAAGAAGGAGGATGGAGGAACAGACAGGAGGACATTAAGGGGTAAATCAGAGGGCATTCTTAGCCTTTTTCAAGCAATATAATTCCCTTTTCCTATGGTCTCCCCATGCTAGACCTTTTCTAAGCCTACTGAAGCCAAAATGAATGGTTTGCAACTTATGAAATTACTTGAAAGCAATAAATGACATGCCAAGCTGGAATTCTGATGACATTCCTACAGACAGATGGGTTATCATATTGGTTTGGTTCCATGAACTATCAGTACTCATTAACCAAAGACCTCATGCAATGCCCTGTGCATTGTTGGTGATGTAGACAACTGGAAAACCAGTCCAGTAGTGTGTGATTTAGAGCTGTACTTCTGGATACAGGTTGGTTTTTCAGTTCTGCCACTTATAAATATAGGTAGGCTTCAGTGTTTCCATTTATAAAAGTAAGATAATAGAACTTAGCTCGTATAGTAAATGTGACTATTAAATAAGAGAATGCAGAGGTACTTAACACAGTGTCTGGCATGCAGAAGAGGTTAAGCAACATTAGTTAATATGCAAACAGACTTCACCTAAATTAAATTCAGCAACCATTTCCTTAACTTCAACTTATTATCAAAAACAGTATGAATTATTAAAGAAGCCACCTCTTCTCTGAGACCTTATTAAGTCTAGAAGACCAATAAGAACCCCCAATCAACTGTATGTTAATGGACATACATTAACGTTAATGATACATTAATGTTAACGATAATGTTAATGGACACCCTATCAGCTTCATTAGAAATGGGCCCTCAGTAAACACATGGGTCCAGGGGTTCTCAATTGGGGGTATCAAGCAGTATCTAGAGACATTTTGGCTTATCACACTGGGAGCACTGAGGCAGAGGTCTCCTACCAGTATTTAGTGGGTAGAAGACAGAGATGCTGAACATCATACAATGCACAAGACAGTCCTCCACAATGAGGAGTTACTTTGCCCAATGTGTCAACAGTCCCAGGTTGAGAATCCCTACCTACTCTCTTCCAACTGTAAATGTGGATGTGTCAGGCCCACATCTACCCACTGCCTGATTGACTTTTGATGAGACAGACATCCTGAGGCTTTGACAGTGTGGAAATCTGCCAGTGTTGTGCAATAGTTACTGCCTTTGTAGACTTTATCTTTCTTTTGCCCTAAGCCTAGCCTTCTACATGTTACCACATGCTCAATCAGGCAATGATCAGACCCTGTGAAGCTGCCTAAACTCCCAGTTTTATCATCCCCCAGTGTGTCTCATCTTACCTCCTTTCAAGCTTCAGTTACAAAACAAAGAGAACTTTGCATGAAAATATCAAACTATTCTCATTTTCTGGAGCTGGCAGTGCAACATTTTAAACATTTGTCTATAAATAATAAAAGGTAAAGAAAATTACTGTTACCTAAATCTTTCCAGTTAAAATAATGAAGCTTCAAATGACTGAATTATCCATGTATAAACATACTTTAGATTACACTCTTGTTCCCACTACAATCATTGTTCTTGGTCATTTAACAGCTTAGAACACATATTAAAAAAAGGTTGATGTTTTGACATTTTCTGCCTTACCATAAAGTATGTTCTTCATCAGTGTATTCTGAAACAGTTTCCTGTTACTTTAAAACATTCATTGTCTGTTAACCTTTTAAATTCATGGATATAAAGCATATATATCCTTACCCACCCCAACCATATCTAAAAGCAAACTTAAACCCCGAAGCTGTCACACCCATTAGGATGGCTTCTATCAAAAAATAAGGAAACAAAAGTGTTAGGGTAGATGTTAGGTAGGATGAAGAGAAACTGGAACCTTGTGCACTGTCGGTGGGAATGTAAAATTGTGCTGCTGCTATGGGAAACAGCATGATGGTTCCTCAAAAGATTAAAAGGAATTGAAAGCAGGGTATCAAAGAGATATTTACACAACCACATTCATAGCAGCATTATTCACCATAGCCAAAAAGGTGCAAACAACCCAAGTATCCATCATCAGATGGACAGATAAACAAAATGTGAGATACACACATACACAGAGAATTATTATCCAGTTTTAAAAAGGAAAGAAATTCTGACACATGCTACAACATGGATAAACCTTGAGGACATTATGCTAAGTGAAAAAAGCCAGTCACAAAAAGACAAATACTGTGTGATTCCACTTACATGAAGTATCTAGAGTAGCAAACTAATAGAAATAGGAAAGTAGAAAGGTGGAAGCTAGGGCTTGAGGGGAGGGGAACTGGGGAGTTGTTTAATGGGCACAGGGTTTCAGTTTTGCAAGATGATAAAGTTCTGGAGATGGGCTGCAAAATAATGAGTATACTTACTAAACTGTACACTTAAAAAATGGGTAAGATGGTAAATTAAATAATGTGTATTTTGCCCCAATTTTTGAAAAACACAAAGTTGTTAATATTAATGTTACTCATAGGTATTCTCTTCATGGAATCATTAACTCAAAATTCTTTACATAGTTATAATTTTGTCAATTGAATCTCATCACTTTACTTATTCTTTCTCTCATCATAATCTCATCTAAACTCAAAAGTGAATTTAAATACCACTTATAAATTGATGGTCTCCACATTTCTTTTATAGCACTGACTTCTCCTGAAACCTCCAGCTGACTGTCTAATATTTAAAATGTCTGAAATGAAATTCTTGAGAATACCCACCACACATACCTGTCCCCCACCATGACCATTCCATCTGAGGATCCCTATCAGGACAAAAGCCTGAGATAAGTGGTTTTCAGCAGGTCGACTTTGCCCTCTAAGGGACAAAATGTCTGAAGACATGTTTGGTTGTTATAACTTGGTGATGGTGGTGGGGGGATGGGAGGGTGGTGAGGGATACATGAAGAGTGTAGAGGCCAGGGATATCACTAAACATGCTACAACACACAGGGACAGAAGTCCCTAACAAAGATTTAACTGGCTCCAAATGTCAACACTGCCAAGGTAGAGAAACCATTCCTATGAAGCATAGCTGCCTCATCTCTTCCACAATCCATATTTAATCAATCAGCAATCCTACTGATATCAACTATAAAATAAGCCAGAATCTGATCACTTCTACCACTTTCATCCTGGTGCAAGTCACCGTGGACTCTTACCTAATGAAATAACTAAAACAGCATCCTGACTCATATCCCCAGTTAGGAGATAAGTATTCAGCCTTGTCCTCTATGCTGTATATAACACAACAGTCAGGGTAATCCTGTATCAGTCCATGCCACCGTTTTCTGAAAGAACCTTCCTCAGAGCAAAAGTCCAGTTTCTTGCAGGGCCCTACAGACTCTTCACATCCCCCCATCACTCCACCCTATCTTGCTTCACCTCTTCCACTTCCCCATTTGCTCATGAGATTTAACCACATTGGCTTCTTTGCTGTTCTTTAAATACCCACAAAACACTCTCCAACCTCACGGTCTTTGCACTTTCTATTGAGTTACATGAGCTACTTTATTTTTTTTTAATTTTTTTAATGTTTATTTATTTTTGAGAGATAGAGAGAGAGCATGAGCAAGGGAGGGGCAGACAGCGAGGGAGACACAGGATCCAAAGCAGGCTCCAGGCTCTGAGCTGTCAGCACAGAGCCCGATGCAGGGCTAGAACTCACTAACCCTGAGATCATGACCTGAGCTAAAGTTGGATGTTTAACCAACTGAGTGAGACACCCAGGTGCCCCTTGCGTGAGCTACTTTAAAAGCACTTCTGGGGTGCCTGGGTGGCTCAGTCAGTTAAGCGTCCACCTCCTGGTTTCAGCTCAAGTAATGATCTCAGGCTTTGTGAGATCAAGCCCTGGGTCTGCACTGACAGGGCAAAGCTTGCCTGGGATTTTCTCTCTTCCCCTCCCCCCACTTTCTCTCTCTCTCTCAAAATAAACAAATAGAGGTGCCTGGGTAGCTCAGTGGGTTTAGCATCCCACTTCATCTCAGGTCATGATCTCATGGTTTGTGAGTTCAAGCCCTACTTTGGGCTCACTGCTATCAGCACAGAGTCTGCTTCAGATCCCCTGTCCCCCTCTATCTCTGCCCCTCTCCACTTGCTTTCTCTCAAAAACAAACTTTTAAAAAATGTATTAAATAAATTTTTTAAAAAGCACTTTTATCAGAGACCTCCCATTAGAGGATTAACTGTTCTTTCTTTTGTCTGGTCTCTGCTTCAATGACACTAATCACTGAGGCCTTCCCTGACTATCCTACATTAAATCATACCTACACTCCAATTACACACTTAACATCATTAAAACACACCATTAAAACACATTAAAACATATCCTCCTTTATCTTCCTTTTTCCAGAGTTCCAGAGTAGTAAGTACTCTATTACTGACTCACTTATTTGGTATGTCTATCTCTGCCAACTAGAAGACAGGAATCTTTTACCCACAACTCTATTTTGGCTCCTGGAGAAGAGCAATATATGAGTAAATTACTGAAATAGTTGGGAAAGATAGCAATGTAGAAAGTTACACGTCTTGCTTTGTAAATAAAAATGAAACTATCCTATGCATACTGGTCTATACTTGCTTTGCTATAAAGGTACCTAAATTGTACAATTGAGAGCTTCAATCTCTCATAATCTGGCTTAACCTATTATTAATGTGTTTACTATATGAATGCTTATTCTTTCAGGAGAAACTAAAAAGAAATCAGATAGTTTTGGGGAATAGTTTTTTTTTTTTTTAATATAATCTCCACAAATGAGGTAGTGAACTTGGAGGTAGCTGTTGACAATGTTTAACAGAGTATACAGTAACAGAAGACAACCAAACCAAAGACATTTAAAGCATATATATCACACCTATTCCATGGATTCCCAAATTTCACTCCCTCACATAGCACTTCCATGATTTTGGCCACATTCATGTCCCACATTTTATAAATTGATCCACTTCTTTTACTAAACTCCCTCCCAAGCATTAATTTATGTTAAATCCAGAGTTGTTCTTTATCCAATACACATTAAAATAAATATGGAACTACTAAAATGTAAGATGTCCATTCATAAAATACTTAATATCTAATACACTATTGAAGGTATCCATTTCACACTTTGGGAAATGCAGACCATTCTTCATTTGTAAATGAAACAAAACAAAATCATGAGGAGCTTAGGGCTTTCCTTGATGTCAACAATTCACTGGAATTGAGACTTTCCCAACTTTGCACTCTGGTTTCATGCTGACTATGGAAAATGCATTTTATTTTCATTGCTTAAGTAGTATTGTTACATGTGGTGAGCAGAAATTACACTGTGGGTGAAATATAAAGTGAAGAGAATGAAAAGTTCCAGATCAGTGGGGCTATTTTATTTTGACATGAGAGACTTAAATAGAAATACAGTAATTGCTATGTAGAGCACTTTTCTGTCACCAGAAATAGTTAGATATGGTTATACAAATGGAGAATACCTCAGTTTTTCAAACAGTGTTTGTATTGCTGAAATTATCGTAAAGATCCAAAAGACTGGCAGAAATATGGAAATATGGTTAAAGCGAGGTCTTCATAGGGTGACCACATTTTCCAAATGAAAAAAGGAAATATACTATCTTTAGAAGCAGCCTGTGGTTTACCACTACACTAGTAACTAGTTAATCAAATTTCTGTAAGCTGGGTTGTTACAGTAAATTCTCTGGTCTCTTGTCTAGCATAGTTGTCTAAAATCATTCTTTTTAACTGACTCACTGTATTTTTTTTCTATCTAGTTCTCCTCTAATATCTTAAAATAAAGCTTTGTAATTTTATACACAAAAGTTCGCACATCTTTTGCTGAGTTATTCTTAAGTAGCTTGTTCTTTTGTTGAAATGTGAGAATGTGTGATGGTGTACAACAATCTAATTTATAATTATCAACCTAGACAGACTCTTATTTCTAATAAGTTCTCTATAGATTTAGAATTTTCTATGTGGGGATAATAACATCAAGAAATGATACAATGAAATAAACAAAATTAACTCTTAGCTGTTATATGCCTTTGTTTTATTTTACTCCACAGGCTTGGGCCTTCAAAAATAATATAGAATTTAAGCAAGAATAGTGTACATCCTCCTCTATTTCCTGATTTTTAAAGTGAATGTTTCTAACGTTTGGATGAATGAACACTGCGTTTTCTAACTCCTGTAAAATTTCAGAAACAATTCACTGCCATAGTATTGTGTTCACATGACAGTGTTAACTGGAAATTTCTTAAGGACATTACTATGCTGTAATATACAAGAGTTGGGTAATTTCCAAATCACAATAATTCCCTTGTTTCTGAAAATAGTCCTGATATTCAGAGGAACACATGCAACATACTCTGTCCCCTTAGTCTTGGGTCAAGGGTCTTTAAAGTGACCTGGGCTAGGCCAATCAGAGCTCATTTTAAAGTTTTGTTTTGTTTTGTTTTTTAGTTTACCATGGGAAACTGGACAGGCCCTCTCCAGACAGAACTTCGACAAGGTATAGCGGCAATGTTTAGTACTCACCTTGTGGAAGAAGCTAACTAAGAGAATAAAGCTGACAAGCAAATGAAAGGCAAAAAGCCTCGTAGAGGCCTCAGAGTCCATGATTCTAGCTGCTCCAGAATATCACATGCAACATGGTGTTGCCCACAGATAAATGAGATACCCCACAGTCTTCCCCACCAATTGTCTGTTTGCCTTGCAAATGAATGTCATAAGTGACACACAAATAAGAAATAGCAATGTGAAATAACACAAGGCATCTTGGTAAGAATCCACTAACAGTCGGACTTTTGTGTTTCAATTATGAATTCTGGTTCTAAGACAAATGGCAAGTTCTGAGTAATTTCTTATTTTTAATCAGTATTATAACTTAAAGTAAAATATTAATAAGCTTTTATACTTACTGTTATAAAATGTTACCAAAAGGAGAAACTGGGTAAAGAACACACAGGATTCCTATATTACTCTTAATAATTATATGCGAATTTGTAATTATCTCAAAATTTTAAGAAAAAGCTTTCATTCTCTTTTCTCCTGGTTGTAATTAAATTTGTAACTTCTTTGGTAGTACATGAACACTATGATTATGGTTTAATTACAAACAAGGACAAAAACATTCTCACTGAAGAATACCTCCATCTCTTATTTCTGAGTATCTTGCTGGTTTGTCACCTGATATTTTCCAACCATTAGCTTTGATACATTATTTAAATTTCTCTTCATGATATCTTTTACTAATGTTTTTCTAATCTACATTATGTCTACTTACTTTATTTTCTCTGCCCTTTAAAATAAAATGCCCCATACAGGTCTTAAAGAACTTTGGTGGGATGGTTACACAATGACTTTATATATTTTTTATCTTTTATAATATCAAAGTATCTCTGTACTTCCTATTAAAAAAATCAGAACATGGTTTATAAATATAATAAAGATTAGCACATCCTGAAAAAAATGGCCAACATTAGAGTAAAGGTATTTTTGAAAATGCAAAGGTAAAAAATAGAAGTATTTCAATGATGTGGAATGGTAAGATTCCAAAGTAAAGAAAGCTATACAACTGGGATAAAAGGCAGAGGCAGGAAGATGCAAGAACTGGAGATGGGAGATGGAAGGACAGAGATGGGTAGTGCAGGCACTATGTCCAGCAGAGGCTACTGCAACTCATGTGGACAGTGACAGCCTTAAGCAACAGAAACCTTCACACCCAAAGAGTCATGCCAAAGTAACAAAACCAAAAAGTTAATCTTCAATTTCAGCTCATATTTGGACAGAAAAAAAAAACATGTAAGTTTTTTATTCCAGTATCTTATTTCAAATTAATTGTTAAAATACCACTGTCTGGTGGAAAAGTTTTCTTTTAAATCCTACCATACAGTCAAGGTTTTAATCTTAAGAAAATAAAGGGACCTTGGGAAACAGAAAAATATAAAGATTGGATACTTAGAATCATGCACTCATTTATAAATCTTTCACTCGAGATATTTGATATATACCCATGAAATACCAGCTGTGGAAATGGCATCAATCACACACACACACTCACAAATCATATCCAGGTATTAGTGAAACTGATACATCAAAATACAAATACACTTTTAAATTTGCACCAGCTAATTTTGCTGCCTGCTAGCCATGCCAGCAATACTTCTAACAGCATAGAAACCTTAATTTTACTAAGGAAAATACAACCATCTTTCCAAGTATTCTTTTTCAAGACCTAATAAGGAACACAACCATCAACTCTCAGATTTATCTTTTTTATTCCCCTTTCTTATTCTCTGGCGTAGATGTGTCAACAGCAGCGAAATTGCTAAAAAGCAGCCTGCCAGGGTAGGCTTCACTGTCTGACCACTGTATTATACCTATTAAGAGAAAGTTTTAGAATTTTGACAGACATTTCCAGTTGTTAAGTGTCCCACATCTTTTTCAGTTTAAAATCAGAAGACATAATTCCCAATTATGAACACTGTTAAGTATTTTCTGAAATTCTAGCAATTATCCTATTCAAGTCCTTCAGACTAAACTAATGAATTTTACTCAAAGAAAGTTTATTTCTTGTCTAATGAACTAAAAATAAGTCAAACAACCTGAGAAATGGTTAATATGAAGCTGTGATAACTCTCAACAACCACCATTTCTTTTTGTGTATGTGTTAACTAGCCACTACGAAATTTATAACAAAAGGGTAAAAAAAGGAAATCATCTTTAATCAAGAGAAAAAAGGACATGCAATTTTCGATATTTAAAACATTCTCAAATTTCATGAATCCTTAACTCAAAGATGGTGATGAGCATGGGGTTACTGGTAGTGAAGTTGGGGGATGGGGTATAAATTGGTTTATGGCATATTTTTGGCTCCCACATGCCAAAACATGATGTGGGAAATGTCAACTGATTGATGGATTGAGGTTGTGCTGAAATACATGCCTCTTTAAATATGATGAAAACTTTGAAAATTAATCCAATTTCAAAGTACATAATGCCTGTCTTCTTCCCTAAATTTTGTAAAACATTAAAATAATATGCCTAAAACACCAGAGCATCTCACATATTATATTAACAATACATATTTGCTATTGTTATTATGCAATTTTTAATTAAATAATCTTAGTTTTTAACATTATGGATTATGTGAAGGCTCTGGAACCCAACAAATGAGGTGTTTTTTTTTTAATTTATTTTTTTAACGCTTATTTATTTTTGAGACAGAGAGAGACAGGGCATGAACGGGGGAGAGTCAGAGAGAGGGAGACACAGAATCTGAAAAAGGCTCCAGGCTCTGAGCTGTCAGCACAGAGCCCGACGCGGGGCTCGAACTCACGGACCGCGAGATCGTGACCTGAGCGGAAGTCGGCCGCTCAACCGACTGAGCCACCCAGGTGCCCCACAACAGATGGGGTTTAAATCCCCACAGTACCACTTATTAGTTATGTGTCTTTGAGTTTGCTCTTCTTTAAAATGGGTATATTAATAGCATACACCTCAGAGGGTTCTGTACAGATTAGTTAAAAATATAAAGTAACTGTAGCAGTACCTGGTACCCTGAAAACACTCCAGGTCAGCTATTATCTATAGCAGTGCTTCCCAATAGAAATATAATGCAAACCACATAATAACTAACACATTTCAGGCGCTCAATAGCCACATATGACAAGTGTCTGAAGTATTAAGCATCACATATTTTTTTAAATATCTTGAGACTCATAACAGCTCAAAATCTTGTATTAATAACCAAGTAATTCATATTACTGACACATTTTTTTTCCTTTTTTAATAAATATCTAATTTTGTTAGAACATAAAGAGAGAAAGGCCAGTTTTGATTTTACCCCCTATTAATCCTTATGTTGGGTTGCTTAAACTTTAAAAAAATGTAAGAAAGGAATATAGAGGCTTTAAATACTCTTATAAATGAAATGACTCTTAAGGTTATAAATTTCCCCTCCTAGACCCTCATGATTTTTTTGTGTAAAGTAATACCCAGACACCTAGCCCACTTCAGGAAAATACTTCCATTACACAAGGATTAAAAAGACTGATTGGAACAGTGAATAGAAAGAATATAAATCCTGGGAAACCTAAAGCAAACTCTGTAACTTAACATAGGTCAAATGTGAATGTTGTGTATGCTAATGGTTAAAAGGAAAAAAAAAATAATAAGTTTCTTATGTTAATCAAAATGAAAACACTAAGAAATAAGTTCATTTGTACAAATTCTTCAAGATAAACATTGGCTAAAATATTCTGAAGCTATGGCTTCCTCATTTGGTGACAAAGATACAGCTAAGGAAAAAAAAATCTGTATTGCTACACACACACTCCATATTCGTCAAAGGGACTCAGAATACCCAGAACATAAGGAGCCCAGGGTAAGGGAGAGAGGAGAAACATAGGAGACCCTCCAGCCTGAAGACCCCTGCAGCCACTGGGTCCATATACTATACATTTCTATTTATTATCATCCCACACTTCTATTACAGCCATGTGAATAAATGGGACTTTGAGCAAGCTGTCCAAACAGCTTCTTCCTGGTTCTCCTATTGATCTAAATCTCCTTTGTTGATTAACCTTATCTGACCAAAGTCTGGACTCAAGGCACCTCAGGGCTCACTCCTCCTACCTTTTCTCTTCTGTCTACACACTCATAGATCCGGTGATCTCATACATTCCCATAGCTTTAAATTCCCTCTACAGGTTGACAACTTCAAAATTTATATGTTCCCCTGAACTCCAGACTCATATATCCAGATGCTCCCTAGACACATCTACTTAGATATCTACTTAGGCATCTAAGTAGATTCAAATTTTAACTATTTTCTCCCCCTCACCTTCTTCATCTCAGTAAGTGGCAGTATCTTTGACCAAATGCATTATTTTTTCTTTTTAGCACTTACCACCATCAGAAATAATGTGTTTAATGTCTGCCCAGTAGAATGCAAACTGCATCACAGCAGGTATTTCTGTCACAATACACAAGGATTAAAGGGGACTAATTCAAGCTGTATGCAAAGTGCAGACCTCCGGGGGAGTATATGGGCTCAAATGTGAATGAAAAGATGGAACCAGTCTTGAGAGGATATGGATCAGGACAAGGCAGAGGAAGACTGTTCAAGAGAGTAAAGGACAATACAAAGGTCTAAGTCCATAAGAAGCTTGTAGAGACCATTAAGAGGAGTAGAAAGAAAGCCAGTGGGGATAGAGAACAGAGAACATGAGAGTGAATACTGAGAAGGAAAGAATGATAAGTAGAGTATAATTCCAGGGATACAGATAGAGGGAATGTCAAGTCCATAGGCCTTAAGGCAAAGAGTCAAATTCAGAATTTCAATACCAATAAGGCTTCAATGAACATTTCATGCTAGGGTGTTCTCTTGGTATAACAGCCTGGACTAAAGTAGTAGTGTTTGCACAGCCAGGTTAGCTGTCATCTGAAGTAAATACAGCAGTTCCTGTGGTGGTATGAAAACTGAAGAGACCTTACCATGAAGTTTATATGGCTTAAATGCCCCTCCTTGCACTGGAGACAGGCTCAGAGTCCTTAAAATAGGACATATGATCTAGGACATCTCTAATCATCAAAGTGCTACATTCTATGGGGAAAAATTTTAACACTTCCAATAAAGATGCACTTAAAAAAAAAAAAAAGAGCCCATGTCACTAATCAATAACAGTAACCTCACTATAAGTAAATAGGCATTTTACTTAGGCCATTACAAAGGGCTATTAAATTACTTCTTCTATTTCTGTCATTAAAAGGCTGTTCCTGCGTAGCCACGTGATGGCAGATGTCAGTTAACATACTGAAAAATACTGCATCATGGAAGCCTATTTTTCCGGTAAGAAGTATGAGACAGGATAAAGTATATTCTCAAAAGTTTCTGAAATGGATATTTCCTATTTCCATCTCCGAGTCACTTTTTTTGTTGCATTAAAACTGCATTTTTAGTTGGCTTTGGCAGAAATTTTTAACTCAATACTTCAAGTTAGTAAGGAACTAAGAAGAGTCCCATTTATTAAAAAAAAAATCTGTATTTCTTTGGGCTTTTTTTCTGCAAACAGACTTTGCTTTTGTTGTTGTTGTTGTTGTTGTTGTTGTTGTTGTTGTTAATGTTCATTTATTTTTGAAAGAATGAGAGAGACAGAGCATGAGTGGGGGGTGGGCAAAGAGAGACGGAGACACAGAATCCAAAGCAGACTCCAGACTCTGAGCTGTCAGCACAGAGCCCAATGTGGGGGCTAAAACTCATGGGCCGTGAGATCATGACCTGCACTGATATCGGATGCTTAACTGACTGAGCCACCAAGGAGCCCCCGCAAACAGCCTTTAGATTACCTAGATGTTGTATTCATCTTACTAAGTACAGTAAATCACTGGAAACAAGAGAATGTAAACCATTAGGTGTCTTCTATCATCTTGTGATTTTATTTTTTAGTCACTGTTCTAACATATTTAAGTTGTGGCCAAATTCAATTAATATAAAATAAATCACGACATCATAAAAAAAACAATTAAATGACTGTATCAATTACAGAACTCCTTTATACTTTTAGTACACTTAAAATATTCTTCTTCCTAAATGAAGTAATAATTTTTAAAAGAAATTCTTCACCCGGGTGGCTCAGTTGGTTAAGAGTCCAACTTCGACTCAGGTCATGCTCTCCCAGTCCATGACTTCAAGCCCCGCGTCAGGCTCTGTGCTGACAGCTCAGAGCCTGGAACCTGCTTCAGATTCTGTCTCTCTTTCTCTCTGCCCCTCCCCTGCTTGTGCTTTCTCTATCTCAAAAAATAAGTAAGCATTAAAAAAAAACATTTTTAATAAAAAAAATAAAATAAATTCTTCAGCACATCTTTGCACATAATCTGCTAACAGATATACCTTCAGTTGTAGTAGCATCATATAACTGAAAGTGTTTATTCCAATACTTAGATTTGTGTGTTTAATAATTACAATTATATAATCTTTTTTGGGCATGCAATCCATTAGGATTTTATCTGTAGATTTTTCTTCATTATTTTGCATTCTTTATGTCAGAACTTCTCTAAAACAATAGGTAAAGCAATCAAAACCTGCAATGCGACTTCACTCATGAACGCAGAATTTTCTCCTTGCCCCAACATGAGAAACATGGCTAAAGGCAGAAATGAAGACCTCTGAAACACTAACAGCTGGTGTTTCAATCTCCATTTCCACTGCCTATAAGACATTCTACCACATTCCTCAGCCACTTTTTCTTGTTGGTCTTTGTCCTTTCTTCAGTCACCATCTTGCATGACCTCAAGATTCTGCTCATAAAACATCCAAACCTCTAAGCTTAGGCTTCTAGATTCCTAAAGTCTGTCTTCCTGTTTAGCCACATCTTAACTTCATCACTATCTGGACCAACTCCACTGCTAAGTTCAGCATATTTCAACTCCTACTCCTGATCACAACTTCCTGGTCTCAGAATTTCTTTTATTGTTAGTGAACTGTCAACATAGTGAAGTAGTCATGCTTGCCCTCTGCTTTCTAAGGCCATCAATAACCTCTTGCCTCAGTTATTGCTATACTCAGTCAAGACCCATTTTCGTATTATACAAATCCATGTCCCTGTAATCCAGCACATCTTCTGTGCCCACCCCTTGAATCTGGCCTCCCAACTATTCTTACTGCTCATCCATGGCTCTGGGTATTGCCAGAAAAATCTATGAAAGCATGGTAATTAGTCTTTCCTTGACATATTTATGATGTCCACCTTCAATGGCCCATTATCACTAACCATAATCCCTTTTCTCTTATATAACTTGCCTTTCTAAACTCTTTCCATAAACTACCCTTACATTTCTTTGGTTCTTTTCACTCCTGCAAACTACAACACACTTTCCCATATTCTTTCAATAATTCATGCTAGCTGATTGATCATTCTCCTGAAGTACTTGCACAGGATTTGAATAACAACCTCACTCAACCCTCAATCGTATATTCCCCTGGCTTCCACACCATTTAAAACTCTATTTTCACATCTCCCTAACCACTTTTTCCCATTTTCATCATCAGCTCTTCTCTGGGCCATAAGATACCTCCTACTCACATTTCCCCACTAAACTTGGACTTCTATTGCATAGTTCATGAAACTGGACTGAATGTTTATGCATACAGTACTTAAAAGTATACAATTTAGTCTTAAGACTCCAATCAAACTTCCCTCCAGAAAAAAAAGCTTTTTCTGACCTCCCCAGAAAGGATGTAAGTCTCCCATAATGGCTCATATGTATCTAGCACAGATTACACTGTACTGGGACCAGACCATTGTAGGCTGATGTTTCCTAAAAAAATATAGTCATCCCTGACAGTCTACCTTATCTTTCACATGGCCACCAAATTAATCTCTCCTAAATCCCACATTGGTTCTCCCATCCTTTTCAAAAACTAGCAATTTTGCTCTTCTGTAACACACACCAAAACTTTTTAGCCCACCTCTTACACCCTACTTATGACCAAAACTACCAGTCAATCTTCTAATACTCTCTGAGAACTATCTGCCTTATTCTACAAATATATACAGTACTTTCTCCCACCCTGTGGCCTCTTCTCAAGTTCATTATATGACTGAAAAGTAATGGTTGTGTGATTCTTCCTTAGCTCAGGCAACATTCCCTGTGCCAAGGCCATCCTCCTGAAACTGTTCTCCTTATCCAATTAGCAGAATGACACCACATTTAATGCACATTTAATGCACATATATACATATGTGTATACATAATTCCCCAACAGGATGGTGAAGCCAGTGATAAAGATGGCATTTTATTTATTTTTTTTTATATATGAAATTTATTGACAAATTGGTTTCCATACAACACCCAGTGCTCATCCCAAAAGATGCCCTCCTCAATACCCATCACCCACCCTCCCCTCCCTCCCACCCCCCATCAACCCTCAGTTTGTTCTCAGTTTTTAACAGTCTCTTATGCTTTGGCTCTCTCCCACTCTAACCTCTTTTTTTTTTTTTTCCTTCCCCTCCCCTATGGGTTCCTGTTGAGTTTCTCAGGATCCACATAAGAGTGAAACCATATGGTATCTGTCTTTCTCTGTATGGCTTATTTCACTTAGCATCACACTCTCCAGTTCCATCCACATTGCTACAAAAGGCCATATTTCATTTTTTCTCATTGCCACGTAGTATTCCATTGTGTATATAAACCACAATTTCTTTATCCATTCATCAGTTGATGGACATTTAGGCTCTTTCCATAATTTGGCTATTGTTGAGAGTGCTGCTATGAACATTGGGGTACAAATGGCCCTATGCATCAGTACTCCTGTATCCCTTGGATAAATTCCTAGCAGTGCTATTGCTGGGTCATAGGGTAGGTCTATTTTTAATTTTCTGAGGAACCTCCACACTGCTTTCCAGAGCGGCTGCACCAGTTTGCATTCCCACCAACAGTGCAAGAGGGTTCCCGTTTCTCCACATCCTCTCCAGCATCTATAGTCTCCTGATTTGTTCATTTTGGCCATTCTGACTGGCGTGAGGTGATATCTGAGTGTGGTTTTGATTTGTATTTCCCTGATAAGGAGCGACGCTGAACATCTTTTCATGTGCCTGTTGGCCATCTGGATGTCTTCTTTAGAGAAGTGTCTATTCATGTTTTCTGCCCATTTCTTCACTGGGTTATTTGTTTTTCGGGTGTGGAGTTTGGTGAGCTCTTTATAGATTTTGGATACTAGCCCTTTGTCTGATATGTCATTTGCAAATAAAAGATGGCATTTTAAACAAGCCTGGAACCCTCACTGTAAGAGACAATCAACATCTTTATTACCATCAATACTTACTATGTGCCATGTGCTGCTGCAAATACTTTATGACAATCCTGTGGGAAATGTACTAATTTTCCCATATACAAATGGGAAGTGAGGGTCATAGACAGAGGCCTTCACAGAAATTTTAACAAAATGGGTACAAAAATTATATTGGTAAATGGATAAATATATTATAGTAACTATCCTCTGATACTGCCACATTAAGTTAATCCATCAACCTGAAATGTTTTCCCCACTCTTCCCAGCCAAACAGAATCCTCCCAGACTTTAAGACCCAACTGAAATGTCACCTTTTTAAGAAAGAATTATTTGCTCCTTTTATGAATTGTCTTTAATACTTAGAATGTATCTTTATTATAACACTAAAGTTATTTATAAGGTTACTCAGAATGGGTTTCTAATGGCAATTCAATATTTTTAATTCTCAAAAGAATTAACTGGAAAACAAAATGAATATAATTTACATCTGATGAAATTACACCTGAAATAAACAGAAATGGTATATATCACTAGCAATAATTGATAATCACACTCATACAGAAATTATTGATAATCATAATCAAATTATTGATAATCATAATCATACAGAAATATTTTCTGTAACATTTAGCACATCTATCAAATATAGGGTCTGGTATGGCTAAGTCTAATTCAGAAGGTCTGGTCTTTCTTTCAATATGTCCAAACAAAGTTTTATTCTGAAGAAATGGGGAACGGACTTACCAGTCTCCTCCTTTCTTCTTCTACTGCAATGAGTAGTCTTGCAAATTCCTTTAGTGACTGAGCTATTTAGAAGATTTAAAAAAAAAGGCATTAACCACTTTCCATTGTTAATATCTAATTACACAGGAATAAACATTACAATGAAGCTAGTTATAAATATGTATATATTCTGTGGTTTTATGTTTCTATAAGCATAGAACACTATACATAATAAGATCTCAATGACTAACAGCTATAGATAACAGATATTTGCATACTGAAAATTAAAATTTAGCACATATAGAGTATAACATTTTTTCTTTAAAGACACTAAGGAAATACAGTATATGTATGTAATGTATAAAACATATTAATAAATAAAAGTTTATGACTCAAATTGCTTCTAAACAGAATCCTACAAATAATAAATATATTAAATCTCTAAGAAGCAATAAATCCAGTACGATTTAGATGTACTTATTAGCAGCCAGTAATGCAAAGTCTGTTACTGACTTCTATCTAGAAGCTCAATAGTTACAGATACTTAAAACCAGATTCTCTATTCTGTATTACTCAGATATCAAGTTAGTTTAGACCCTGGGTAGTAAGTGTGTCTGGAAGGACTACCAGCATCAGCATTTGGGGAGCTTGTTAGAACTACAGACTAATACCTCATCTCAGTTTCTGCATTTTAATAAGATCCTCAAGTGTTCGTCTGCATATTAAAATTGGGAAGCACTGTTTTCTTTTTTCTTTTAGCTTTTATTTAAATTCCAGTTAGTGAATATACAATATAATAATTATAATAGATGTAATATTAGTTTCAGGTGTACAATTTAGTGATTCATCATGTAGGTACAAAACCCAGTGCTCATCACAAGTTCAGATAGCTTTCTAAAGAATCACTGCTTTAGAAAGCTACCTGAAACTATACTGCCCTGGCTTGGAGAAAATATCAAATACTCCTAGAAACACTGGGAGAATAAACCAAAATGTAAGTCAAGAATTACAGTAGCGTATTCTTTAAAAATGTATAGTCCCAAATGGCAATTGTAAGACAGTAATTCATTCACATCAATTTCTATACCTTATACTTAATATAACTAAAGTTGGAATGTTTTGATTATAAAACTAATAAAACAAGTATGGTGAAGGCAAAAATTATGTCCATTTAAGGTTTTTTTTAATGTTTTTATTTATTTTTGAGAGACAGTGAGAGAGAGACAGAATACGCTATGAGTTGGGAGGGGCAGAGAGAGAGGCAGACAGAATCCAAAGCAGGCTCCAGGTTCTGAGATGTCAGCACAGAGCCCTATGTGGGGCTCAAACTCACAAATCACCTCAGAGCCACGTTATAATGACCTGAAGTCTGAAGTTTAACTGACTGAGCCACCCAGGTGCCCTTCTATGTAAGCTTTACCTTCCCTTCTACGTCTTCATTCTTTAGGCTCCTTATGTCTTCCTACACCCATACAAATTATTAAAAACATTCTATAAGACCAGAAGTCTAATAAGTCTGGCATAAAGCCTATAATAAAAGTAGATAAGTGAGGAAAATAAATCAAGAGTCTCATAACAGAACTTATTAAGAAAAAGAATATTTTCCATTCAAGAATTTAAAATTACAATCTAAGTTTTTTTCCCTCCACTCCTCTTTTTAGAACTAGTAGGCTTACACTAACTAAGCTGGTTTGAAATGCTATCACTATGATTACTTCATATTGGATTTTATTCACAGATGCCAAAAGAGAAATCAAAGAATTATCTGGGAGACTCAGATTAATCCAATAAACATATTAATGACCTTAGAGTAAATATGACACTTTTTTTTAAATTAGAAATTTGAGATTTTAATTTCTTCAAAAATAAAATGCTACAATACAACCCACTTGTGACAACAGTAAACTGAACAGAAAAACATTTTACAAATATATAAAAAGTTTTAAATGGAGTACATAATAGCATACTATACTTTTGTACTTTGGGTAAAGAAAGCATTCCATCACCCTGGCAACTATCTATTGCCACCGAAGAGTTCTATTGGTGAGCCTACAAAAATGTCAAAAAAAATGTGGATAATGGAAGGAATTATCTACAGAGAAAGATATGCCTACAGAGAAAGAAAACAAGAGGTAATCAGTTTGGTCTACAGGAAATGGAAGCAGCAAGTACTGCTGAAGGGGAGAAAATAAGAGGTGATCAAAAGTAGTTGAAAGTCTGTTTAAGAAGTTCTTTAATCCCAGATTTCAAACTCAATGCCTCCTAAGCTTTTTAATTAAAAATAAACAAAACAAAAACAACTACCTTCATATGCTTCTTTTATGGGAAGATACTAGATAAGGCACTCTAACAACACATGAGAATAAATCAAGAAAAGAGGATATAGAATCTAGAAGTAGGGTATCCAATATAGCATAGAAAGCAATGAAATTCTCATGTCAACAGAGAGATATTCCAGGACAACTATTGTGTAAAAGGTTCAGACAGGATCTTATCTAGACTGGAGCAATAGGTTATAGCCTCCAAGAAATGTCTCTGGAGAATAAAAATGGAACTAATCAATATCCTAATGTATCTGAATGTAATGAAAGGAAATTTACAATTCTTTTAAAGAAAATTCAAAGATAATTACTAACCCTTGGGAAAACAGTTATTTAGTAACACCATGAAAATAAATTAAATAACTCAGTTTTAGTATGTGCAAAGTCACTATGATATAAACATAACAGTATAAAATGAGAAGAATGTATCTAAAACTGAGGAAAAAATCAAGTAGTAGCAAGACAATCATGGTCATGAAAGAAACAGAAATAGCTAAATGTTCAAAGTGGTCTTTGTGAGTAACTAAGTGGTGAGGGCTTGTAAGATGAGAGATTGATAGTTTTTGTTAAGCCTATTAAAAATCTTTAACTTTTTAAAACAATGAAAAATAACACATGCTATAAATGTTTTATTTTCCTACTAGCCTAAATTTTAGGAGGCTAAATTCGCTTACTAATTTTCCCAGAGTTAAGTAAATATCTAGCACATAGAAGCCTGACAAGCCTGTTTTGTTTTGTTTTTTGACAACAGGTATTTTCAGAATAAATGAAGATGTAGCTTGACTTACTTTTTTAAGTTTTTTAATGTTTGTTCATTTTTCAGAGACAGAGAGAGACAGAATGAGAGTGGGGGGAGACAGAGAGAGAAGGAGACAGAATCTGAGGTAGGTTCTAGGCTCCGAGCTGTCAGCACAGAGCCTGACACAGGGCTCGAACTCATGAACCATGAGATCATGAGCCTAAGTCAGACACTCAACTGACTGTGCTACCCAGGCACCTCTAGCTTGATTTAGATTGGCTGGGGTACACTAGAACCTTCTACCTGGTCAACCCAAACAACAACCACTGCCTCATGGAGTAGTGTCCTAATAGTCCCAGGAGCATCATCCCATGACAACTTGGAAGTCCACAGGCTTCCCCAAGGTAACTGCTGCTTCAAGAGTCAATCGACCAGTTGCCTTAAGTCAGATTTTGGTTTTAAGTAATTAGGAAACTCAGATTCTCGTTTTGATGTTGTACCTCCTTGTCTAAATATTAATGATTCTGTTTCTTGCTTTATTTGAATGGTGTTCTGGTCTGTTTCCCATATAAATACTATTTATAGACTCAGTACAATAATAGTTTGTTATAATAAGAATGTCTGAGGAGAAAAATTTGAACACGCAAAAGCAATTGCATGTCTGCTTCCTCCCAACAAAAACTACTCTCCCTCCAGCAGTTTTCTAGGTCTGTCCCAATTCGACAATAAGTTTTGTCTCTTCTTCTTTTGCTGATTTTTCAGGGAAATGACTTCAAAGAACTAAAATTGTTCTTTAAATAATATAGTGTCAGTTCCATAAAACTATATGTTTCTTAGTCCAAATGAAGATATTACTGTTTTTCATTTGTCCTACATGGAAAATGAACAGCCAGGAACACCATTTCATGAATTAGTAACAGTGACTTACTAACTTTTTCAACCCTTATCTAATGCTTTCCTGAAGTCTTTTTATTTATAATGTTGAAGTATTGCATTAATAGTTTACAAAGCACAGGGGCACCTGGATGGCTCAGTGAGTTAAGTGTCCAACTCTCAATTTCAGCTCAGGTCATAATCTCACAGTTTGTGGGAGGACTGTGCCCCACATCGGGTTCTGTGCTGACAGTGTGGAGCCTGCTTAGGATTCTCTCTCTCCCTCTCTCTCTGCCCAACCCCCCCCCCCCACCGATCCCTTTCACATTCTCACTCCCTCTCAAAAATAAATAAACATTTTTTTAAAAAGTAGTTTACAAATCACGAAATAACAGAAAAAGAAGAGGAATTAATAATCCTACTAAGCAAGTATAAAATAATTCAAAGTTTTATTGTGTAAACTGGGTTTTCAGACAAAGGGCTTGATGGATAGCCAGTCACTTCCTAGCCTGGCCCATCCTCAAAATCTAAAGGCACCCCTGACACAAGTCAGGTAGATCCATACTGCCAATTGTACCCCAGCAACTCCTCAGAGATGAGAAGCTCAGAGAACAGTATTAGAATCTCTGGTGACCAGTACCCACAAAAGCCTTTAGAGACCATGACAACTGGTAGGGAGTCCTGGGCACAAAACAAATTCCCCACCAGGCCTTGGGCACAAGACATATGAAATGATTCCTCCAGCAACCACCCATCACAGTGCCTTAAACAAAATAGCTATTGATGTTGACTGCTTGAGCAATTTCTTCTAAGACTTTACCTAAGTAAAATTTAAAAATGTTTTTTATTACATGCAAATTTCTAATTCCCAAATACATTTTTTATAAGCAATTATATGTGATGGTCTATATCTTATCAATGTTAATATATACATAAATAACCATTTCATTATCTGATTTGGGGATCCACAGTAACATCAAATATAACAGCTGGTCTTGCAATTACAGATTCTGCCCATACCTAGGTGTATGACAGGAGCTTGATTAAGTGAGAGCAATATTCCAAAAACAATATTTAATACACAGTGGGCTTTCAATAGATGATTGTTAAATTAATTAACAAGTTTAATAATACATTTCCATAATCTACTTGCTCTATAAGGAGAAACATACTGACTCTTATTCTAGGTTTCATAAAATATTATAAAAAAGATAGGCCAGATACTTCAGAAAATTGTTAGCTATCTACATTCTGGCCACCTGCATGAAACTTTCCTGGCTGTATTCACCATTAATAATCTTTCCCCTTCCTGACCATCTGGACCATGAGATTAGTGGAGAGCAATCAAAACACAGTTTCATATATAAATGTTAATTTTCCAACAAATTGTTGAAGTTAAGAATATTGCTGTAGGTTACCATTTTTATCTCTACAATGTGATATTGGAAAAAACACTTTTGAAACAAAAGAAATCTATTATTCAGGTATATTTATGACAGATCTCAAGAGTATAAACATTCACAAAGACAACAATTGAAATATACCCACACATTGAGGAAGTATAATAACGGTTTCTGTATTTACCAATATCATAAATTCTAAAAAATTCCTGAGATATCTAAAATATCTATTTCCTCACTCTATCTTTTTAGCAGGCTTAAGTTCACCCTACTACTTTTGACTGTGGAAAACCTGGTTAGTGCCTAGAAGACGGAATAAGAAAAAATAAAATTATTCCTTGTTCATTGTTAACATGACTCCATCACAGTAAGTACTAAGCATTATACTATTAGCTTCCACAACTGATCTGCTTGAGCTTTACAAATTTCACAATTCAGAGATTTGAGAAAGCATGTCTCTCTCACATCCAAGCAACATTTGTATCATAATCAGATAATGATGTGTTAAATATTTCTCCATGGAGTCTTTTTTTCTCAAACCTAAGCAGAATAAATACATATTCAAACAGAAGTACAGATCACAAATTCAGTGACATATACCATTATGTCAACAACATATTTTTCAGTTAATAAGTGAGCAAATCACCTATGATGATCAGATATGCTGATGAATAGGGGAGAACTGAGTTAGTGGGATTTAGACTTGGCCAAATTTCAAGGAAAACATGAAAACTTATAAAAGTCTATAAAGGCCAGATTGAACCAATCCAATCATTTTAGAAGTCCAGATAATACCCCAATAGTCACTCTACTATTCTATTTGGGTGGACGACATAGACTATCAAGGCCTTTCTTCGTATCCTTCTTGCACTTTTTTTTTTCCACAGAGTAGAAGAGAAGCAGTAAAATACCAACACTTAACTGAGCATATGAGCCACAGCAGGTGAATTTAGATCTGACCACATTAAAAAAATAAAAGTGGAATCAACGTACACAACCAAGTGACACTCTGCAATACGCTATGAAACTTGCAATGAACTAACAGGGTATCACAGCAGCAGTTCATGCCTGGAACTCCCACTGAGGAAGTTCTTTGAACCTTTAGAAGATCAAAGGTAGCATAGTAACTGAACAGCAAACTTTGGTTCAGGAACAATTTAACCCATTAACAAAGCAAGAAAAAGGATCATTTTGGTATGCCTGGAAAAGAAATGATGTCTGTAAAACTGTAAGATATAAAAAGTGACGCCAACTCTTCACACAATATCAACTAGATATGGTGTGTCTTTGTAACAATTAACACCCTCCACTTGATGGGCTGTCTACTCTGTCTGCAATACCAAAATTATTTGCAACCATAAACTCTGGTTATTTTCCAGAAGTCACAACATCAAATAAGATTGCCCCACTCTATTTGTGGCTTCAAGCTCCATGGATGCCTATTCACAAAGCCAGTAAATTGCTTCCTAAACCAACAGGAGAAAAAAAAAATCACAGGCCCATTGTTGAATGCTGGCAGGTCACTGTAATACACCCACATACTCAGAGGCACTCATCTTTCTTCTAACATTTCACAGCCCCTTGGAATCTAAGGTCTCATGAAAACACAAAGAAATTCTAGTGATCTTTAAGGTAATTAAACTGTTCTCCAAAATGTCCTCCTCGTGTTTGTTTTGTTTTGTTTTTAACTTCCAAACCCAAATCAAAAAGATTACTATTGAAAACAAGTCCCTATAAACTTGTATTTAAATTCTTCTTTCATAACCTACCAATGCATACTTGTACAGTATTGCATGCAAGTGTATTAGTTTTTGGCAGACATGGGATGTACAAGTTGGAAGAACATATTAGGTATTATTTTTGTAATAAAAATTTATTTGATATTATAACATAGTTTGCTAATTAAGAATTAAAGAACAATAAGAAATGCATAGCCTACGCAGGAAAAAGTCATAAAACCTTTATCAAGTTGACCATGTACTCTGCATAGAGTTAAAAACTGCTACATCTCTGCTTTATCACTTGTCTGTTACCATCAACTGTGCCATGTTTGTTCCATCCAGTACACAAATGCCAATCCAGACAAGACAAAGGGACAGAATCTTTACTTTGGAATCCATAATATCAAGACATTTCTTTCTACTTTCACTTGTTCCCATTTATTTTCTAACCATACTACCCAGATTCTTTGCAGGGGTTATGGCCAATAATCTAGTCTCCTTTTTAAGTTCCCAACTCCTGTTTTTCGTGTCTCCCTCCATACTTGGGTTCCATTCCATGGATCATTGGGTACTAACCTGTGCTATACATT
The DNA here is from genome assembly GCF_018350175.1 of Felis catus. NCBI lineage: Eukaryota > Metazoa > Chordata > Mammalia > Carnivora > Felidae > Felis > Felis catus. The sequence continues at coordinate 33,266,266 of NC_058377.1, forward strand.
GGCATATGAACATGGGTTCTAACATTGTCCACCACTGCACTTTCGGGCTGTGATTCAGAACTTGTGGCAAGATGTCTATCTTTTACTCTTTTCTGGTCTAAGGTGGTTTTCAGTCTGGTTTCTCTTATCCTCACTGGTATAACAATGGGACTCAAAAGAGGGTTTACACCTTTTGTAAACCAGGGACTTCACATGTAAAGAAGAGCTACTACCACTACAGCAGATCATTAGGATTACCTATTATAACTGAGAAGAATTAGGACTCCAAGATGAAAAGTCACAATGGAGGCACAGAAGTAATTCTATACTATCTTATCTAATGGTTTTTTCCTTCCCATATTGTCTCTGAATGAAGGTAGGGCCTTTTAGTAGTATCTGCTTTGAAACTGCCAAACTGCAAAGTAGTTTGAGAGTACTAGTACACAAACACACACACACACACACACACACACGGCATATACATTATATAATATTAAGTTCAAATTTTGGCAAATGAATACATACAAATATAGACAGCCTTTCAAATTTTACACAATTTCAAAATGTCATTCTAGCTGGTTTCTTTGAATTCTTCACACTATCTCATCACTTCAAATGAATTTCTTTTGAATTCCAAAGATGTTTTACTCCGAGATCTTGTTAATAAGTATTGTTCTGTATAACACAGTCTCCAAGTCACATATTTTTGTTTTCTTTTGAAGCATACATTTTAGAAAATGAAAACATGTGTTATTCTGATGTTGCCTTGTTTTAATTTTGATTTATTTTAGTGGTGTTTGACCTGTTTCTCAAAGCCAAAACAAAACCCCCAATTCAGAAGTCATTTTCCCCCAATATGTGGAGCATGCACACTCTGTAGCACCTCTATCAAGAGGCAGAGATGTCACACATGCTACCTCACTTAATGTCCACGTAATGATATGAGGTACTGAGTAGGTTTTATCCTAATTTTGCAGATAAGAAAATGAGGATCAATCATCACCTGGAGTAACTTGCCCCAAGTTCTCAGGACTAGTAAGTGGAGAAGCAGGTACTTAATTTTGATTGTTTTGTTCCGAAGTCTTTGTATTCCAGCAAACCATTATTGCCAAGGGAGAGGGAGGGGGAAGGAGGGGGTGCAGAAAGGAGGCAGGCAGGGAAGGTAATGCCAGTGTACTACCCCACTACATTACAGCAAAGAACAGGCTTATCATCCTTGAAAGTAAACAGTCCCAGAGCTGTTTGTGCTGAAGGGGTAATCAGGCCCCAAATACCCTGCATTAAAGGAACAATCAGTAATTTGTTACTGACAGCCACTTCCATCAAGCCTTCCCAATCCTTAGCACTATTAGGAACCCACCTCCCAGCACTTCTTCACATTCCACAAAGACGGAGGCACCCCATTCATACTCCTCCTCTGTACCCAGTCCTCCTGCAACCACCCTACTGAGGCTTCAACATCCGCTTCCTTCCTTGTCCAATACCCAGTTTCTCTCTTCCATAACCTCTTAAACTCTAGTGACCTTCTCTCTGCGGTAATTCACACACCCACAAGGACACTAAGAGTTCAAGCTATCTAACCCCTTTGCCTTTTGCTTTTTGGCAATCCCTCTATTCAACTCTAGTGTACTCCTAGTCCTATTTCCCACAGTGGCTATCTAAAAAGAATTTTGTTTCTCAAGAACCCAGCCCCAACTTCCCCCTACTCACTCATACCAGATGGCCTAGTCTCCTGCTTCTCTGAGAGAAGTTCAAGACCGCTGATTAACACTATCTTTATTCATTCTCTTCAATTTGCCTGTCTCAGAAAAGGGGCCCTCTTTCTCCCTATGAAGTTTCTAATCTTCCCCTTCCTCATCTCTAGCTCCATTTCTATAATTTCCATCATCACTCTTCTCTCCACACAGCTGTTTCTCCTCCTCCCAAGTCTACAAAGGTACTACCATATACTCCTATCCTCATGAAGTTAGAAGAGCAGGAACACCTGAGGGTTGGCAGAGGAGGAGGGGATTTATTTGACACATACACCAGCACTGCACACAGCTCTTTAATCCTCAGTACCTCATAAGGTGGTCTCAAGTAAAACACCCAAATGTTCACTCACCATTCTATTTTTCAAATAGAAACTGAAATATAGAGGTTAAATAATACCCAAGATATTACAGCTAACAACTTGCAGGATGAAACTTTGAACCTGCGTGAATCACATGAAATGTATCTATTTTCCCACTACTCCAGGCCTGATTCATGAAATTGAGCAAATTCATGAAATTCATGAAATTGAGCAAATCCAGTTACCTCCCAGGAATTTCTACTATAGATTCTGTATGCATCTCAAAACATAACATGTGTCAAAACTTAACTCGTAATTTTTCTCTACCCTCGGGTACTCTGCCACATATAAACACATAAATGGGCTCAAAACACCATTTTGTTAGCAACTCAAGCAATGGATTAACCTCATTCCTCCCTTCCACACATCCAGTCACCAAATACTGCTGGTCTTTCTCCTCTACTCTTCTTCCACACCCATAGAAGGATATCACTTCATCTCTGCTATAGTATTATAGCAGCCTGATTATTGGTTTTCCAGCTTCCATGACTCTAACTCATCATATGCACTAATGGTCAGAATAAAATTCCTAAAGGACACCTTTGATTATGTCATTATTTAGCCATTCAAGGTTATTGAGTTGCATAAAGTCCAAATGTCCAAACTCCATATTGCAAGCAACATGGGGCCTCCAGTATGTGACCACAGGTACCTTTCCAAGTATCTTAGCCTGAAATGCTACTATTTCTAACCTCTAACTTAGCACTTTGAAACTACTAGACATTCTTATAGTTTCCAATTTCCATGCTTTTCCTTTACCTGAATTTGCTAAACTGTATGTTACCTAACCACTAGGACCCAGATCAAATAACCTCTCTATTCAAGCATCCTCTGATGTCCCCAGTCAGAAATCCCTTCTCCAGCTTTGGTGCTCTCGCAGCATTTTTGTTTTTACTATGCTTAAAGCACTCAGCACATTCTCCTTAGTATTATAGTAATTATATCATAAAACTATTTTTATTCTTACCCTCTATTTTATAAGGCTACAAGAATATTTTATTCACATATGCATGTACTAAGTTGCACATAAGGTTCTTTGCACAAATATATTCATTAGTGATAGAGAATTCTACAGAATCCAAAGTCTATCAGTATGAACTAAGTCACACTTTGTGATTTTAATTTGAAAAGCTGATTCTTTTTCATGTCTGGGAAATCTGTAGAGCATCTACACTGGCCCATGAATGCCATCTCTCATTCTAAGGGTACACACCTGTTTGTTTTGCATAAACAAAAACCTTTTTTCAGGCTATGAAGGACAATATGGCAATAAATGACCGGGTTTCCCTACAAACATGTCTTCTTACAGCGTTAGTGGCTCCACTGGGAGAATGCTGTACATTGGGGATCTGGTGATCCAAAAAGCACAACTGCAGTAGACTTTTTCCCCATTTTAGTACTCTTTCCAATTGAGCTCCCCTCAGTATAAACACTAGTCTATTGTGGAGAGTAGCTGTTTTCCACAGGCTTATATCAGACATCATGAATCTCCATAAAATTAAATCTCCTGTGGAGATTTAAGGAATATCCATATAGGTAAAGCCTCTTCCTCCCAGGAGATTCAACCTTCATTCAATTCTAGGGTACAGATCAAGAATCAAATTTTTAAAGCTTCCCATAGTTGATTCTGATGCCAGGCAGTTTGGCAACTATTGGTTTTGTGGAAGGCAGGCAGGGGGAGATTGCATGAAGAATTAAGAGTTAAAACTATATTTAAATACAAAACAGTATATATTTTAATAAGATTTGTAAGAATTATCTCTACTTCCTCCTTGAAGCTTATCAGTATTTTCAGTGGCAGGAATAAGTAGTACTCTTGGCCCTCATGGTTATGGAGGAAACAAGACATTCTCTTTCAGTCCCAAGAATGAAGCATGACCTGAAAGCTCTTCTTTCCACATCGCTCAAAATCATGACTCAGCAACTATTTTGAATTCTATGTCAGAGAAATTACCCAGAATTAGCCCTTTTGTCCAGACACATATTCCTAGATTAGTTTATAAGGCAAGACTTTTTTTTTAGGCCTATTTTTCAACTCTTTTGCTTTCTAATTTCTCCCTCTATAGTCTGTTTCTTCCCCACAGCCACCAAATCTCTCTTCAGTGTTCATATGATTGCCATTGTCTTTGTCAATGAGTCTTCCAATAATCTCTGGGTGTTCATGTCCTGCCTCCTAACTCACTTATTTCAAACACAGTTTCTAGAACTGTTGCCTTTCTGGTCCAAACATTTTATGTCAAAACTGAAACTGTGCTTTTATTATTTCATTCACATTTAGAAATGTTCTCTCTTGGTCCATAAAAGATTTGCTGAGGAAGGCAATCTTTGACTCACTCTGGCAAATACTTCCATGCTATAATTTATCACATATACAGATGCCAGAATAAACCTCCTAAAGGGCAACTTCAATCAAAGCCTTAAGTGTCTCTTGAGAATATACAAATGAAACTTTAGACTATGTGGCAAAGCACTCTAACATATTCTCTGGCTCTCAATTCTTGTACTCCAGCTGAAAAAGGATATTACACCTTCACTTTCCTCAAGACTGCACATATCAAGACAATGAACCTTCAAGTGCACAGACTAAATATGCCCAAGCAAGGGAAGAAATCCAATGGTCTAGAGCAGAAGGATGCAGTGAAGAAATACTTTAATATCTAAATGTTTCAGAAAAAAATCTAGTGCTTACAAGCCAGCATGGCTCAGAAGTATTTTCTACCCTTATGGCTTTTGCATCAAGGTTTCTAATCTAGAAATAGGTCAGTGTTTTCATGGTCAGGTAAATTTGATTGATGACACTGATAACGAAAGATAAAATAATTGGCTCATTTTACAAGCAGTTTGCAGTAATGCCATGATCTTAAAATTAGCTGTCTCTGTATTAAAAACACTTAATTTTTTAAACAATCTCCTTTTTTATCTCCTTTTTTATAGCATTTATCAGTCTAACTTAATATATAGTGAACCTATACATTTTACCATCTAACTCCTCTGACAAACCCCCATTAGGGTGGGGATTATTTTTCTGCTTTGCACAATGATGTGTTTTTAGCATTCAAAACAGTGTCTGACATATCACAAGTGCTTGATAAGGCTTTACTGAATAAATGACCGAATGAATGAACGAATAAACAAAACCCAAGAGTGAAAGTTCCTGACCTAGGAGCCAGGCAATCAAGGTTCTAACTACTGTGACTTTAACAAATCATTCCGCCTGTTTCTAAAGCAAAATGATAGCTCCCATGTTCTTCAAGGTCTCTTTACACTCTAAGATACTAAACTTGGGATTGAAACCAAGCCATTTCTAAGTAAGAAGTAACATTTACTGATAATTCAAAATATATATAGATATATATATAGATATATAGATATATAGACAATAGTCTGTGCAACTTCCCACCCTCCCACCTCCACATGTACATGAAGAAGGTATGAGATCATCATAGTACTAAAGAAATGCAGCTTCCAGACAAAGATATAAACTACTCCACACCAAGAAAACTGAGATAAAATATTATCTTCAAAAGATGTTTTCAAAGCAGACTATCTTCAACATGAGCAGATAAACTCCAGTAAGTAAACTAGGAAATTACCAACAGACCGTAAACTATGCACTTAACACATACTCAGGCCACCACTTACCTTTATGGTACCTGATGTTTACCAATAGGCGATAAAACATGTTTATGTTATCATGCAAAAAATTAGGGAAAAAAACATCATTGTGGGTATGTCATGGTTCAGGCTTGCAATTACAAGCCAACCAATATGATTCCAATTTTACTAAGACATTCTATTTACACAGAAAATAAAAGAGATGCACTCTAACTGGCTCTGTTGGTCAATGCAAGTGTATTAAAAGAAAAACATAGGTATCATACCCATAAGTTACATTATTAAAGTCAGGCTACCCATGCCCCATTTTCTCCTGGGCACAAACCCAGAGATACAGCCAAGTAAAACATTTTTTAAAAAAGGTCATCGGGGGCAGCCTTCTTAAATCTTCCATAAGGCAGTCAGATTAACCTTTTTAAAATGCAAATATAATATCATTGCTCTGAATAACACACTGCAATACTTCTCACCACCTTTAGGCTAAAATTGTACATCCCCTAACATATTAGGTCTTATCTACCTGCCCATAATCTTCACACATGCCATTTTCCCCTCGGGTGTCCCATTTTATAGCTCCTTAGACTTAGTTGGCACTCAGGTACTTATTGAGTTTTACTGACAGGAAATACAGGCATAAACAGGCTAAAAAGAGTAGAAGAAAGGTACAAAAGCAAGTTCCTGAGTCTAATCTCTGATCCTTTTACTTATTGAAATAACCAGCTTAGGTCCAATGAAGGAGTCATTCATGCTAAAACCCCAAGTTAGCAAATGAAAACTTAAGTTTCTATACCTGCTCTCTCAGAAAAAGAAGGCCTAAGTCAACCAACCTTTGCTTGTTTGCTTAGCACAAGTTACCTAACACAACTCCAAAACTTTCCTTTTCTCCATATAAGGAGAATAACCCTGCTTTAACCAGTCAGCAAGCTCCCAATGCAATTTCTTTGCTCTTGTTCACTTTGGTCTAAAAATCTCTTGCCTTGTACAAGCTCTTCAGATCTCCTTTCTATCTGCTAGATTGGATGCTGCCTGATTCATAAATTGCTGAATAAAGCCAATAAGATAGTAGATCTTTAAAATCTACTCAGTTAAATTTTATTCAACACAATTTGGGTTATTGCCCTTATAAAGGAGGCAAAAACAACCTATTAATTGTTGATTAGCCATGGCTGCCTCACTGCAGTTCACTTTATACAGTAGATGCTCTGAGTCAAGCATCCCAACTTTTCCACCTCTACGTATGAACATGAACACAAAAGCACCAAGAGTACTGACTTTAGGGATACCAATATATTGTAGAGTAGACAAATTCACAAATACAGAATTTGTGAATAATGAGGCTCAACTATATGTTCCTGCATCGCAAGTTATATAGGGCTATGGCATTTATTTCACTGTCTAGTTATTTTGCTGGGATTTGAGCTATTCTAAGTCACTAATCACAGATAAAAGTCTTTTCCCTCTCTATCCACTCACATTGTAATTAGCCTTCTTTAAGTTATGTTGTCTTAAAAGGAGTATATTGCTGCCATGTTAGCCTCTAATTCAGTGAGGACCCACCAGGTCCTCAGGGATTGGCACAGAGTCACCTAACATAACAGTCAATAAACACTAAATAAATTAAAGAATACAAAAATCCTTAGCTCTGGTTTGAAATATTCAAAAATACTACGAAATCTGTTCTAAATGATTCTCAAGTACATGCAAAAGTTAGATGTATGCATATGTCTGTATAAAACTTAGCTTATTACTATATTGAAAAGAATCATGCTAGACATATCCAAATACATATTTTATTGTTTAATATATGACACTAAAATTCTATTTATGTACCTTATAATGAAGTTTCTATAAAGGTTCACTAGGTTTTGCAAGGGAACTATCCATGAAACAAATATTTACTAAGCTTCTACTGAATACAAAGCACTTAAGTACTATGCAGGAATAGAAATGTGAGTAAAACTTTCTAACCTCGAAGAGCATACACTTTTCTTTCACAAAAGAAAAAAAGGGGAGTTTCATGGAATTAATGTAGACCAGTAAGTTAAGACAAATTTTTTTTCTTTGAAACATGGGACTTGTGATATGTTTCAGGTTGTTTTTCAGAGCCCAAAATTTAAAATAAGCCCTTCAATTTCAAATTAAATCAAATTGCATTCTTTAAAACACAGAGCTAATATGATGAAAATCTCTCTCAAGTGGGATGTTTTTTTAAAGACAGGAACTCCACCTGAAATAAGCAACTTTCCCAGCTGTTTCAATTCTTAATTGTGGGTGGTTTCTGTGTGGGTGCAAAAATAGGGTGGTTAAAAAAAGTGGAAAACAATAATTCAATTGTCCAACTGAGAGCCATTAAGAAGTAAAATATGCTTCCTCTACAGAGTTCAAAAGAAAATGTTATTTGTATAAACAATTTAGGCATTTGGAAATGTTCCACTTTAATAGATGACTTCCTGATTTATATAACCACATTTAAGTCAGTCGTAATGAGGGTTTATAATAAGTAATAGATTCTCTTTTGATTCAGCAAATGAGAAGGTAATCTGTTTCCTAGGTTTAATAAAAATCACAGGTCTCTTTGGAAGAGTTCTGTTGTAGTTGGTAATGACATTGTCTCTGGTTTGCAAATTTTTTTTCCTAAGAAATGCTCAAGAAAAGTTGAATGGCCACACTCCATCTTAAAATATTAATAATATCTGTATGGATGAATATTTATAGCTCATCACCAAATTCTGAAGAAAACATTTCCAGAAAGTATTTCATAATTTAATACTTTAAAAGATGAATTTTACTGGGGCATCTGGGTGGCTCAGTAGATAAAGCATCCAACTTTGGCTCAGGTCATGATCTCACAGTTCCTGAGTTCGAGCCCCACATCAGGCTCCACACTAATAGTTTGGAGCCTGCTTGGGATTCTCTCTCCCCTCCTCTCTCTGCCCCTTCCCCACACACACATTCCTTCTCTCCTCTCAAAATAAATAATACACTTTAAAAGTTTAATTTTATTAGTTTAAGTTGAAGACAATAGGTTCTTTTTTAGTTAAAATCACTTATGATCTTTTAAGTACATTTCCTGGGTTTATAAATATACCAGTTATTATTTTTAACCTGAAACACAGGTTACTACCTCAAAGTGTTTTTATGCTATATAGGAATCCTTTTAAAACACACAAAGGAAACCATTTGCCATGCCTCTCACCCTGGACTATATTCTTATTTATCACTTGCAAAACTGGATTGAACAGTACCTTTCCATTGGACCTAACAGATGTATCCTCGAAGTGGATGGATTTATTTGGCAAAAATTTATGCATTCATTCCCCATAGTAACTTCTCTAACAAAGAAAATGAAAAAGGAACTTCCAACTACTCCTTTGAAAAATTTCTTCCACTTCACACCCTCTGAGCAGGCATCAATGATCACTCTCAGGCTCCTGTCTATACATACCAAAGTGATTCAGACTTACAGTTAAGTCACTTTACCACTGTATCACACTTCTGAGAGGTAATCAAACAACAAATATTTGCACCTAGGCAAAGCACTCCTGGCTCAGGAAGACACAATGAAGCCCTTGTGACTTGAAATGTCACTATTTTAAATTTGTCTTAGTCTCACCTTTTGACATATTCTCCTAAAGAAGGAACAGGAAAGAACCTAAAACGTAGAGCACACTACAGACAACAGAGTATAAAAAACTTGGTTCGGTTTGAGTTACCATCCATCCATCTAAACACATATAATTTGTACACAGGTTTCCATATAAAAGGTTTTTTTTTTTTAAGATGTAACAGGTCTTCATTCTAAGAACTATTAAGCACTAACCATCATTATTGCTATGTCTGCATACCTGCATTCAAAACAGTAAATACATGAACCAGAATACATAGTTATGTCAGAAAAATGTGAGCAATTATTACGAATGTATTTTGATCTGAATTACCTAATTGATGGCCTCATTTCTCCACTCAGAGCTGGGAGTTATAACCTTAGTTGACAAGTGGTTGTGTGTTGTCTGTCTCTACCACAGGAATTTTCTGTTTAGGTGTGTCTAAAGGAATGACGTCTCCACCTAAAATATTTACTAGCAAACTGACTCTCCTTCTTGGTAAATGTTTAATCTCTTAAGAGCAAGGTTCATGTTGTCCAAAACTTTCCTGAGAGTTACCACAGGCCATCATACAACATTGCTAACCAAGCTGTTTATGCACAATTGCAAATGGACTTTTCAATGGTTTCCAAGATTACATAGAATGAACAAGATCTGCCTCATATTAACGACTCATATTTTTATTGGCACTAGTGCAGGCTGACTAATATCTGATTTTTAATCTAGACTTTTAAGACTTTGGTTAAAAGTGGTTTCAAATTATAGGCACCAAATACAGGAACAAAACAAAGTAACTTTCAATCCCCAACCCTGGTATGGATATAAATTCTGAAGTGATAAACTAAGATTTACAGCCCTTTATTATCCTATACTCTCACATGCTAAATTCACCTAGCAAAACAACCTGTCTAATAGGTAGATTCACATTAATAACTTTGAGCTTCTATTGTTTGAACGAGCTAGTGTAAACAGTGTTTTTAAATGGACAGTATTTTATTTTTTGTAGAGATAGCCTTTATTTCCTACTAGTAAGGTTTTAAGGCTAGACATGACTTTGGAAGTTATCAATTCCCATGCATGTCTTCACACCAGTACTGACACAGTGGGCATCGATTTTTGCATTTACACACATATTACTTACTATGTAAATATAGTTAAATGATGGTACATTTGGTATCTGGTCTACCCATATAATTCTTTAAGAAGGATAGAGTCTTACACCAGTTTGTAATCACTCCATACCCTCCCTCACCAATTTGTAAGCCCCAAATGTCCAGCTGGTGAACTCCTAACTCCCTCCTAACTCAAGATCTTTAGTCAGTTCAAAAACTAAAGCAGTATACAAAGCAGGCAATTAGAGCAGCTGTGAGAAGTTAAGTTGGATGGATTCAACAAGCTGCTTCCCACCAGGCTAGCTCTGTAATTGGCAGATAAAAGGGAGCCATCAAAAGCTCACGTGCAGTTCACTTATCCTTAGAGAAGAGGAGTAATGACCTCTAACTGCTCTTAAATGGAAAGGAGGGTGCTAAAGAGAGAGCTCAAGGATGCTGTCTTGCTTGGGACTTCAATTCTGGAAACAACTGACTGGTTCTCTGAGCCTGAGAAATTCCAGACTGGGTCCCAGACAACTAATTACGTTTTGCTCCCTTCCAAGCCTGCAATGTCTCACTAACGCTGAAAATTAAACAAACAAACCCCAGCAAGCACAAGTCCAAAAGGGTGAGAGCAGAAGGGGACACATGAAGAGTGGGACTGACTTACAGACCAGACACAGGCCTACACATCTAAAACACCCCCGGAACAGCTTCCACAAATTAGGTAATTGTATTGATATGGAAACAGCACCTTCTTTTCCTTACTTTGCTCAGAATCTGTTTTTCGCCATATTCCACTGTAAGCACATTGAAAGCAGACATCTTATTCATCTTCCTACCACCTTCCCACCCATTCCCACCACAACTCACAGACAAAAAGTCTGCAAATGTCTTGACTTTACAAGTTATTTTTCATTGACATTGCTTACTTATAAAGAAGGAGTTTTTGTAAGTCATCGTTTTTAGTGGTTACATCATTGGTAAGTCTCAAAACTCCTCTGGCTGAGAGTGTCATGCTATTATTACTCAATACTACGTACGAGTCACAGCAGTCCCTATTTCATTCCTCTTATTAAATCAGAGGAATAAGAGGCTGAAACTGGGGCTTCAACATGCTATTTTAAACAAAGCTGAAACTATGTACCTTCCCATACAGAATTAAACCTGATGAGAAAAATAAAAATAAATAAAACTGATAAAGGTGGGTAAGGATAGTTCTTTGCACTGAATCCACTCCAGCCTTACCCAACAGTGTCAGGGATACATTCCTAGGTCACTGTCCTTGGAATGACAACTTGCAATATCCTCATCATTCCTTCAGGTCAGAAACAGTTATTCAAGTCTTTTCCTCTTTCTTACACAGTTATTTCAAAATGTTTAGAATGTATTTGAGGGCTCAGATAAAAAGTGTTGGGTGGTGAGGATATGCGAACATACCTGTATTTTTACTTTATTTGTTTCTTACAATTTTTTTACAATACTTTTTGCTCTAAGTTAGGTTTTCCTAATAAAGTTTTAATGTTTAATTCAGATTCCCAATAACAGGAGCTACATAAGTCTCCTGATTGAAAGCAACAAGCAATATTATATCTACCCCTACATAGCATTCATCTTCTGTCCCCCAATCTTTTATCTAACTCCTTTGAGCCCCCAAAATACTAGAATTTCATCCACCATTCACTGCCCACCATAAATGTTAACCTACTGATCAATTCACACTTTTCAAATCTAATCTGGAAGAGCCACAACAACATCCATTTAGCCAAAGTGGAAAGAGACAAGCAGACCAATGTTGAATATCAAATTCACCACAATCTGGGAAAATCACCTAACATGCCTGAAATGCTGCAGGGCATGTATTTAAAAACCCTACCACTGCAGTTACATGTGACTTCAAGAAGGTATTGTAAGTAAGAAGTTTAATGGAAATTAAGAGAAATATGCAGAAATGTTTACTGTACTCTTTAGCAAGACCAACTACAAGAACCTTAAATGTTCTAGAGTTTATTTCATAAGTTTATGTATAGGAACCTGATGGAATAATTTGAAGTCATGAAATCATTAAGAATCATAATATCTATGAAAACCCAGAAGTATTTACCATAATCTTCTTTAAAAGAAAACAAATTTATATATATATATATAATATATATATGTATATACATGTATACATATACAATATGTATATATATACACATATATAATATGTATTATATATATATATTATATATAAGTAAAAAATTAAAGTTTATAGGGAAAACTATGTCACTTATTCAACAATTTAAGGGTCTACCATGAGTCAGGCCCTAGGTCAGGGGCCAAAGCTAAAGTAGTTTTAAAAAAAGAAAAGACAGATCTGGCCTCTGCCTTCTTTGAACTACAATTACATTACTAAGTGAAAATAAATGTTATTATATAAATATGTGGGTTTTACTTTTTCTAAATAATGGTGCTAACATAGTAGTGTTTTAGTAATATAATCTAGGCTTTTTGGTCAGGTGTGTGTTACAAAGCCTATGCTGGTGGCTAGACATTTATGAAACAAATGTCAAGAAGTATTACACAAAAATGACAACCATTGTTCCAAGTGCCAGTGGCACATGATCACTGATGGTGCCCTTTCTCATTCATTCTGTAAAGAAAAAGAAGTCATGCTGTTGAGGCCCCTGTGGCAGTCCTCAACCTTCCAACACGGCTCAGCTACTTTTCATCACAGCATTGAGGGAGGAGGAGTCATTGATGACTTCAAGAGACCAGCTACCTCTATACCCACTCAGAGTAGCTAACACTTCTAAAGGAAAAACCCAAAAAAGTGACCACCTGGCACAGCCCCTCTGAAAGCCTGCCACCTTCACCACCCTGTTGTATGCATAATGCAAATCCCATATGCAGCAAGATCTTGTTGAAGAACTCTGCATTCTGCCAGTGATTTCTCCAGAAGGAACTTTTGTGAATGTAGGCAAGCTAAAGCCACACAGTGAATCCAACTCATTCAGCTTATCTTCTCCTGAGAGCCTCTTTTTGGTGGGGATAAAATTGCCTTTTCCTCTCACAGCTAGGTTTGGACTTGCTACTTAGGTTTTCAGAAATAAAAATATACGGTTTATGAATACATATATAACTGACAAAACAATGAAGAAAAAGAAATGGTAGAGGAAGCAGAGGAAGGTGATTGTGGAGGGGCATGTCAGGGATTATGAATCCTTGCTACTCAAAGTATGGTCCATGGACCAGCAATGTCAATATCACCTTTAAGTCCGTTAGAAATGCAGAATCACACACTCCACCTGAGATCTTCTGCATCAGAATCTGCATTTCATAAGATCTCTAGCTGTTTCATATATACATTAAACTTTGAGAGTCACTGTTCAAAACACCTGTAATATTCTGGTTTTTATACCTGGAAGGTGAGTACATTTAGTATTATCTCCTAAATGTACATATTCTATACAGACTTTTGATTATGTGGCATGTCTCTAATTCAGCCTTAAATGGACCCACTATCTACAAACTGTTAAATAAGTAGTGATTGTTAAAATGTAGGGAAAAGGAATGCTACATGAATCTGATCTTCAAACAGTAAAATCAGATACAGATTAAAACTTCAGAGATCACATAACCCCACCTCTTCACTTTATGGGAGATAAAACATCTGAATCAGGAATGGGCATGTCTAGGGGTCAGACTGCTTAATTATTAAGGCAAAGTTGGATTAGGGCTCAAGTTTCCTGATCCTCAGTAATGTTCTCTATCCTATAGTAATACTGGTTTAGTACATCATAACTGATTTCTTTCTTTATAAACAAATACTCATGTTAAAAGAAAAATCAAGCTGGGGCACCTGGGTGGCTCAGCTGGTTGAGTGACCGACTTCAGCTCAGGTCATGATCTCGTGGTTTGTGACTTAGAGCCCTGAGTCGGACTCTGTGTTGACAGCTCAGAGCCTGGAGCCTGCTTTGGATTCTGTCTCTCTCTCTCTCTCTCTGCCCCTCCCCCACTCATGCTCTCTCTCTCTCTCTCTCTCTCTCTGCCTCCGAAATAAATAAACATTTAAAAAAATAAAAAGAAAAAAGAAAAATCAAGGGGTAGGTGCCTGGGTAGCTCAGTTGGTTAAGCGTCTGACTTCAGCTCTGGTCATGATCTCACAGTTCTTGAGTTCGAGCCCCACATCAGGCTCTGTGCTGACAGCTCAGAGCCTGGAGCCTGCTTCAGATTCTGTGTGTGTGTGTGTCTCTCTCTCTCTCTCTCTTTCTGCCCCTCCCCCATTCATGTGCGCACATGTGCTCTCTCTCTCTGTCTCTCTCTTTCTCTCTCTCAAAAATAAACAAACATTAAAGAAAATTTTTAAAAATAAAAATTAAAAAAAAGGAGAAATCAAGGGGCACCTGGGTGCCTCAGTAGGATCAGCATCTGACTCTTGATTTCAGCTCAGGTCATGATCCCAGGGTCCCACATTGATCTCCATGCTCATTGCACTGAGCATGGAGCCTGCTTAAGATTCTCTTTCTCTCTCCCTCTGCTCCTCTCCCTCACTCATGTACTCTCTCTCTCTAAAATAAAATTTAAAAAGAAGAATACATTTTTAAAAAGAGAGAAACCGGTCTTACATTTTTTAAAAAGTAAAAGAATTCTTAAAACCAGTACCTTGTATATTTAATGGTGGATGTCCAATATGTATTTGAGCGAATGATTCACTTTGAGGCAGAGACAAACATTGTTATCTACCTCTTATCAAAGGGCTAAGCTAAATTATAGAATGATGAATAAATAATTTCCTTATGGAAAAAACAAGAGTTCAATTTTTAGACAGTATATAATACTCTCCTCTACAATAACCAAAAATTGCCCTAATACTTTTATTAAAGTCAGAATATTTTACATGTTTAGTATTTGGGTATGTGAATCTGTTTGATTTCAATGAAATCACTATCTGAAGCAGGACTTTTAAATTACATAGAATATTAAAGAACAGTAGTACTCACCAATACTAATTTCATCATCTGTTTCAGCATCACCAATACATTCAAATTGGAAATCTTGCAGTGACTGGGAAAATTTCTGTACTGCCATAGACAGATCTGCAATTAAAAAGTTTTAAAAAATAATAAGTTGAAGATACCATGAGATACTCTAGAGTTTCCATGTGTATTATTATGTAACTCTGATTTTAATACTATATTTACCAGAACCTTTCAAATACTAGCTTGACAAATTTAAGCAGAATTTAAGAAGACTAGTAAAGAATTATTTTAGGAACTGGATCTGCTCTGCTCACTGGGGATTTGCCCATGTAAGAAAGTTTTTGGTGCTAGTTGTGTATTATATGGAAGCCAATTCCCAAAGCCTTTGTGAAAGAACTACCATTCATTCCCTATAAATGGAGCATTGATTAAAAAAAAAAAAAAAAAAAAAAAGAATGCTACTAAGGTTGCTGGTGGGGTGGGGTGAAAGGGAGGGGAAAGCAGCCAACCTTTGATTAGAAAGGGTCACCAATATATAGACTATAGAGCAGGTAGGGAATGTGTTTTTAACCAATAAACTACTGAATTAGGTCTCCTAAAGTGAAAGGCTACCTGAAAGGCTATTTACAAATAACCTTGTAATTTATAGGGGACCTCAAGCTAAATATATTCTTCAATCCAGGCTTCAGCCTGAATAAAGTCCAGAGTGTGACTAAATCCAGAAGAATTCTTTATTCTTGGAGAGAATAAAGTAAAGCCCAGAATAATGAGAAGTAAATCCCTGGGATACAGCCTAACAGAGTGATTAAGAATGCAGACTCTGGAGCCAGGCTGCCTGGGTGGAAATCCAAGTCCCACCAAGTATTTGCTATGTGACCTTGGGCAAATTATTTAACTCCTCTGAGCCTCTGTTTCCTCATCTGTAAAGAGTGAATAATAATGGCATAACCACCATAGAGTTCTTTCAAGGACTGAGCAAATTAATGTTTGCAAAGGATTCTGAACTGAGCCTGGCATTTAATAAACACTGTATAAGTTTTTTAAGTAAAATTATAAATCACTCTGAGAGTGCAGCATCACGGAGGCTTTAAAGGTTCCACCTCTCAGAGCCACTCTGATCATCCATACTAACCTTTCCACAGAAGTCTGTGCCAGTAGGAAAACATACTTTTCTGGAATTCACTATACACTTCACTTAGTGGTATTTCCCATGGGTTCAAGTCCAATACGTGAACTCTTAATTTTAATTTAAGCAACAGGACCCAATGAAGACTCTCTCCTTAACTAGTGTTTAGTCAGGCTCCTCCGAGCCCTCATCTTGTCTAGTTTTCTGCCTTGGCTCTCAGTCCTCACTCGGCCTACAGAGCCCAGTTTTAGCAAGAATCTTGCCAAGTCAGTTTAGAGAAAACTCCCCAACTCTGGATACCCAACCAAAATCTTCATCCCCTACATTTAGTCCTTCACCTGCCTTCACCAAGAATCCTCCTTATCTTTGATGTCTTCTCCTAGTAAATGGAATGGTGTTCCATCCACCAACACCCGCTCTATCCTGGCCTCAAGCCTGCTCCTTGGCTATAAATCCCCACTTGTTCTTGTTGCATTCAGAGGTGAGTATGCTCTCTCTCCCCTATTGTATGTGGTAAGCTTGACACCTTTAGCAGTCTTGAATAAAGTCCTCCTTAACATTTTAACCAGTGTCAGCATAATTTTTTCTTTAAGAGAACACTTGTGATCTTGTGCCTAGACATGACGTCAGGACTTACTGTGGTAACCCACCATTCACGAAACCGTAAGCAGCTATCAATGTAAGTACTCATGAATGAACAGATCTTCAAACATTAAGGTCACTTTTCTGTGTCACTATTACCCAAAGAACTCACCAACACCCTGAACAAATACAATTTTGAAGATGACAGGCCTCAAGCTTCAGAGAGGCTCTAAAAAAAAAAAAATCAAAATACACACACGAGACAGATTTTTTGAAAAAACAAATTATTCTCTGGAAAGATGATGGTACTCATAGATAACCCCTCTTTTCACAAGAGGACTAAAACTTTGGGCCAGCTACACATTCTGCTTGAGAGGTACTTTCAATTTAAGAGAGAAAGTTTTAGGGGCACCTGGATGGCTCAGTAGGTTAGGCGACTCACTTCGGGTCAGGTCATGATCTCACAGTTTGTGAGTTCGAGCCCCATGTTGGGCTCTGTGCTGACAGCTCAGAGCCTGGAGCCTACTTCAGATTCTGTGTCTCCCCTCTCTCCACCCTTCCCCTGCTCACGCTCTGTGTCTCTCTGTCTCTCAATAATAAATAAATGTTTAAAATTTTTTTTTAAAAAAGAGAAAGTTCGATCAGCTTAAGAATGTCTCTGGACTGGACTTTCAAGAAGAAAGATGAAGCGAGCCTTCTTAATGAATTAATAGTCAATGAAAACACAAACACTTTATTAGAACTAGACTTCACCAATTACCTTTGAGGCCTTGGACAATCATCCATCCTTCTATTTTTTCTTATCTTTACAATAGAGCAGTAATACTGATCTCACAGGATTGTTCTAAAGACTAAATGAAGTATGTGCCTGGTACATACTAGGCAACTCAATAAGTGGTATCAGTTATTATCATTCAAGTCCAGCTCATAAAAGTGGGGAAGTTGCCTGGCCTTCCAGACAGAAGTGCACTGTGCAGAAGTACGCATTTATCTGACGGTGCACAGCTCTGATACGATGGGTAGAGAAATCATAACACCCTACATCAAATGTTATGAGAAGACAAAGAAAGAAAGTAGACTCCTGGGATATTTTAAGCCAAGCTATATGTGCATACTCTCCCCGAGACAGGGAAAGCATCCCATTTAATGTCCCTGTATTTTTCTATGTACAATAAAAAGAGCTTATGGTAAAATGGATTTGAAGTCAAAGAAGCAATTCCTACAGTAGAGTTGAGATGAGGGATGGTACATACAGGTGAAATCAGTGTGCTTACGAGAACTCTGTAAGAGAGATCGTTCCTTCTCTACCCTCCTCACCACTAATTCCTCTCAGTTTCCCCTCAAATTCAGTGAGCTATCTGGAAGCTTTGTTGAAAGGAGCTCTGGCACAACATCCCACAACCGACCACTTATTCCTGAACTACTCTTTGCTTGCTCCTTCACTAAGAAAGATAAGCTGCTTTCTCCTTTCATAGACATCACAGTGGGTGCACTAGAATAATGCCTGTCTCCAGACAAGAACACAGGAGCCCACTTTACCGGCTACTCTTGTCAACATAGCCAAGTGATTGAGAGTGTGAGTTCTAGCAGCAGATTACCTGGGCTAATTTCCTGCCTCTACCTATCAGTGACATGACTGTGGGCAAGTTCCTTAACTTCTCTGTACCTCAGTATCCTCATCTGTTAAGTGGAACAGAATGTGTCTCTCAGGGTTACTGTGAGGAGTAAATGAGTTAAATATAGATGAAGAACTTAAAACAGTGTCTGGCACATTGTTAAGCATTTAAAACATGTTGGCTAATTTTTATTTAAGCCTTCCATTTGGGTGGAGTAATGTCATTTCCTCAGTAAAGATGAGGCTCTATACTTTCTGAATTCCCCATAATTCTGAACTTAAAAACATTAAAATACAGATATGTTAACTTGTAAAAAAAAAAGTGTTGGCTATTTCCATGTAAACATCTTAGAAAAGAAAAAAAATGTTTCAGGAATAAAGGTAGCAGCTATTAGACCTTAGATAACCTTGGAAAGTGCGCAAAAAAAAAAAAAAAAAAAAAAAAAAAACCCACCTGTTGACAGCAGTTTCAAATTCTCTCTTACTGCACTCCAATTGGGCTATGATGGAGACAACCTGATTATTCAGTATTTGAGTAAGAGATACATGTCTATTTCAACACTAGAATGAAAACTGCACAAATGATCTCTGCATAGTCCTTTTGGGAGCATAATGAGACAAAATTATATTTCAAAAACTTGGTTCTCAAGTTAATTCAGATAACAATTCCAAAAATAAAGGGAAATTCAAAATGTGACTTATTTTCAACTTCAAGTGTCTGGGTTCTTGATTTTCCTTTTATTTGTTCTCCTTTTCTAAAAACCATAGTAATAATGCGGTCAAAAATATTACCAAGATAAAGAACTTGCCAGATATTTTCTGCCAGTAACATTGGTCAGTCTGCAAAATGAGGACTCCAGCTCACAGCTTTTAATCTTGGCTCCATGTCACTCTGAACTAGAAAGCACAACACCTTCAACTGACTTGAAACTGCTTGAAACATACTATTCCCTAAATGTCCAAAATTCCTAAACAATGCCCAGATGCATACAACAGAAGTACCGGTTCTAAAACCTTCTAAATAAAATTGATTCACATCTGATTAAAACCTAATTTTTAAAATTCTATTGTTGAATTTTAAAGTATCAAAATGTATAATGATAAGAACCTACATTTTCTCTTAAATACAAAAAGAAAGATCAAGTGTATAAAACATGACAGAGAATTCTAGTTTAGGCAAAAGTGTCTCTTTCTCCCTATTTCTATTAGAACTTGAGAACAAACAAGAAAAAAATCCCAGTCAGAGCTGCCTGGCCACATTCTAAGGTGAATGTAGAGGAATAACATTTACTAACAAGCAAGACTGTACATAGTAAAGATGTCATTAAGTAGCACGCGTACCATATCTTTTCCGTTTGTCTAACCTGCAAGTTAAGCACGGATGTCTTCACATGTATTCACACTAAGTTGGAAGAAATTACACTAGGCTTTAATTATTCAGGAATGTTTTTATATCAAAGAGTTAACCTGTAGCACCCATGATTAGATGATGCAAATGAAACATTAAACTTCATTTCATTAGAGAAATAAAACACACTTAGTAAATAATTATAACTCTTCTTATACATTAGGAGCCGCCTTTTACTTTAGAAGTGTTAATGAAATTATTTTTACAATGTTATCTATGGAGGTGAGCTATATTTATGTCAGAGCAAGTACAACCAGCAAGTCTACTGGTACAAGGCAGTTCTTCCTGAAATCCAGTTGATCTGAGATTGAATTTGAGATTCAGAGGGGCAATGTGTTGCAGACATATGTGTTGTAGAATTATACTCACACTACCATGCAGAAGGCAGACAGTACAAAGCAACAGGAATACAAAGGTAAACATAAGATATAACCTTTCCTCCAAAAGGGCGCAGTCCAATAGGAACATGGGGCATGTAAATAAATCCTATCATAGGTCAATTGATAAAGTGTCTTACAGAGGTTAATAACACCATCACTACAGGGGCACCTGGGTGGCTCAGTCAGTTAAGCATCCAACTTTTGATTTCGGCTCAAGTCATGATCTCAGAATTCATGAGATGGAGCCCACAGCTCTGAGCTGACAGCACAGAGCCTACCTGGGATTCTCTCCCTCCCTCCCTCTCTCTCTCTCTCCTTCTAAATAAATAAATAAATAAATAAATAAATAAATAAAACTTAAAAAATAAATAAATAACACCATCACTACAGATGGTACTTACTACATGCTGGATACTTTTCCAAGTACTTAATGTAAATTAAACCATTAATTCTCAAAACAGCCACAAAAAGCAGATATTATCACTCCAACTTTACAGATAAAAAAACTGAGGCACAGACAAGTTAAGTGACTTCCCCAAGTTCATACAAGCTAGTAAATAACAGAGCCAGATTTTCAACCCAGGAAGCCTGGCTCCGGAATCCCCATTTAACCATATTGCCACACTGCTCTGCACATAAAGGAAGCAAATAAGAAGGCAAAATCAGGGGTGCCTGGGTGGCCCAGTTAAGCATCTGACTCGTTTTCAGCTTGGTCATGATCTCACAGTTCGTGAGTTTGAGCCCCACATCAGGCTCCATGCTGACAACGCAAAGCCTGCTTAGGATTCCGTCTGCCTCTCTCTGACCTTCCTCTGCTTGCTCTGTATCTCTGTCTCAAAATAAATAAATAAACATTTACAAAAAAAAGAAGAAAAAGGCACAGTCAGTTCTGCCTGAGTGCATAGGGGAAGGCTTCTCACAAGAATCAATGAAAACAGAGACTTAAAAGATTTGACAACACACTAGGCATGGCCAAGTTTACAAAATGTACAGGATCTTCCAAAAGGCATCTTCTACCTACATATCCAACCACACCTATCCACATTCACTCCAAGCTGGGGTACTGGTTAACACTAGAAACAAACATCCAGTCTCTTATGTTTATATTGTTATTCCACTTTCTAGAGATATACTCTTCTTCATGGTCTCTTTCAAGAATTCGCTCAAGCTCCCATTTCCTCCAAATATCCCTTCCTGATCCCTTCTAGTTTAGCATAATCTCCTCTTATATTTTCCACTCCATGTTGTGACTCGCTTGCTATGCATCCTCTATTTTACCTTTTACCCTATTCACCCTGTTTTAAATAGTGTAATAAAGGTAGGAAGTTTTATCGTCTACAAATACTATCCAAGTATTCAGCACCATTTCTTATACACTTGAGCTCACTTTTTGAAAGCATGAATCTCTGTAAAGTAGATAAATTCTTTCAACTTTCCGGATTCCTTTCACCTTCCCTTCTCCTTACTCTTGCAAACACCTGATGTGGCTTTTCAACCACTGGTAAAATGTGGATTGTCAACTTTCCAAAAATAGTAAGTAATAAAATGTTTTTCTATTTACAAGAAGCTTTGATATACATTCACAATAATGATAGCAAGAGTATTGATAAGATGTTTTATTATTTCAAAACTCTTACATATTTTTTCCTAATTCTCACACAAAACTATGAGGGCTGACACTCTGAAATTTAAGTACTAACTTAATTAGCCCAATGTCTAAGGAGAGCTGGACTCCAATCTGGACAGGTCTTCTACTCCCCAAATATGACATTCTCTCTGCTACATACCACAGCTAATTCCCAATGACTAACAGGCACTAAAACCAGGGAGGGTGTGCCCTTTAACAACATCTAACTAAGCCTTTATCTGCTCTATAAACTCTAAAATAGTAAGACTCCAAGTATGGAACTATACATTAGAGCTAGCTATGCTCATTAGCATGATATAAGGTAGCAGCAAACATACGTTAGATAGTCATTATGAAACACCATGCTAGAAGCCAAAGGACACATACAGCATTCTTACACTTTCTAATGCCACAAGATAACTGAATAATATTCTAGGTGTTAAGCTTTTTGAAGGTAGATATATATTCTTCATCTCATTTTGCCCTTAGTGCCCAATAGAAAGCAGACTCAAAAGAGACCAGAGGGACCAGAAATACAGAAGTGTACACCAATGTGTTAATATAAAAATCCACTATAGATTTTACTTTACTGAAAAGCTTATGGCATTGGGAACATACATGAGTATAAATGGAAGCCTTAACTTACTAAAAAGTATACTGAACACTACACAGCAGAATATTCAAGAAATTATCCACTAAGCCTGGGTTTTTAACACCTGCAGTTATGTTTTTAGTGTTCTCTCTGAGAGCCACAATTGTCAGACTGATAGATGGAGAAAAGTCAAAGGAAAAGAACACTAGGTGTGGTCAAGTATTATAAAAATGCAATGAGAACTTGTCAATAAAAATCATTTCTATGGCTCTCATCTAAACAAAGTTTTAAATGCCCACTTTGTTATTTCCCTATTTACATAAATGGGTAGAAAATACTGGTTGTCCAGTATTAACAGTTAAAGAAAAGTCTTCATAAAGAAGGTCCAGGACAAAGCTTAGTACTACTAGTCACTCAATATATGTATCTTGAGCTAAAGTGAAAATGAGTGACTTACAGTAATGGGATCAAGCAATTTTCTTTCCTTGCAGGCCTTGAGAAACGCTGTTGCATGTAGCAATAGCCATGTTCACAGGAGGTCACCGAAGACAAAAATCACAGAGGGCAATGGGGCACTGATGCCGTTCTTCATCCCTCTGGAAATGCAAAAAGAACAGACTACTCTCGGCCACTAAATTAACTTGCTGTATTTGCGAATGGAACAACATTGCTTTGGCACTGTAAAGTTGGCCTAGCTTTAGATGTCTTCATTCATTTTTATGCTATATGTGTGTTCAGGGTATTATTTCTGGATCCTGTTTTGGATAAATGTACCTTTGTGGTAGCCAGTGTAAGTCAAAGCATCTGTTTTCAGTGATAAAGTCTTATGTGATGAATGTTGCTCAGATCTGGGAAGAAGTCCTTCATTAGAATCAATCATTCTTTCATGTCATGAATTAAGTGTGCACATGAGTGGAACAGATATGGTCACCAATCCTGGGACCTCCACGTACTGCATGCAATGTGTCTTAGAGCAAGCACTTAGCTTCCCTGAATCTCAGGTTCTACATGTACAAAAAAAAGATAGTAAACCCTTGTGAGACTGTCATGAATATTACACAAAACTAGCTTAGCACAGTGTCTGGTACAGAACAGAACAAACTTGAAATACTGGTTCTCAACAAATGTTAACTATTAAACCACTATTTACTAAGATGGCAAATGCAGAATATGAAATATTTTCATTGTAAGCATAACACATTTAGTCTGTGAATTAAATTACTATCTTCAGGACAGCTTCAGTGAAAAAAAAATAGTGGTGCTGACCTCTAAGACCAGTTTGTAATCCCATAAGTGATATGTGTCTGGCAAGTAGCTCCATAAGATTCCAACCTAAAAACAAACAGGAACCAACAGTTGGGCAGATTTTATCCGCAGTTTCAATAAAGCTACAAATTCCATGAAAATTAAAAATGAAAACCCACAAAGGCTTCACTGCTACTAGAAGTAAAGTTAAAAATAGAAAGTTCAAAGTATGAGTAAACCACCCATCTTTCTACCCTGGGGGAAAAACTTGAAAAAGGAAGGGTAAGGAAACAATGGCACACTGTAGTTTCTCAGGATTCTCTCCCTTCCTCAATAAGCATTCCTTTGCTGCCTTTGACTTTTCTCTTCCTCACACTCACACTTTCCTTTAGTATGATTAGTCCTCAGTCACCTTGTTTTACCCCAAAACTTGTTTTCTTTCAAAAAGTACTGTACATTGGGGCACCTGGGTGGCTCAGTTGCTTTAAGCAGCCGACTTCGGCTCAGTTCATGATCGCATGGTTTGTGGGTTCAAGCCTCTGAACAGCTCAGAGCCTGGAGCCTGCTTCAGATTCTGTATCTCCCTCTCTCTCTGCCCCTCCCCCACTCATGCTCAGTCTCTGTCTCAAAAATGAATATGTTAAAAAAAATTTTTTTTAACCACTGTATATTTATATGCAGGAAACTCCAAAGTGGGGGTTTAACTCTGAATGCTGCACTTCCAAGCAAAATTGAATAAAATATCCCCTGCCTTTTTTTGATTTAGGTAAAAAACACTGACATGGAGAACTTTGCAGGTTTCCTAAGCTTCCCAGCAACACAGGATGTCCTGGCACATTTTCCTGGTCTACTATCCCACCCAAACCTCTCCCTAGTCCAATCACTCATTTCCTACTACTTGCCAAGCACCTACAACTTACACTCTTACAGATACAGCAACAGTGAAGTGTTTTAGTGTTCTACCCTCACCTCCAGCCCACTTTTCTTTTGACTACCTGAAGTATCCTATCGAAGATAATGACTCAGGAAGAGTATTTAGTGTTACCTTACCTTTCATGTCACACAGCAGCCTATTGCTAATTCTTAAAGCTTACTTTTTCAATCAGCACCTTCTTGATATTATATACCAAACACATTTGTGATAAAATTGGACTAGTTAAATTACCTTCTTAAAGCACCACATGAGTTGTTACCTACTATGCAATTCAAGCATATCATCTTTCTATTAGGTTTTTCAGGACATCTTTTTTCTCAAACTTCTTTACATCCTCAAATATGCCTTGGCCAAACAAACCACTCTAAACTTTAGTTCTCTCAACATCCATGAAGTCATTCCCCATGTTGGAAATATTCCTTTGCTTTCTGTTAATGACCTTCAAATATCTTCAAATACAGAGGTACTCACAGCTCTGCTGTGAAGCTTCATCATACCTCAAAGAACATCTGGCTATACTTGAAGATGAAGCATGTAGCTCCCTTCAGTCTTTTTGAAGCAACTTTAAGACCCACCTCTCCAGATTAATCTAAAAGCCACTCTAAATAATCCAGTCATAGCAACACATCTGCTGGTTTACAGATATCAAATACTGACATGCCTTATCATACACAATAGTATGTCAAGAGTTCACAAAGCCATGGATAATTTTAGTGTTATGTTCTTGGTGTTGTAACTTTTACTAGAAAACTGGAGAGATAGAACCTCATTAGTTTTATCCTCTTTCACATATTTTTGAAAGTACATATTGTGAGTAAACCAAGAGTCATGTGAATTAACTTATATTTTGTTACTTCCATCAAGGCAGCCAGTTCAGGCCATGTCCTCAGACTGAGGGTATATTTTCCCCTCCTCTAGTAGAAAATTTTGAGAACTATTACATTACTGTCATATACTGCCTTTTTGATGTCTACTGATATACCGTACAAGTTTACATTCTATTATTATTACATATTTGTGTCCAAGTCCCATAACCTTCACCAAACAGCAAGCCTGTAGAGGGCAGAGAATCTCTCTAGTTTTTACTGCAACCAGCACAGAGTCTTGAAAATAGGAAGTTAACAATAAACACATTACAATGCATGAATTCAAAGGATTTAGGAAAGGTAAACTAAGGCTTTTCCAGGACTGGCAAAAATCAATTCCAGATAAGAAATGATTTAGTCACAGACTTGCCTCTAGCTATAAAAGGTGCTAGGAGGAACAGAGAAAAACCAGAGCCCCAGCAAAACAACATACCTAATGATCTGAACATCAAATCAAGTACAAGAAATCTGAGAAGCCACAGAGAACAGATACAAGATTCTTTCATTTAAGATCTTTTGGCAAGCTGGGCAAAAAACAAAGCAGTGGAAACTGACAAAACCAGTCCAGATATTTTAGGTACTAACCTAAAATCTCACCCTTGTCTTAGAAATCCAACTCTAAAAATGATTCTGGTGGTCTAATCAAGCTTGATGAGGAGAATATTCAGTTAAAAAAAATTAAAAGTTCCATAAACTTAAATCATTAGAGAAAGCTAGCACAGATTCTTATTTCCTTGTATCATTTTCTAATACAAAGAAGTCCTATTAAAATATCAAGAGCAAGATTTCGATGTCAGGCAGCCTACTAGCTGAACTCTCAGTTTTGTTTTGTTGAGAGTACTTAAGCTCTTCAAGTTTCAATTTACCTACCAGCAAAATGAAGATAATATACCCTACTTTATAATGACATACATGCAAAGGGCTCAGCATAGCACACAGTAAGAGCTTGATAATAGTAGTTACAATTATGAAAGCTAATTTTTCAGGAGGAAACCAATGACATGTTATGGTTGGGTCTTGGGTACTAAACCTACATTAAGCTCACCTCTCAGGATTTAAGATAATGCACTATTATACGATAGCAGCAAATTTAATGTAGCCCAAGTACCTGCTGACCAAGAAAATACTAAAGTGACAACAAACATCATTAGTCAAATTGTCTCTGTTCCAAAAGGTAAATTTACAATTTACTTAAGTGTATTTTCCCATCAGCTGTTTACCACCATACACATTAATGAAAGTTATAAGAACACTTATATTGACTCCAACGACAGATTATTAAAACTTCAAATTATTGTCTCAGTGGTTAATAAATTTCTGCACATTCCAGCATTCCTTAAGAAAAGCATTCCTGGACTGAATAATGAACTGTGTTTGACCAAGTGAAGAAACAAGCTAATGTACATGAACCTCTAAAAATTTTGACAACTTTTCACAACTGAAATTGAGTAACAAGTTTAAAATGTGTGCATAGCATAAATGGCTAGCTATGTTTGTGACAGCGTATTTGGGTTTTTCACTACTGTATTTTTATTGATTTTCTTTGGTTAAACAAAAGTGTACAATATGTAATATCATGGCTATAAATGAACAATACAGTTATGGCAAAAGAAATTTTTCCTATAGTTATATGCCTAACATCCTCTTAAAGACTAGAAATATTTTATTATGAATAGTAATTGAAAGGCAAATACATAAGCCTCTGTCTTAGACGAGATGTGTAAGTATGCTGGCATCATGGCTGGTTCTTCCAAAAAGAAATAGAAAAGAACGACTCTGTAAAACAGGGTGGAACTTGGGCTGCCAAGAAATTAAAGGCACAAAGATCATTATTTTCCATGTCCACAATGTTTTTGTAAGTTGCTTTCAACAGACTTGTTATCCTACATATTTACAGACCACTTTTCTGCTATCTTAACCCATTTTGAAACTCTAAAGCTATTTTTTCAGACTATTTCAAGAAAACTACATTTTAACATATTAGACTCCATTGTGCACCTTTAAAGCCAATCCCCCACTTACCCCATCTTTAAGGTATTACAAGAGACCATTTTTATAGGATACACTATTTTACTGTTTTATTCTAAATTCCAAGTATTCTGTTTTTAATAAACTGATTTACTACAGTCATTTACCACCTTCGATACACATGATGAGATTTTTCAAATCATATGTATACCCCCTTATCTCACTAGAACCCTACTGTGGAAACAGACTGAGTAATTATCTCTATTTAGCAGATGAGGAAACTAAGGCCCAAAGTTAAGTGACTTACCCAAGCAATAGAATGAGGGCTGGAATTTGTACAGGCCAAACTTCTTTCTATACTGCTTAAATAAACATTCCTCTTACACCTATAATTCTACCATACAAGGCATAACTCAATAGTAAACAATTGTTTTAAAACAGGATCATTTACAATTTTCCTTATTTTCTCACTTAAAAAAAATCCCTCATCCTTATACCATATCTCCATTAGGTAACTATTTTAACTGCTGGTGTACATGTTATTTACATGGAATGGTCATTATAAAAATGCCTAAGTGGTTTGAGGAACATACACATCATGTTTAAAATATTGTTTTATTTTATGTGATTATGTTCATCAGAAAGCATAAAGATGAATCTCAAATCTTTTATTTCAAAAGAAAACTCATTCACATAAATGCCATGCTGTTTGAGTTACCAGCATGCATACACATCAATGATCTGTACAGTCAGCAACTGCCTGCTGTGATTCTAACAGCTAAGACATATTTAGCCACCAGAGCAGAGGAATTCCAACTGTGTCAACTTGTGCAACTACTTCTGGCTTTGCAGCTTCCCACATTCTGGAAGGCACATTGTCTGTAATTATTTTATTGCTGCAAATAAAAGGGACTTCTCATACAAATGACACACATGATTTATGCCAGGTTTTTATTAGCACATAGACAGTCCATGATTAGTTCACCATTCAATTCAAAAACTTAAACATGTATGTGGTTTTCAGGTCCTCTGACCTGATATTTTTGTCTTCTTCAAAACTTACTAATGTCAGTTCTTCAATTGATAAAAATTTAAGATGATTTTTATATATCACTGTTCATATGTTCTAAGATGCTAAATTATTTTTTTAAAAAGATGTTAAATTATTAAAAATTATTTTAAAAAAGCTCACCATCCAATTTTCAAGATATTAAAATACAGAAACCGTACAACTTTGATTCCATGAATTACTATGTATCTTTATATTTTATACTTTGCTTGGTCATATTGAACAATGGCATCATTCAGAGCATTTGAACTGTCAGGTAAAGGAAAGCATTATCCCTAACCTCAAGAAGCTAATAGCCTAACAAAATAAATAGCACACAAGGCACTACTTCAATTGCCTTCTCCTATCTCTAAATACCAAAGAAACCTAAAACCATGAAGAGCCTGTTCTAGAAATATTGTCTGTGTTGTCCCTAACCATTATGACAGGGGGAAATAAATCCATTCTCTCTAGCTTAACTTCTTATTCCTTGGCCATTTAAAGGACCTGAAGCCTTTATTCAGGCCACCTAGTCCCTTGGGCTTATTTCTGGCAGAGGATCCAAGCTGAAGGGGCTACCAGCAGCTGTGTGCAAACCCCCACTCATCCCTAGAAATACTGAAATAGTGGGACTGTGGGCAATATTTTAACAAGGGCTCTCCAGATAACAAACTAGATAATTAGGCACTAGAGTTTCTATTTTCAGGCTGGAAATTCTTAAAGAGTTATACAACCAAAAAACGAAGTTGTGCATACTGTTCCTATTTGCTCCACAGGCTCCCTGACCACAATTTTTGAAGTATAGAAAATTCTCTATAATCTAAGATTCACATTCAGTTCCAATGCTGTGCAGTGTAGGGAGCCAGATCATTGTGATTCAAGTCAGCAACTTTTAGGATAAATGAAGTTTGTGCACTAGTTATCACAGGTCTGTGGTAGGGGTGGGGCAGGGTAACCACTGTTCCAGCTAATTAATTTAATAACTTAAAATTACATCAGAATAGTGAAGGGTTTGTGTAAACAACCCTGAGAATCCCTAGAAATCATGCCTGTGAATGATTAATATCTGCTATAATAGCAACATGACAAAGAATTACAGTGAATATCAGACTAACTTACCATGAAAATTATTAGATTTCAATGAAATTAAATTTTATATTTCTTTAGTCACATCCTCTCAAACCAAGATAATGAAGAAGTATTGAATAAGTAGAAATCTTTGGGATTTTAGCTTTATTGAGTAGTAAACCTGATATATAATCAGCATATCACTTACATATAAATGGGATTCTCAAGGACTTAAAAGATATTTTTCCTAAATATCTTGACTATTATCCTGCAAACAAATCTGTGCTATGGATTTGTATTACCTATGGAAAAAATCCTTAGTGTAAGCAAGAGTAAATTTGGACCCTGTATCAACTGCAAAGGCAATAAATCCTAAAATAATTAAATCCACATTAAAGAGCTTTTTATTGATAATGTTATGATTCAAGAAACAAAAGACTTAACAAAGTAGTTCCCTTCATCAAAACTTTACCACACAATGCTCATTTAATCAATAAAAAGGTAGGTATTAACTTCCTTATCTATGCAATTTCTACTTCTCTCAGTCTACAAAGATCCTACTTCCTATCATCCAGACAGTTTGGTAAGTAAGAACCAGAGTGAATTTGGAATGTCAGACTACTTGGCAGAATTAAAGACACTGAAAATGCAACTTTCCCTAACCACAGTCAAATAGATAGAAATGTTTGTGAACTTATCAAACCACTAAATTTAGAATCACCTACAAATTATTCAAAGTAGTGCAAGATGAGTTATAATAGTATACTAACTAGCTAAAAGCACTAAAGTGAGACATTACTCAAAATGAAATGCTTTTTCAAGAAGGAATTGGTACATTAATTATCTAAACATAGTCTCACTCCCTTACTCCTTTCAGGTCTTCAAATGTTACTTTCCCAGTAAGGGCTTTCCTGACAACTATTCAAAAGCAGAGTCGCCCCTAAAGAACAGGCATATGCCCACACACTCTTCTATATAACCTCCCCATATTTATTTTCCTTAGGAGCATTTACCACTGACCTATAATACAATGCAGTCATTAATTTGTTTCCTCCAATTACAATATAATTTCCATGAAAGTACACATTTTTGCCTATTTTGTGCACCGTTTAACAAACAGATCTAGGCCTGATACATAAAAGGCACTTAGTTTTGCATAAACGAATGAAACTAAAAGGATATAGTAAGATCCTTAATAGCAGCCTTCTTAAAACAGGATATGTATATCCTGTCGTGGAGTAACATAAGATAAGCACTGCACTTTGTATTATTATTTTTATATGAAAACAAATATGTTATGGAATATTATGGATAAAGTAATTAAAGAACACTTAAAAGAAATTTTGGCTTTGTGGGAGTCTGGGTGGCTCAGTTGGTTGAGCGTCCAACTTCAGCTCAGGTCATGATCTCACAGTTCATGGGTTCGAGCCCCATGTCAGGCTCTGTGCTGACCGTTTGCTCAGAGCCTGGAGCCTGCTTCGGATTCTGTGTCTCCTTCTGTCTCTGCCCCTCCCCCACTCGCGCTTTGTCTCACTGTTTCTCAAACATAAATAAATGTAAAAACAAAATGTAAAAAAAAAAAAAGAAATTTTCGCTTTGTGATAGAATTATACATTGATTAGTCATATAAGGAAAGCGGCATAGGTGTTTAAAATTGGGTATATGTTTCCTCACCTCTCATTTTAGGAATTAATTTTATAGGAATGTATGGAAAGTAATATGCAGGAACTAAAACATCACCACCAATTTTTAATACACCTGAAAGGAAACGTTTCCCTATTTTGCATTCTACTGTCAGGCAATTTTCTTTAGAGCTAACCTGAATCAAGTAATCGGAGATTAAAGTTTTCAGTTTATTTCCTGCAAATATGGAATTGAACTAAGCTAGGGAGAAAAGAGCTAGTGAGTAATCATAAACATAGACAAGTCTCCATTTGTAAGCACATGGGTGGAGCTACAGTCAGAGAAAGAAAATACCATGAATTCACTCATATGTGGAATTTATGAAAACAAAACAAATGGCAAAGGAAAAAGAGAGATTGAAAGACAAATCAAGAAACAGATTTTTTATCCAAAAAAATTTTTAATTTTTATTATTTTTGAGAGAGAGACAGAGAGAGAGAGGGTGCAAGTGGGAGGGGGTGGGGCAGAGAGAGGAAGACACAGAATCCAAAGCAGGCTCCAGGCTCTGAGCTGTCAGCACAGAGCCCGACATGGGGCTCAAATCCACCAACCAGGAGATCATGACCTGAGCTGAAGGCTGACAATCAACTGACTAAGCCACCCAGTAGCCCCAAGAAAAGATTCTTTTTTTTTTAATTTTTTTTTTCAACGTTTATTCATTTTTGGGACAGAGAGAGACAGAGCATGAACGGGGGAGGGGCAGAGAGAGAGGGAGACACAGAATCGGAAACAGGCTCCAGGCTCTGAGCCATCAGCCCAGAGCCCGATGCGGGGCTCGAACTCACGGACCGCGAGATCGTGACCTGGCTGAAGTCGGACGCTTAACCGACTGCGCCACCCAGGCGCCCGAAAAGATTCTTAATTATAGAACACAAACTGATGGCTACCAGAAGGGAAGGAGATGGGAGCCTGGGTGATACAGGTGATAGGGATTAAAAAGTGCACTTGTGACGAGCACCTGGTGATGTACTGGAAGTGTGGAATCACTACAGTGTACATATGAAACTAATGAAACACTGTATGTTTTTTTTTGTTTTTTTTTTTTAAAAAAAAGGAAACATGGCTTGAACTCAAAGTTCCTTAAAGTACCAGTTGGTTTCTGAGATGAAATGAGGACATCCTCAATAGAGCGCACGTTTTTAAAATCAAAATTAGCATTTGTTACACAAAAGATTTTTTTATTTAGTTCTTTCTTTCCCCAGGACAGATCTTAAACATGTCTGATTTCTAGTTTCAATTCCAAATTGATGAAGAGTTCTTTAATACTCTACTATCTACTAGTGCCCTTGTTCACAATGACTAAAAGACCAATATTTATACATACAGATTTAACTACTATGGTTAAGTGTGCCAGGGATCTTACTAATTTGGTAAGAGAGCTTTTCAAAGCATCCCAAATTGACCAGATGAAATTTCACTTATACCCATTTTATCATGTGGTTGTAAGTAGTTCTAAAGGGAATTACCTCAAAGATTTAGAATTAAAATGCTCATCTAACATAACAAACATTTGTGCTTCATGGGACTTCAAAATATGCAGACTTTGGATTATCGCTCACATATAACCGGACAGAAAGTCAGAGGCTAAGGGTTGCAGTCCCAGTTCAACTGGCACTAATTTACTATAAGCATGTGTAGGAGCTAGCGTAGGGGAAGAAAACTACCTATAGTCTTGTTCAAAACAGCTGCCCTTCGCTTTTTGTTTCCTGAAGATATCACTAAGATATCCTCTAAAAGTTTTTCTTTATCAGAAAGAAAAGAAAGAAAGAAAGAAAGAAAGAAAGAAAGAAAGAAAGAAAGAAAGAAAGAAAGAAAGAAAGAAAGAAAGAAAGAAAGAAAGAAAGAAAGAAAGAAAAGAAAAAGGAAATAAAATAGAAATACTGGAAGTCTCGGGTTAAAGCAGACCACCAATGGATTTCTCTCTAAGCCTGGGCATGTCAGAACTGCACACTGTGGTTATAAGTACACATGTAAAATAATGCTTGCTCTAAACTTAGTTAAGAACAAAATAACAATTTTGGGATTAAAGTAAATACTTCTCATACTAAATTACCAAAGTTAATCTCTACTTTCACAATGGAACAACATGGGTAAAATGTCTTCACACAGAGAAATCTGCTTTCTAGGCAGCATGTTGGTAACATGGGTCTTCTAACACTTTCATTTAGGCTTGAAGCAGTTAACTGGTGTGCCATAATTCAAATTCTTTGTAACTGAAACAAGAAGACAAGGAAGCTAAGGCCTTCAAAGTTCGTCAGTGTAGGCTAGGGCCTACAGAGAGAAGTCAAGGGATACATAAAGGTCAGTTACATGGTGGGCATGCTGTAACAGGAAATGGTCCATAAATAGAGTTCCCTTTATCCCACACACTTAACCTTCATGTGTCACAGCTTTTGAGGAGGCATCACATCATGATATATAAGAACAAGGCTCCTTTTTCCCTCTCTCATCACGCGTACTCTGCAAAGTGGCCTTATAGTCTGTCAAATAAGTCTGCTTTCCTATTCAAGCCCATCATGAAATTGGAATGAGAACTCATATCCTCACTCCAGGAACAGCTATGCTTCATACAAACCCTGTCAGCTTTTGTCTTCTCAGGACACAGAAAATATAGTATAACCACAAGCACCCCCTTTATTCTACATATATATTTTTAACGTTTATTTATTTTGATCTTTTATGTTTATTTACTTTGGGAGAGAGAGTGCATGCAAGTGGGGGAGGGGCAGAGAGAAAGGGAGAGAAAGAATCCCTAGCAGGCTCCATGCTATCAGCACAGAGCCAGATGTGGGGCTCGATCTCACAACTGTGAGATCATGACCTAAGCTAAAATCAGGAGTTGGACACTCAATCAACAGAGCCACTCAGATGGTCCTCTACATATATATTTTAAATAATCCAGTAAATAAAGTTCCAAAGCATCACCCAACCTTCTGTCCAACTACAGTAGTCATGGAATCTTGCCTAGAGCAGCAGTCTGACACTGGACCACCGCAGGTACCAGTAGTCTACATGGCCAGTCCTTTATCTTACACTTTCTGGCCCAGCCTTCTTCACTGTCAGGAACCATTCCATATAAAACCCTGCAGTCTAGGCATTTTTCCTCTCCACTCTCCATTGTTTTGTCCCTAGAACAGAAAACTCCTAGATAGTGTTCTCAGCTTGAACAATATTATCAAACAGCAAAGAATAGTGCTATGGTATCAGGTTTAAATCTTAGTTTCATGATTGACTAACTTTTTGTTACTTTGAGCAAATTACTTAACCTCTTCCTCACAGTCTCATTTTCTAAACACTAAAGAAAGCTACTGTGTAGTTCAGTGTTGGTGGGAAGATTAGAGAAGTTCAGAACTCTAGTATTTCTTAGCTAACTATGTTTCTCTCCCTTCTATTTCAAAGGAAGAAACTGAGAGCATCATATAAGAATGGGAAGGATGGATGGTGACCAGTATATAACCTGATATTTTAAAAAAATGTATATGCATGATAAAATTTATAGAACAGAGATTCTAAAGTATAACACTTTAGTCCTCTAACACTTTCATTTAGGCTTGAAGCAGTTAACTGGTTAAAGTATAACACTGTAGATTTCATTGTCAGAAGGAAAAGTTCCAGAAATTATACAAAAAGGATGAATACACACACACATACACACTAACTTTAGTCAGTCTGAAATCAGAAAAAAAAAAAAAAAAACACTAATCAACTTTAAGCATGCAGAACACCAAGTAATTGAATCTTAAAAAAAAATTTTTTTTCTGTACATATGCAACACATCACACGTAAAATCTCAGATATTCACTGCTCTAGGTAAAAGCCTTCACCACCAGTGTTTTAAAAAGCTGCAGCTGGACTAGGGGTCAGATGGCACTCAGTAGTTTTGTGTGTGTTGGGGGAAGGGTGTGTCAGGAATGAATGTGGTTATCAAGGCATTTCCAAGTAGGGAACCCTTGGAACAACATTAGAGTAAGGGTCATGGGAAAAGAACTTTTGCTCACCCTACTTCCTGGCAGCATTTTCAGTACACAAGCCATAAGCAATTCATATTTACAAAGTGAACAAGAAAAGACGGGCTTATTAGATGACGGGGGGCAGGAAGACATATATACACAGATTATGTATTACTTACACTTTTAAAACTTTTATTTAAAAACTCTAAAAATTATTTAAAAGACTTAGCATATTTCAAAATATTTAATCCACACTGGTTTAATAAATAAATTGAATTAGGTTTGAATATTCTTATTAATGTCAATCACACAAATGAAATTCAAGAAAATAATCATGATGTATCTACTTTATCTTTCTCAGAAAAAAAATGCAATTTAAGTTACCTTTCAAAGTCATAGAAAAAATATTTCTCAGGATTTCAAATTTTCAAATCTAGAGTTCTTCACAAAACAAGATAGTTTAAGAACTTGGTGAATATATCCTGAACTTGTAAAATCGAAGAGCACTATAGGTACCAAAGGTCAATAGTTCCTCATTTTTTCAATCATTTTGTTAAAATTCACAGACTAGGGTCGCCTGGGCAGGTCAGTTGGTTAAGCATCCGACTTCAGCTCAGGTCATGAGCTCACAGTTTGTGAGTTCAAGTCCTACATCAGGCTCTGTGCTGACAGCTCAGAGTTTGGAGCCTGTTTCAGATTCTGTGTCTTCCTCTCTCTCTGCCCCTCCCCTGCTCACACTCTGTGTCTCTCTATCTCTCTAAAAAGTGAATAAAACATTAAAAATTAAATAAATAAAATTCAGACTTGACATAAGCAGTTAACAAATCTCAAATTATACAACTAATACAAGCTACCTTTTTTCCTTTTTATACACAATATAGTTTTATTGAGTTATTGTAGTTTCGATGAGTTAAGCATATGTCTCCTCCCATATGCTTCTCTGCTTCCTTTTTTTAATATACTGATATATATTTTTTTCAGTTTTTATTTAAATTCCAGTTAGGTCTCATATAGTGTAACATTAGTTTCAAGTGAACAATCTAGTGATTCATTACCTACACACAACACCTAGTGATCATCACAACAAGGGCCCTCTTTAACAACTACCACGCATTTAAGCCATCTCCCAGCTCACCTCCCCTCCAGCAACCTAGGTTTGGTCTCCATAGTTAAGAGTCTGTTTTCTGGTGTGCCTCTCTCCTTCTCTTTGTTTTCTTTTCTTTTTTTTTTTTTTTACAATCCAACTTTTTAAAAATGGACACTAAGATAATTCAACCTAAGAGGAAAAAAAGAAAAGCCATTCCAAATCTATACATTACTATTCTGTTTCTGTCTCTTAATCCTGGTATTCTGGAAAATTATAAGCACTTTTCAAAAAGATCTAAAACAAGGCTTGGTTTAACAAACAGCTTAAGTTCTGAAGTACATGCTTTCTTTATAACTATGGATTTATCAATGAGAGTGGCCTCCTGACTGCCTGTATGTTTGAGTGTTATTAAGCAGTCTGACAAAATATGGAGAACTGACCTTGCCATGGAATGCAACAGGCAGTTTCCCCCTGCTGCTTCTTAAAGAAAAAGAAAACAAAATATTCAGACTTGAAATGTAATAACAGATTTCCACATATTCACTTTATTTATAACATTCCTACTCTTCACCTATCTTTAGGGGTTAGTAATTAGTAGTAGCAGTAATTCTATAATACTTTATCACTTTATGTAGGGGAATAGACTATTTATGAGCTTCACACACATTATTCTCATTGATAAAACTCATAACCTCCAGGCACCTGGGTGGCTCAGTCAGTAAGTGTCTGACTCTTGGTTTTGGCTCAGGTCATGATCTCACAGTTTGTGAGTTTGAGCCCCATGTCGGGAGGCTCTATGCTGATAGCTCAGAGCCTGCTTGGGATTCTCTCTCTCTCCCTCTCTCTCCCCATGCTCTCTCTCTCTTCCCCTCCCCCAAGTGCTGGCACTTGTGCACTCTCTCTCTCTCTCTCTCTCTCAAAAATAAATAAATAAGCACTTAAATAAATAAATAACCTCCTTACATAAAAACAGGTAAGACACCAAAAAGCAATGTTCTGATTAAACTTCAAAATGAGAAAAAAATACATATATATATATATATATATATATATATATATATATATATATATATATATATATTAGAATTACTGAATTACCTTTATTTTAAGTCTCCAAGCAAATGTCAAATACTTTACATGGGTACTCTTTTAAACCTAAAACAAAAATGGCACTTAGCTGTTAGATTCAGACTTAAGCACTTACCTCAGTAATCATAGTACTGTGAGGTTTTAGATGGACCAATCACTGAAATATAAGCATCTAACCTCTCCTTTTTGTTTCAATAAATTTCAGCTCTTTCCACATCTGAATGCCAAATCTATATTAAAGAAATGCCTCTTTCCCACCCACCCCCAGTTATTAATAGTCAAGATGGAGAAAACGTATGTAAATAATTCCCTCAAGCATTATAATTATAACCAAATTAATATTTAACATCAATAGGTTATAGGCTACCTCATTATTTCTACAACTATTTATTTAATTACTTACAAATAATTTCTTATACCAAATATTCTCCTAAATCCCCATCAAGATATCCAAGAACATTTCATGTTGAACCTGCTTGGGATTCTCTCTTTCCCTGTCTCTTTCTCTACCTCTCCCCTGCTCATGCACTTTCTCTCAAAATGAATAGACATTTTTAAAAAATAAAATAAAGTGTAATGTAAGAATTCCAGATTCCAGTGCCCAGCATGGTGCTTGAGTATGGGCTCTTTTACATACCCACCCAGTGCCAAAAATTGTACCAATTAGTGTGCCTATAAGCAGTGTTAGTATCATTAAGTACCGTTTAGTCCCAGTAAGAATAAAGATCGATTTTTTTATATAAGTTTCACAGATAATAGAGTTAATTCATTCAACAAATATTTAAGCATCTACTCAGGGCCAGTCACCTGGCCTGATATAAAACTTGTTCCTGAGAGTAAATGTTGAGAAAGACCAATGGGCCCAGATCTAAGCCCTGTGGCCCAGGCCACGTATGGATACTGTCAATGTACTGAATAATAGGACACCAACAGAAAAACAAAGAAGCACAAGCTTGGGTTAGATTAAAATGATACACACACCTCATATAGTAGTAGTTGTAATGACAACAACAACATGTAACAATCCCTGGCTAAACTCTGTACCATCTCATATCCTCACACCAACCCTACAAAAGCCTCCACAACAATAGTCTTCATTTCATAGAGGGAAAAAAGACCCTAAGAGAGGTTAAAGAGCTTGCTTCATCTGAATGCATTTGGGGGCAGAAGGAGGAGACATTCTTAAAAATGATAATAGCCATATGACTATTCAACTAGATTAACAATAACTCTAATATCAAAAGCTAGTCCACATTCAAGTTTCCCCAATTACCTTTAAATTTTGTTTTCTATAAATTCTGCATTCACTTATGTCTCTTAGATCTCTTAAGTCCCTTTTAATAAAGAATGGTTCCCTGGTATTTTTTTCCTTCTTTACACAAGCCACTGACTCACTGACTAAACTACCTCAGTTGTTTTGTAGTATGTTCAAATTTCTGGATTTGGCTGAGTGTTTCTTCAAAGTGTTGCTGAACTTGCTTCTCCATCCCTGGGGTTTCCTGGAGTCATAAAGTTATGGGTAAAGGCTTGATCAAAGGGAGGGGGTAAAACCCAGAATGTTTGCCCTGTCCCTTCTTCCTTTCCTCACAAACAGAACTGTTATTTTTACATATGCCAAATTGATGCAATATTTTTTATTGGAAAGTGAGTAATTGCTTAGCTTATTATAACAATAAAACATCAAGATCCTTTCAGAGAAATTAATCTATATTCTCCAGGTCTAAGTGTTTAAAAATCACTCTACTCCCCACAAACGGTGCTACCAGGGATGTATTTGTTTTTTATAGGAACTGAGTGAGAGAAAGAAAGAGTTTTTCTGAAATCTAAGGAGGTTGCTTTATTTCATAACTCAGCTGATCAGTGATCAATTTTCAATCTCTTAGATCTTCATTAAAAATCCTCATGTCTAGGGGCCCCTGGGTGGCTCAGTCGGTTAAGCGGCCGATTTCAGCTCAGGTCACGATCTCGCCGTCCATGAGTTCGAGCCCCGCGTTGGGCTCTGGGCTGATGGCTCAGAGCCTGGAGCCTGCTTCCGATTCTGTGTTTCCCTCTCTCTCTGCCCCTCCCCCGTTCATGCTCTGTCTCTCTCTCTGTCTCAAAAATAAATAAACGTTAAAAAAAATTTAAAAAAATAAAATAAAATAAATCACACACACAGACACACACAGACACACACACACACACACACACACACACACACACACACACACACAAAGATAACTTTCCAGGCTGCAACCCCGTCTCTACAATCTAGTTCCAGTTTATCACATTTGGTAAGAGGTAACTCCATGATTTATCTACCAGACATTATTTGTGTGCCCAGAGCCCCATGATTTCTCAACCCAGGTTTATTCCAGGAAAGCAACTCAAGGGGATTTCCACCAATTTTTCCCTCTCACCAGAGCCATCCTCAAGTAACAATCAGGAAGCCCCCGGCATAGATCCACAAGGAAATTAAGAGGCTACTTGGAAAATGGAGAAGAATGAAAAGCTCACAAAGCTACCCAAAATGGTAAGGTATTCTCTTATCCCCAATTCCTCTAAATCCTAATCAACTGTGGACTCAGGTTTAAAAAAACAAACAAAACCTTAGGTTGACTACAGTATTTCATCTCACACTGCCCAACTATAGATGGCTCCCACTACAAAGAGGCCATGACTTTGGAAAAAATCTATCCCAGCTCTGAAAACAAGCCTTTCCTTTCTATTGTTTTCCTTTACCTTGATTTTTGAAAGCTGTATATATGGCCTTTCCACATTACCCATGTAAATGAAGACAGTAATTCAGTATATGAAACTCTTAAATGTCATATTACTTACCTTTACCCATTCCTTTGAACTTTACCCTGTGCTTTCATGTTTCTAACTCTGAAAAGCCCCTGTAAGACTGGAATTCATGCAGATTACTCCCTGAATAAGCAATGAAAGAAAAAATGATGTAAAATGACTTTGCTAGTAGAATCATTTTTGGCATTTCCTTTTCAGAGTTTAGCAAGCCACTTAAGACATGCCAGATGCCAGAGACAAAAAGGGGGATTCCACTTACAAAAAGAGCCCAAAGTAGAAAGAGTAGGAATTCATTTACTCTGGCACTGGCTTAGCACTAAACTACAGACACAAATTAAAAGGAATCAAAAAATATTTATAAGAGAAAAGTCAAAGCAAGATGGGAAAATAGAGATTGTTTTGTCAGGTCTAACTCTTCACCTTGAAGTGAGGATATAAAGCTCAGAGGGGTCAAGAATAAAGTTTCACACCCAGTGGCTTTTTTAAAAGCTATTTCACACTGTCCTTGATGTGCATTTCAATTTCACTTACTTTCTTTCATCACTGTGAACCAACTCCCTCTTGACATGGATGAGCACAATACATAAAACACAAAATTTCTATCTTTGCTTTCAGAACACGCTGGGAAAACTGCAAAGATTAGAAAACTGAAAACTTCAGTCTATGCTACTATAATGTCTTTCTATAATGTAACTTCAGTCATTCATAGGTAGCAGATTGGATGTGACAGTAAACTCACATGGGTTCAAGTATAATTTCTCCTTGGAACATGCTGAAATATTGTTTTCATTTTTTTAATTCCAGTATATTTAAATGTTCTACCAGTTTCAGGTGTACAATATACTGATTCATCAATGGATAGATCCATTAGTCAGCACTCATCATAACCATACGCTTAATCCCTTTCACTTATATTACCCATCTGTTACTCACCTTTTCTCTGGCAAACACCAGATTATTCTCTAAACTTAAGGGTCTGGATTTTTGTCTTTTTTTTTATTTGTTTTGTTTCATAAATTCACATGACTGAAATCATATGGTATTTGTCTTTCTCTGACTTATTTCACTTAGCATTATACTCTCTAGATCCATCCATGTTGTTGCAAATGGCAGGACTTTATTGTTTTATAGCTGAGTAATATTCCATTGTATATACATACTACATTTTCTTTATCCATTCATTCATCAGTGGACACTTGGGTTGCTTCCACATATTGGCTATTGTAAATAATGCTGCAGTAAACATAGTGGGTGCATACATGTTCTCAAATTAGCATTTTCATTTTCTTTAGGTAAATACCCAGCAGTAGAATTATTGGATCATAGAGTAATTCTATTTTGAACTTTTGAGTAACCTCAATACTGTTTTCCACAGTGCCTGCCACAGTTTGCATTCCCATGAACAGTGCACAAGGGTTTCCTTTTCTCCATATCCTCACCAACACTTATTGTTTATGTTTTTGATTTTAGTCATTCTAACAGATGTGAGGTGGTATCTCATTGTAGTTTTGATTTGCATTTTTCTGATGATAAGTGATGTTGAGCATCTTTTCATGTATCCGCTGGCCATATGCATCTGTTCATGTCTTCTGCCTATTTTTCACTGCCTTTTTTGTTTTTTGAATGTTGAGTTGTAGAAGATCTTTATATATTTTGGATATTAAATCCATACTGGATATACCATTCAATGGGCTGACTTTTTCTTGTGTTGATGGTTTCTTCACTGTGCAAAAGCTTTTTTATTTTGTTGTAGTCAATAGTTTGCTTTTCTTTCCCTTACCTCAGGAGATGTATCTAGAAAAATGTTTCTAGGGCTGATGTACAAGAGATTACTGTCAATGTTTTCTTCTAGGAGCTTCATGGATTCAGGTCTCAATTTAGGTAATCAATCTACTTTCAGTTTATTTTTGTGTATGGTATAAGAAAGTGGTTCAGTTGCACTTTTTGCATATAGCTGTCCAGTTTTAACAACACTATTTATTGAAGAGAGTGTTTTTTTCCCATTGGATATTCTTGCCTTATCTGTCAAAGATTAATTCAACATAAAAGTGTAAGTTTATTTCTCAGCTGTCTATTCTGTCCCATTGATCTATGTCTATTTCTATGCCAGAACCATACTTTTTTGATTACTACAGCTTTGTAGCATACCTTGAAATCTGGGATTGTGACACCTCCAGTTTGTTCTTGTTTTTCAAAACTACTTTGGCTATTTGGGGTCTTTTGTAGTTCCATGCCAATTTTAGGATTATTATTTACTCTAGTTCTGTGAAAAATGCTGTTGGTATCTTGATAGGGATTGTGTTGAAGCCATAGATTGCTTTAGATAGTATGAACATGGTCATAACATTTGTTTTCCCAATCTATGAGCATAGTGTATTCTTCTGTTTGTCCTCTTCAATTTCTTTCATCAATGTTTTATAGTTTTCAGAGTACAGGTCTTTCATATTTTTGGTTAAGTTTATTCCTAGGTATCTTCTAATTTTTGGTGTAATTTTAAGTGGTATTGTTTTCTTAATTTCTCTTTCTGCTGCTTCATTATTAGTATACAGAAATAAAATGGATTTCTGTATATTGATTTTGTATTCTGAGACCTTAAGGAATTCACTTATTGGTTCTAGTTGTTTTTTGGTGGAGTTGTTTGGG
The DNA here is from genome assembly GCF_018350175.1 of Felis catus. Lineage (NCBI taxonomy): Eukaryota > Metazoa > Chordata > Mammalia > Carnivora > Felidae > Felis > Felis catus. The sequence continues at coordinate 33,309,331 of NC_058377.1, forward strand.
TTTTCTATATATAGTATCATATTGTCTGCAAATAGTCAAAGTTTTAATTCTTCCTTACCAATCTTGATGTCTTTTATTTTGTTGTTATTGTTTTGTTGTCTGATTACTGTAGCTAGGACTTCCAGTACCATGCTGAATAAAAGTGGTGAGAGTGGATATCTTTTGTCTTTTTCCTGATCTTACAGGAAAAGCTCTCCATTTTTACACCATTTCATGTTATCTGTGGGTTTTTCAGATATAGCCTTTATTATGTTGAGGTGTGTTCCCTCTACACCTATTGGCTGAGGCTTTTTATCATGAATGGATGTTGTACCTTTTCATATGGTTTTTATTATTTTTTAATTGTTTAATGTTTACTTATTTTTGAGAGCACATGCACAAACAGGGGAGGAGCAGAGTGAAGTGGCGGCGGGGGGGGGGGCGGGCTGGCAGAGGATTTGAAGTGGGGTCTGTGCTGACAGCAGAGAGCCTGATGCAGGGCTCAAACTCACAAACCTTGAGATCATTACCTGAGCTGAAGTCAGATGCTTAACCAACTGAGCCACCCAGGCACCACATTCATATGGTTTTTAATCCCTTCTCTTGATGATGTGATATATCATGTTAATTGCTTTACAAATAACAAACCACTCTTGCATCCCAAGAATAAATCCCACTTGACTGTGCTGAATGATTTTTCTAATGTATTATTGAATTTGGTTTGCTAATCATTTGTTGAGAATTTTTGCATCTATATTCATCAGAGATATTTCTTTTTTTGTAGTACCTGTATCTGGCTTTAATATCAAGGTAATGCTGGCCTCATGGAATCTGGAAGCTTTCTTCCTCTTCTTTTTTTTCAAACAGTTTGAGAAGAATAGGTTTTAGCTTTTCTTTAAATGTTTGGAAGAATTCACTTGTGAAGCCACCTGGTCTTGGACTTCTGCTAGGAGCTTTTTGATTACTTATTCAAATTCATTGCTACTATAATTACTGTATTAAAATATTCTATTTCTTCCTGATTCAATTTTGGGAAGTTATGTATCTAGGGATTTAACCATTTCTTCCAGGTTGTCCAGTTTGTTGGAATATAATTTTTCATAATATTCTCTTATAATCCTTTGTATTTCTGCGGTATTGGTTATTTCTTCTCTTTCATTTCTATTTGAGTCTCTTTTTAAATAATTTTATCAATTTTATTGATCTTTTCAAAGAACCACCTCTTGGTTTCACTGATCTGTTCTAATGTGGTTTTGTTTTCGTTTTTTTAGGATTCTATTTCATTTATTTCTGCTCTAATCTTTATTATTTCCTTCCTTCTACTGGTTTTGAGCTTTGTTTGTTCTCCATTTGTTCTTCTTTAGCTCCTTTAGGTTTATTCTGTGAAATTTTTCTGGCTTCTTGAAGTAGGCATGTATTGCTATATACCTCCCTCTTAGAACGGTTTTTGCTGCATCCCAAAGATTTTGAACCATTGTGTTTTCATCTTCATTTTCTCCATGTATTTTTTGATTTCCTTCCTAATTTCTTGGTTGACCCATCCATTGTTTTTAGCATGTTATTTAACCTCCATGTATTTGTGTTCCTTCTAGATTTGTGTTCCTTCTAGATTTGTGTTCCTTCTAGATTTGTGTTCCTTCTAGATTTTGTGATTTATAGTGTTATAGTGTTGTGGTCACAGTATGATTTCAATCTTTTTTTTTTTTTTTAACTTGTTGAGACTTGTATTGCCTCCTAATATGTGTCTACTCTGGAGAATATTCCATATGCACTTCAAAAGAATGGGTACTCTGCTGTTTTTTGGATGGAATGGTTTGAATATATCTTTAGATCTATCTGGTCCTATGTGTCATTCAAAGCCACTGTTTCCTTGTTGATTTCTATCAGGATCTATCAATCTATTGATGTAAACGGGGTGTTAAAGTACCCTCCTACTACTGCATTACTGCCAATTTCTTCTTTTATGCCTGTTAGTAGTTTCCTTCTATATTTAGGTGCTTCCATGTTAGGTGCATAATATTTACAACTGCTATATTCTCTTGTTGGGTTGTTCCCTATATCATTATGTAGTAGTATTCTACTTTGTCTCCTCTTACAGCCTTTGTTTTAACATCTATTTTGTCGAATATAAGTACTGCTATGCCAAGCTTTCTTTTACTTCCATGTGCATGATAAATGTTTTTTTCTATCTTTTCACTTTCAATCTGCATGTGTCCTTAGGTCTGTAATCAATCTTTTGTAGACCATATAGATGGGTCTTGCTTTTTTATCCATTCCATCACCCTATGTCTTTTGATTGGAGCATTTAGTTCCTTCACATTTAAAGTAATTATTGAGAGGTATGTATTTATTGCCATTTTGTCACTTGTTTTACAGTTGTTTTTTGTATTTCTTATCTGTTCCTTTTTTTCTTCCTTTCCTCTCTCATGTTTGATGGCTTTCTTTAGTAATATGCTTGGACTCCTTTCATTTTCTGCATATTGCATTACCAGTTTTTGATCTGTGGTTACCATCTGATTCACATATAACACCTTATTCATACAGCAGTCTATCTTAAGTTGATGGTTGCCTATGTTTGAAGCCATTCAAAAACCACTAAATTTTTACTCCCCCCACTCACATTTTAGGTATATGGTGTCATACTTTACATCCTTTTACTTGTGAATCCCTTGACTGATTTTTATAGATATGCTTGATTTTACTGCTTTTCTGCTTGCACCCACCATACTGAATTTATAAGTGATTAATCTACTTTTATGTTTCTATGTACCTGTGAATTTTTTTTTTCCTTTGCTATAGTCTTTACTCCTGCTTAAGGTCTTTCCTTTCCACTCAAAGAATCCCCTTTAATATTTGGTTTTTTTTAATTATTTTTTAAAGTCATTATTTTAATTTCTTTTTACATTTATTTATTTTTTTGAGAAACATAGAGCACAAGTTGGGGAGGGGCAGAGAGAGAAGGAGACACAGAATCTGAAGCAGGCTCCAAGCTGTCAGCACAGAGCCCGACGTGGGGCTTGAACTCACAAACTGTGAGATCGTGACCTGAGCCGAAGTCAGACGCTTAACCGACTGAGCCACCCAGGCACCCCCGCTTTAATATTTCTTGTAGGAGCAGTTTTAGTGGAGATGAATTCCTTTTACTTTTGTTTGTCTGGGTAACTCTTTATCTATTCTTCTATTCTGAATGATAATTGCACCAGGTAGAGTATTCTTGGTTGCATGTTTTCTCCTTTCAGCACTTTGAATATATCATGCCATTCCCTTCTGGACATCTTGAAAAAAATCATTGAAAAATTTCCACTGAAAAGTTAGCTGATCTCCTCATGAGGTTTCACTTGTAAGTGCCCTATTTTCTCTTGCTGCTCTTAAAATTCCTTTTACCACTACATTTTACCATTTTAATTATTATATGTCTCGGTGTAGATCTCCTTGGGTTAATTATTTGGGGGGGGGGTTCTCTGTACCTCCTGGATCTGGATGCCTGTTTCCTTCCCCAGATTAGGAAAGTCTGCATCTATTCTTTCTTCAAATAAACTTTCTGTCCCTTTTTTCTCTCTTCTCCTTCTGGATCCCTATAATGTGAATATTATTATTACACCTAATGGGTCAGTGAGTTCCCTTAACCTATTCTCATGTTTTATTGTTCTTTTTTTCTTTTGCCTGTTCCATTTGGTTGCTTTCCATTACTCTGTGTTCTAGCTCACTGATCCATTCTTCTGGGTTCTCTGGTCTATGATTTATTATATCTAGTATATTTTTTAAATTTCAGTTCTTGAGCTCGCCCTCCCTTATTGCTTCTTTTTTATATTTTCTCTTTCTTGAGGTTCTCCCCTCTTTTCTAAAGTCCTATATCTTTATGACCATTACTCTGAATTATCTATCTGGCACATTACTTATCTCTATTTCACTTAGATCTCTTGTGATTTTGTCTTGTTCTTTCATCTGAAAGATATTCCGCTGTCCTCTCATTTTGTCTCTCTGTGACTGTTTCTATATTAGGAAAGTCAGTTACATCTCTTCTCTTGAAAGTAGTGACCTTATGAAGAAGAGGTCCTATGGTGCCTGTAGTCCACTGTTTACCAGAACCTGGCACTACAGGGGTGTCTCCTATGTGTGTTGTGTGTGCCCTACTGCTGTTGTTCACATGTGTTTACCTTCAGTCATCATCTGCAATGGCTCTCTTTGCCTATTGTGGGTAGGACTTGGTTCCTGTGCTATTAAGTAGTGAGTCTGGGGCCAACTTGGGCTTGAGCTGGATCAAATGCCTGCTCTTGGCTCATTTGCCAACACTGTGGTTGCACTGAACTTCAGTGTACTCTCCCTATATTGTACCCAAAGAGATTTTCATTGGTGAGTGGGGCCTGCAGTCACACAAAATGTCTGCCCCCAATCTTTCTGTTGGGGTTGCAGTGACCCCAAACTGCCAGTCTCTATGTGCTATTCCTGTGAGGTTTTTGCTGATGGCAGGTCAGTCAATCAGATCAGATGTCTGCCCCCAACCCACTGCTGGGGCTGCAGTCAAACTGGTGTATGTGGCTATCTTCCCCTCCGCCCAGGACACCAGTTATTCTGGAGTGGTGTTGGCCACTGCCTGGGCTGCTTGAACAATGCCATACTTGTGGCACCACTTTGGATGGACTCTGCTGAGTGAAGCAGATTGGACAGGACAATCTACAGAATGCAGGAGTGGGGTACATGGTGTTAGCAAGGTTTTACACTATTCAGATTGTGGGAAGAGACCTTGAGAAGTGACTCCTGCTGAGTAGGGAAGGTTTGATGGGGTGGAATATGCCTGAGTGGGGTTCACTGTTAGCAGGCTAGATGGAGTGTCATGCAGGTATCCCTCTAATAGGATGGGGGGACCAGCAAACGAAAGGGGACCCACCAGCTCCCCTGCTCTTGGAGAAGTCTCCCAAAGATCCCTGTCCCTCCTGTACATGCGTAAGACAAGCAAATAAATTTCCTTCCTGTATACTCTAGATGCCTCTCAAACTGTTGCTTCAATGTCGCATCTTGGCAAGTTTGTTATGCTGTCTTTTTAAGAGCAGAGACTTGTTCTCCCTGGTATCTCACCGCTGTGTCAGTACAGTTAGGCATCAGCAAATTAATGAGAGGAGAGAGGAGGACCCTGCTCTTGGGCACCCGCAGGAACTTACTCCAGCTCCAGACACACCATAAACACTTTCATCTAACGGAAGATAAGCTGTGAAATCAGATTTCTGAACCACAAGACACTTGTGTAAAAACTGCATTCCATGCCAGGCCTGAAATGTTCCAAAGCTCAGTTCCCTATCAGCATCCCAGGTGGTGCAATTAATAAAGAGCTAGTGTGGGGCCACTGGCACAAACAAGGTAGCTCCTTAGAACCTGAACTTCCTATTTGTTCCACCTTGGGTAGATAACGCCTGTTAATTACTCTGGAGGTTTTGTTAGAACATTCTATCTGGTCTCGCTGGATCAAGCTCTCCTCTCCAGATCACCCTATATGGGGAACTGAAAATAATCCTCCTTTAATGAAATTATTTTGGCGGACAGAGGGAAGATGGCGGCGTAGGAGGACGCTGGGCTCAACGCGTGTCCTGCTGATCACTTAGATTCCACCTACACCTGCCTAAATAACCCAGAAAACCACCAGAGGATTAGCAGAACGGAGTCTCCTGAGCCAAGCGCAGACAAGAGGCCCACGGAAGAGGGTAGGAAGGACGGTGAGGCAGTGCGCGCTCCACATACTGGCGGGAGGGAGCCGGGGTGGGGGGGTGGCTCGCCGGCCAAGCAGAGCCCCCGAGTCTGGCTTGCAAAAGCGGAGGGGCCTGACGGACTGTGTTCCCACAGCAAGCGCAACTTAGCGTCTGGGAGGTCATAAGTTAACAGCTCTGCTCGGAAAGCGGGAAGGATGGAGGACAAGGGAGGGAGAGCTGCTGAGCCCCCGGACGACAGAGCTCAGTTTGGTGGGGAACAAAGGCACTAGTCAGCGCCATCTCCCCCGCCCATGTCCCAGCCAAAATCCCAAAGGGAACCAGTTCCTGCCAGGGAACTTGCTCCCTCCACGCAAACACCCAACTCTGTGCTTCTGCGGAGCCAAACCTCCAGCAGCGGATCTGACTCCCTCCCGCTGCCACAGGGCCCCTCCTGAAGTGGATCACCTAAGGAGAAGCGAGCTAAGCCTGTCCCTCCTGCCCCCGTGCACCTTGCCTACCCACCCCAGCTAATACACCAGATCCCCAGCATCACAAGCCTGGCAGTGTGCAAGTAGCCCAGATGGGCCACACCACCCCACAGTGAATGCCGCCCCTAGGAGAGGGGAAGAGAAGGCACACGCCAGTCTGACTGTGGCCCCAGCGGTGGGCTGGGAGCAGACATCAGGTCGGACTGCGGCCCCACCCACCAACTCCACTTATTCAAGACAGCACAGGGGAAGTGCCCTGCAGGTCCTCACCACTCCAGGGGCTATCCAAAATGACCAAGCGGAAGAATTCCCCTCAGAAGAATCTCCAGGAAATAACAACAGCTAATGAACTGATCAAAAAGGATTTAAATAATATAACAGAACGTGAATTTAGAATAATAGTCATAAAATTAATCGCTGGGCTTGAAAACAGTAGAGGACAGCAGAGAATCTCTTGCTACAGAGATCAAGGGACTAAGGAAGAGGCACGAGGAGCTGAAAAGCACTTTAAATGAAATGCAAAACAAAATGGAAACGACGACAGCTCGGATTGAAGAGGCAGAGGAGAGAATAGGTGAACTAGAAGATAAAGTTATGGAAAAACAGGAAGCTGAGAGAGAGATAAAAAAATCCAGGAGTATGAGGGGAAAATTAGAGAACTAAGTGATACACTAAAAAGAAATAATATACGCATAATTGGTATCCCAGAGGAGGAAGAGAGAGGGAAAGGTGCTGAAGGGGTACTTGAAGAAATTATAGCTGAGAACTTCCCTGAACTGGGGAAGGAAAAAGGCATTGAAATCCAAGAGGCACAGAGAACTCCCTTCAGACGTAACTTTAATCGATCTTCTGCACGACATATCATACTGAAACTGGCAAAATACAAGGATAAAGAGACAATTCTGAAAGCAGCAAGGGATAAACGTGCCCTCACATATAAAGGGAGACCTATAAGACTCCTGACTGATCTCTCTTTTGAAACTTGGCAGGCCAGAAAGAATTGGCACGAGATTTTCAGGGTGCTAGACAGAAAAAATATGCAGCCGAGAATCCTTTACCCAGCAAGTCTGTCATTTAGAATAGAAGGAGAGATAAAGGTCTTCCCAAACAAACAAAAACTGAAGGAATTTGTCACCACTAAACCAGCCCTACAAGAGATCCTAAGGGGGACCCTGTGAGACAAAGTACCGGAGACATCACTACAAGCATGAAACATACAGACATCACAATGACTCTAAACCCGTATCTTTCTATAATAACACTGAATGTAAATGGATTAAATACACCAACCAAAAGACATAGGGTATCAGAATGGATAAAAAAAAAAAAAAGGCCCATCTATTTGCTGTCTACAAGAGACTCATTTTAGACCTGAGGACACCTTTAGATTGAGAGTGAGGGGATGGAGAACTATTTAACATGCTACTGGAAGCCAAAAGAAAGCTGCAGTAGCCATACTTATATCAGACAAACTAGACTTTAAAGTAAAGGCTGTAACAAGAGATGAAGAAGGGCATTATATAATTATTACAGGGTCTATACATTAAGAAGAGCTAACAACTATAAACGTCTATGCACCGAATACCGGAGCCCCCAAATATATAAAACAATTACTCATAAACATAAGCAACCTTATTGATAAGAATGTGGTAATTGCAGGGGACTTTAACACCCCACTTACAGAAATGGATAGATCATCTAGACACACGGTCAATAAAGAAACAAGGGCCCTGAATGAGACATTGGATTACATGGACTTGACAGATCTATTTAGAACTCTGCATCCCAAAGCAACAGAATATACTTTCTTCTCGAGTGCACATGGAACATTCTCCAAGATAGATCATATACTGGGTCACAAAACAGCCCTTCATAAGTTTACAAGAATTGAAATTATACCATGCATACTTTCAGACCACAATGCTATGAAGCATGAAATCAACCACAGGAAAAAGTCTGGAAAACCTCCAAAAGCATGGAGGTTAAAGAACACCCTATTAACAAATGAGTGGGTCGACCAGGCAATTAGAGAAGAAATTAAAAAATATATGGAAACAAACGAAAATGAAAATACAACAATCCAAACGCTTTGGGACTCAGCGAAGGCAGTCTTAGGAGGAAAATACATTGCAATCCAGGCCTATCTCAAGAAACAAGAAATATCCCAAATAGAAAATCTAACAGCACACCTAAAGGAACTAGAAGCAGAACAGCAAAGGCAGCCTAAACCCAGCAGAAGAAGGGAAATAATAATGATCAGAGCAGAAATAAACAATATAGAATCTAAAAAAACTGTAGAGCAGATCAATGAAACCAAGAGTTGGTTTTTTGAAAAAATAAACAAAATTGACAACCCTCTAGCCAGGCTTCTCAAAAAGAAAAGGGAGATGACCCAAATAGATCAAATCATGAATGAAAATGGAATGATTACAGCCAATCCCTCAGAGATACAAACACTTATCAGGGAATACTATGAAAAATTATATGCCAACAAATTGGACAACCTGGAAGAAATGGACAAATTCCTAAGCACCCACACTCTTCCAAAACTCAATCAGGAGGAAATAGAAAGCTTGAACAGACCCATAACCAGCGAAGAAATTGAATCGGTTATCAAAAATCTCCCAACAAATAAGAGTCCAGGACCAGATGGCTTCCCAGGGGAGTTCTACCAGACGTTTAAAGCAGAGATAATACCTATCCTTCTCAAGCTATTCCAAGAAATAGAAAGGGAAGGAAAACTTCCAGACTCATTCTATAAAGCCAGTATTACTTTGATTCCTAAACCAGACAGAGACCCAGTAAAAAAAGAGAACTACAGGCCAATATCCCTGATGAATATGGATGCAAAAATTCTCAATAAGATACTAGCAAATCGAATTCAACGGCATATAAAAAGAATTATTCACCATGATCAAGTGGGATTCATTCCTGGGATGCAGGGCTGGTTCAACATTCGCAAATCAATCAACGTGATACATCACACTAATAAAAGAAAAGAGAAGAACCATATGATCCTGTCAATCGATGCAGAAAAGGCCTTTGACAAAATCCAGCACTCTTTCGTAATACTTAAACATCATAAATGCCATTTATGAAAAGCCCACAGCTAATATCATTCTCCATGGGGAAAAACTGAGAGCTATCCCCCTGAGATCAGGAACACGACAGGGATGCCCACTCTCACCACTGTTGTTTAACATAGTGTTGGAAGTGCTAGCATCAGCAATCAGACAACAAAAGGAAATCAAAGGTATCCAAATTGGCAAAGATGAAGTCAAGCTATCGCTTTTTGCAGATGACATGATATTATACATGGAAAATCCGATAGACTCCACCAAAAGTTTGCTAGAACTGATACACGAATTCAGCAAAGTTGCAGGATACAAAATCAATGTACAGAAATCAGTTGCATTCTTATACACTAACAATGAAGCAACAGACAGACAAATAAAGAAACTGATCCCATTCACAATTGCACCAAGCAGCATAAAATACCTAGGAATAAACCTAACCAAAGATGTAAAAGATCTGTATGCTGAAAACTATAGAAAACTTATGAAGGTAATTGAAGAAGATTTAAAAAAATGGAAAGACATTCCCTGCTCATGGATTGGAAGAATAAATATTGTCAAAATGTCAATACTACCCAAAGCTATCTACACATTCAATGCAATCCCAATCAAAATTGCACCAGCATTCTTCTCGAAACTAGAACAAGCAATCCTAAAATTCATATGGAACCACAAAAGGCCCCGAATAGCCAAAGTAAGTTTGAAGAAGAAGACCAAAGCAGGAGGCATCACAATCCCAGACTTTAGCCTCTACTACAAATCTGTCATCATCAAGACAGCATGGTATTGGCACAAAAACAGACACATAGACCAATGGAATAGAATAGAAACCCCAGAACTAGACCCACAAACATATGGCCAACTCATCTTTGACAAAGCAGGAAAGAACATCCAATGGAAAAAAGACAGTCTCTTTAACAAATGGTGCTGGGAGAACAGGACAGCAACATGCAGAAGGTTGAAACTAGACCACTTTCTCACACCATTCACAAAAATAAACTCAAAATGGATAAAGGACCTGAATGTGAGACAGGAAACCATCAAAACCTTAGAGGAGAAAGCAGGAAAAGACCTCTCTGACCTCAGCCGTAGCAATCTCTTACTCAACACATCCCCAAAGGCAAGGGAATTAAAAGCAAAAGTGAATTACTGGGACCTTATGAAGATAAAAAGCTTCTGACAGCAAAGGAAACAACCAACAAAACTAAAAGGCAACCAACGGAATGGGAAAAGATATTTGCAAATGACATATTGGACAAAGGGCTAGTATCCAAAATCTATAAAGAGCTCACCAAACTCCACACCCGAAAAACAAATAACCCAGTGAAGAAATGGGCAGAAAACATGAATAGACACTTCTCTAAAGAAGACATCCGGATGGCCAACAGGCACATGAAAAGATGCTCAACGTCGCTCCTTATCAGGGAAACACAAATCAAAACCACACTCAGGTATCACCTCACGCCAGTCAGAGTGGCCAAAACGAACAAATCAGGAGACTATAGATGCTGGAGAGGATGTGGAGAAACGGGAACCCTCTTGCACTGTTGGTGGGAATGCAAATTGGCGCAGCCGCTCTGGAAAGCAGTGTGGAGGTTCCTCAGAAAATTAAAAATAGACCTACCCTATGACCCAGCAATAGCACTGCTAGGAATTTATCCGAGTGATACAGGAGTACTGATGCATAGGGGCACTTGTACCCCAATGTTTATAGCAGCACTCTCAACAATAGCCAAATTATCGAAAGAGCCTAAATGTCCATCAACTGATGAATGGATAAAGAAATTGTGGTTTATATACACAATGGAATACTACGTGGCAATGAGAAAGAATGAAATATGGCCTTTTGTAGCAACGTGGATGGAACTGGAGAGTGTGATGCTAAGTGAAATAAGCCAGACAGAGAAAGACAGATACCATATGGTTTCACTCTTATGTGGATCCTGAGAAACTTAACAGAAACCCATGGGGGAGGGGAAGGAAAAAAAAAAAAAAGAGGTTAGAGTGGGAGAGAGCCAAAGCATAAGAGACTGTTAAAAACTGAGAACAAACTGAGGGTTGATGGGGGGTGGGAGGGAGGGGAGGGTGGGTGATGGGTATTGAGGAGGGCACCTTTTGGGATGAGCACTGGGTGTTGTATGGAAACCAATTTGACAATAAATTTCATATATTAAAAAAAAATAAGAGCAGAGACTCAGTTTCCTATTACCTTCTTGCTGATTTTTAAAGTTTCCAATATTAAACCCTACTGATTACAAGCACTCATAAGTTAAGTCCCTCTAGCTTTCAAAGCCAAATGTTACAGGTATTCATCTTTCCAGTGCAGGTTCCCCATGCCTGGGGTTCCTGGCATGGGGTCTGCTCCTCTCCTCTCTGTCTGTGCTGTCCCTTCTTCTCAGTCTCATGGGTCAGTTTGTTTCCCATGCTCCACCCTTCCTTCCATCCTCAATGTGGCCTCCTCTCTACAATGAACCGTGGAGAGCCTATTCTGCCAGTCCTAAGGTTGTCTTCTGGGTTATTTACACTGATGTGGGTGATATCTAGATTTATTCATGAGACAGGTGAGTGTAGGATCCTCCTACTCCCCCATCTTCCCTGTAAGTTCCACACATTCACATTCTGAAGACATCAAGGACAACAATTTTCACAATATCTTGCCTACATGAAGACTTCAAGAGAAAAGTTAAAAATCCCACAGAAGTGCTTTCTTTTAGCATAAGAGGCTCATTTAGTGGATTCAATATTCACTACACTTCCCCATCATTAAGCTATTTGGTAAAGCTATACATACAGTGTATAGTGAGTGTTTATATTAAAAACAACAGAATTAAAGAAGTTAACACCGTGGAGCAGGTTTTTCCGGGGCAAGCAAGAGCCCCAGAGTTTAAGGTGCTGGATCCACTGGGTACAAATGTCAATGAAGTCAACTCTTGGAATTTTTAATCAGAAGTGTTTTTCTTGATGCTGTAGTTCAAGTTACAAAGATTCTTCTTCAAGTTTTTTAATGTTTATTTTTGAGAGAGAGAGCACAAGCAGGGGAGGGGCAGAGAGAGAGGGACACACCGAATCCAAAGCAAGCTCAAGGCTCTGAGCTGTCAGAAAAAAGAGCCCGACCTGGGACTCAAACTCACAAACCACAAGATCGTGACCTGAACTGAATGAAGTTGGATGCTTAATCAACTGAGCCACCCAGGTGCCCCATGTTAGAGATTTTTAAATTTGTGCCTTTAACCTTACTTATTCCAAGTAAGTCCTGATATTTGTGTGTGCATGCACACATGTATGTGCAATATCTGAAAAAGGTAAACTTTTTCAGAAACACACAGGTCTTATTATGTAGAAATACTCCTGTGAGAAAAAAACAAATTACAGACTTCCCATGTTTCAAAGATCCATCAAAAGAATGCAAAAATCATACTACCCTTTTGCACACATCTGCATAAGAAATACTTACTATCCTGTCCAAGTTCTCTTATGCAGCCTAAGTGCTTCTAAAACTTTAATGTGCATTTCAATCCCCTGAGTATTTTGTTTAATGCAGATTCTAATCTGATAGGCCTGCAGCAGATTCTAATCTGATAGGCCTGCAGCAGATCCTGATGAGCTTAATATGTACATTAAATGAAAACTACCAAGTGATGCAGATGCTGATGGTCCACGGACCACAGTTAAGTAGCAAGCCTCCTAGGAAACAATACTGTTCACTGGGACCAAGTTGACATCATGCTGCATGATTCACCATTTTTTTTTTTTTTATAATTTAGGGCCAACCACTTTCTGAACATTTCTCCTAATACATACCACCAAAGTGACAAGGATAGAGAGAGAAAAATATTTAAAACAATATACAATGTATGATGAGAGGAGGTGGAAAAGTAAACCTCAAAAAAACGCCATTTGAGGAAATTCCCACCATTTACTCTACAAAATATCTCTTTACCTCTGGATTATTAGTCAATAAAGATTTTAAAAACTGCACTTTTTTTTTTTTTTTTTGCGCTGTTGAGATGGTCAGCCCAAGGCACACCTGGAGAGAGAGAGGACTCCAGACCAAAAGGGAAAAATAAGTAATTGGACAGATTGGGCTCTGACTGAAACTCAGGGCCAAGAATCCCCAGTAAAGCACTTCCCGAGACATCTGCTGCATATCAGCATAAAAAAGTATCACGTGATGTTCACGATGCTCACACTAGTTATTGACAAAGAAGATTCTATTAGTAGTCTCTGCTTTAGGTAACACGGATGCAAGTAATCCATTTCATAAATGTTTTTAAAATTGCTTTTTGAAGTGAGCCTCATTTACCTATAAAATTTAAGTACATGAACACTTTATTCCCTAAGGATGAATAAACTAACATGAAGCATGCCCATCTAGATGATGATGAGAAAGCAAGGCAGAATATCTTCTTAGACTGGAAATGTAACTCTTCACTCTAATCCTTCCCCTTACTATATGAGCAGTTGGCATATTCTCTAAAAGCAGGCCAAATCACAATAGGCGCACAATCTCCTCAACTGGTAGTATCTGTGATTTTCTTATAGTTTAGGTTTCAACTTTTTGATGCACAGGTTTCCTTTTGTCACATGAAATCTATACATGTTAATGATTATTGATTTTTTTTTTAACGTTTATTTTTGAGACAGAGAAAGACAGAGCATGAATGGGGGAGGGGCAGAGAGAGAGGGAGACAGAATCGGAAGCAGGCTCCAGGCTCCAAGCCATCAGCCCAGAGCCAAGGCAGGGCTCGAACTCACGGATTGAGAGATCGTGACCTGAGCTGAAGTCGGACGCTTAACCGACTGAGCCACTCAGGCACCCCTGATTATTGATTATTAACATTTTCTGAATGCCAAGATCAGGATTTATACCTACTTGGTAAGTTTATCATATCATTTAAAAGTTACTAGGTATCATTTGGCCACGTTATTAATTAAATACAAGTCTGTATTTTTTGTTAAGGTTAGTATACAGTTCAGTAGTTTGACTAAGACAAACCCTAACATCTTATTTTCTGACTCCATTTCTGCAGGAAGAAAAAAATACAGAGCAAAGAATGTTGGTCATATAATTTTACTTATTCAAAATTCATTTAGACCTACTGTGTACCAAATACACTGCAACATGCTAGAGATAATTTTGTACTCCCACAGAGTTTACAGAGAGGAAAACAGAAAAGCAAAAAATTGCAAATGCACTGTGTAAGTACAACAGACAACTACTCCCATAGAGAAGAAAGAGAAAATATAAGCATTCCTGAGAGGCATTCCTGAGAGAGACGATCAGAAGGCCCCAGAAGTCCTGAACTTTAGACGGCAACTCTATATTCTTTGATATCACTGTCTCTCTCCTAAGGCACCCTTACCCTCTCAAGGAAGCCCTTCTAGTTGCTGAATCTGTGGCTAAACCTGAAAACTAGGGAACTTCTATTCATGGGCTTCAACTTCTCTGCCCAATCCCCACTCAATATGGGTTCTTCTACTCACACACCCCTACCACCCACACATCCCTACCACCTACACACCCCTACCACAGGTGGCAATGCAAAGGCAGCCTCTTCTCTTCAACAGCTAATTGCAAAATGAGCAACTTCACTCCTAGTAGGTTTATCAAAAGAGGTATCAACGCATGCTATCTTTCTTCTCAGAAAGGAACAAAATTTATCAACTAAACCAATGTATATTTTATTAATTACTAATATATATTAACCTGTGCAATTAACCTTTATTTATTTCTCAGGTTTGTTAAACAAACTCTTTCAAATCAAACTATTAAGTAGAAAAACAAAAACTTTTCAGAGTAAAACAAATAATTTCCTTATAGCCTTCCTTTCTTCCATGGCTCTTCAAACATAGAAAAGCATACAGGAACTCATTCTCATGGATTCCTGTGAAAAGCAGAGGAATTACAACCAACATGCACTTAAATCATTCCCTAAATTGACAATTCTGTAGCATCCTCAACTTTCAGCCCCCCAGGATCACCTCATCTCCCATTGGAATGATGATTTTGATCAAGGTCAAATGAAGCCCATCTGATACAGATATAATCCTAAACAAAAGCACTACAGAGTTTACCCAGCTGAATTCAGCCAATTAAGAGAAAGTAATTCTAATAATCTCAATAATAATGCAGATGGCTCAATCATCCCTGCTGAGGTTATAGACTTCTTGGTAGGGTTCTATGTAAATTACAGATATAGAAATACAGCTCCCCAAATTATACTGCTTTCTTTTGCAGATAACCTCCACTTTCCATAAGAATAAAAAAAAGTTTTGGTCCTTTTTCCATTTGCATTATACAGTGGTTCTAAACAAAACAGTAGTTGCCACTATTAAGGTACATTCATTAAAAATGCACAAAAAAAGGTATCTTTTATCCAAAACAATTATGTGGCACACAGCTGAATTGGGGCTTTATTAGTTACTGAATAGTAATGATCATTTAGTGAGTATTCGCTCCGTGACAAACACTGAATTACTTTACTTCCACCATCTCATTTAATCATCTTAAACTATCAACATCATCAATGTCTCTACATTTAACAAAGACAAGAACTAGGATCCAAACTTAGATTGGGTTGTATTCCAATTTCCTTGCCTTAACCATTAGGTTTGGGGGAATACTTTCTCAAGTGGGCAGAACCAGAAAGTTTGCTCACTACTCAATGATCTCTTTTCTCCAGAATACATCACTTTGATCTATAGTGTAAGAACCTTTTATTTTTATTCCTTAACTCACCCTGCAGTTAACTGTTCTGCTAAATTGTTCTGCTAACTGCTAAACTGTTCTGCTAACTGTTCTGCTCAATAATTAATCAATCTTTTGGTCAAGAACTTGAACAAGTCGTTTAGAAAACGAGGAATGGAATGGAAGTTTGGGTTCTAAATGGCGCACTTGGATATGGTGGTCAGTTTCCCTGACTGACTTAAGACCTCTCATATTTGTCTATAGAGACCAGTCTGCTGCCAGTCTTCACAGTCCACTTCAGAATCCCAAAGTGATCTATACACCTCCTCAATCACAGCTCCTACCACCTCTCTAATGTATCAGTTAACCCCCTGGACAATTAACATCCCTTATTTTTTCTATTTATTGCTTACTCAACTGGTCTGTTGTGCCTTTTCATTTTTACTTCAGTTAATCTTGCACCACAAGCAGCTGGCACTCAAATCTCTTGATGCCTCCAGTCATTTATATATTGTGATTCTGCTTATTCAGGATTCAATGTTTTGAAAAATCATACAAGCATACAATAATGAGAACTATTTTAATCTATAATATCCACCAAGATATATAATAAAAAAATGTAGTACATATGCATTTACATACAGAACATATTCAGAAGTGAAACACTGTCAAAAAAAATTCGAAGTAGCAAAAACTTGGGCATATTGAAAGGCTGCATTTCATCATGTGGGTCTTCTCCATAATACTTAGGGTAAAGGAAGTAATGCACAAGAAGTCACACCTTTACTATATTTCCACTATTTCTATTTGGATACTATATTGGTATGTGTAGGAATGGCAGTATAAACAATATATAGACAAGATTTCATCTAGAAATGAAAATAAGAAACAGCCAATTAAGCACTCATATATGTCATGCTGACAAAAATATAGCACTCTCTACTGAGTTAAGTATTATTTAAAACCCATTGAATTATCCTATTTTTTACATACTGTTGGTGTTTGTTATCTGCAAAATTAACTGAATGAAAAAAGGTTATTTAATATTCTTTCAAGTTCTAAAAATGTTAGACTGTGAATCACAAAGACAAAAAGGAAAGTCAAAAACAAAAACATGAGAAATTTAAGTCTGTGGCTCTTACAGCTACAGCAAACATTAAACACATCCTGGACTCTAGCCCAATTAACATAAACCTAGTAAAAGCCTAATTACCTCAGTTCCTATTACCTGACACATCATATTTACCTTTCAACCAAAAAATTACAAAGTATACAAAAAGATAAGAAAAACACAGTCTGAAGAGACAAAGCAAGAATTAGATACAGACTCAGAAGTGGCACAGATTTTGAAATTATCAGGTAAGGAATTTAAGTAGTTATGATTGATATGATAAGGACACTAAAGGAAAAGGCAGAAAACATTCAAGAACAAATGGGTAGAAAGCAGAAAGATGAAAACTCTAAGAAAAAATCAAAAGGAAAGGCCCAAAATCAAAAACACTATAGCAGAAATAAAAAATAATGCATTTCATGGACTCATCAGTAGATTAGACATGGTCATGGTCATGGAAAGAATCAGTGAACCTGAATATATGTCAACAGAAATTTCCCAAACTGAAATTAAAAAAAAAAAAAAGGAATGGAAAGAATAGAAAATTTTTCTTTTAAAAAACAGAATATGGACTGTGAGGTAATCACAAAAAGTATAACATACATGTTATTGGAATACCAGAAGGATCTTAAGAAACAGAGAATGGGGCAAACAAAACAATTGAAGTAATAATGGCTGATGGTTTTTCCAATTTAATGGCAGACATTAAACCACAGATCCAGAAAGATGAGAGAACACCAAGCACGATAAATCCAAAATCTACACATAAGCATACCATATTCAAACTGCAAAAACGTTTTAAAAAGAGAGAGAAAATTTTGAAAGAAGCTAGAAGATTACATCTTACGCAGAAGCAAGAATAAGAATTTCATCGTTTCTTCAGGAACAATGCAAGCAAGAAAATGGAGTGAAATATTCAATGTTGAAAGAAAAAGAACACTAACCTAGAATTCTATAACCAGTGAAATTATCCTTCAAAAGGGAAATAGTAATAAAGATTTTCTCAAGCAAAAACTGAAGCATTGTGTCATCAGTAGCTCTACTTTGCAAAAAATATTTAAAGTTTTTTAGTCCTACAGAAAGGAAGAAAGAGAAATGGAATAAATAAACAGAATAAAAATTATTATTCTTTTTCTTAATTCATCTAATAGTTAAAACAATGATTTGTCCTAATTAAAAACAGCAACAATATATCAGGTGGTTATAGCATACTGCTAAGTGAAATAAATGACTGAATTTCCTATTATAAAGGACAGGAAGAAGGAATTGAGAAAACTCAGATAGATATTAGGTAATTATCAACTAGTAATGCAGTACAGTGTTATTTGAAAGTTGTCTAAGATTAACTGTAAATGTATATTGCATTTTAGAGCAACCACTTTAAAAATATTAGAAAGAAACATAACAATTTGTAAGAGAGGAGAGAAAATGGACTCATAGAAAATCCCAAAATATCTGGAGATTAAACACTTTCTAAATAACATGTGAGTCATAGAAGTCACAAGAGAAATTTAAATTTTTCAATATTTTCAACTAAATGACAATGAAAAGACAACTTATTAAAAAGTGTGGAATGAGTGGTGCCAGGGCGGCTCAGCCAGTTAAGCATCCAACTCTTGATCTCAGCTCAGGTCTTGATCTCAGGGTCATGAGTTCAAGCCCATGTTGGACACCGTGCTGGGCATGAAGCCTACTTAAAAAAAAGTGTGGAATTAAATAAAAATTTCTCTGTGCTTTCAGAGAAATTTACAGCATTTAATGCAAATATTAGAAAAGAAGAAAGATCTGAAATCAATAATCTAAGCTTCCACCTTAGGAAACAAGAGAAAGAACAATGTAAACCCAAAGCAAACACAAGGTAAGATATAGTTACAATAAAAATCAATAAAATTAAAAACTTGAAATCAATAAAAAAAAATCAATAAAACCAAAAGCTGTTTTTTTAAGAGGATCAATAAAACTACTAAATTTATAGCAAGGAAAACAGAGAGAAAGACAGAGAGACAGAGAGGCAGAAAGAGACAGAGAGAGAAAGAAGACACAATTTACCATAACATGAATAAAAGAAGGGCTAACAATACTACTAACATGAGAAAGATAATGATGGACCAATATCTTCATGAATATGGATGCAAATTCCTCAACAAAACAGAAAATCAAATCCAACAATTATAAAACAACCACCTGGGATTATTTTAGGCATATAAGACTAGTTCAACATTCAAATATCAATTAATGTAATCTCCCATCACATCAACACTCCAAAGAAAAAGCATATGATTGTATCATTAGATATAAAAAAGCATGTAACAAAGTCCAACACAATTCCTAATAAAAACTCAACATACTAGAAATACAGGGGAACTCCTCAACTTGATAAAGAACATCTATTTTTAAAAAAAAACAGGGTGCCAGGATGGCTCAGTCAGTTAAGCGTCCAACTTCGGCTCAGGTCATGATCTCATGATCTCATGGGTTCAAGCCCCGCATCAGGCTCTGTGCTGACAGCTCAGAGCCTGGAGCCTGCTTCAGATTCTGTGTCTGCCTCTCTCTCTCTCTCTCTCTCTCTCTCTCTCTCTCTCTCTCTGTCTGTCTCTCTCTGCCCATCCCCCACTCACTCTCTCTCCCTCAAAAATAAACATTTTAAAAAATTAAATAAATACATAAATACATAAAAATTTTAAAAACCTACAGCTATCATCATACTTAATGGTGAGAAACTAAAGGCTTTCCCCCTAAGATTGGGGAAAAGGCAAGAATGTCACCTCCCACCAATCTTTAACACCATACTGGAAACCCTAGCTAATGCATTAAGACAAGGAAGGAAATAAAAAATACACAGATCAGGGGTGTCTGGATGGCTCAGTCAGTTGAGCATCCAACTTTGTCTCACGTTATAATTTCACGGTCCATGAGTTCTAGCCCCACATCAGGCTCTGTGCTGACAGCTCAGAGGCTGGAGCCTGCTTTGGATTCTGTGTTTCCCTCTCTCTGTCCCTCCCCAACTCACACTCTGTCTCTCTCTCAAAAATAAACATTCAAAAAAAGTTTTTTCAAATCAGGAAGGAACAAAAATGTCATTCACACATGACAAGATGGCCTATGTAGTAAGTCCCAAACAATCAACAAAAAGACTCTCAAAGCCTATAAGACAGGTTACAAGGTTAAAGACAAAAATCAAATGTTTTCTTGTATGTCAGCAATGAACACTTGGAATTTGAAATTAAAAACATAATATGGGGGCGCCTGGGTGGCGCAGTTGGTTAAGCGTCCGACTTCAGCCAGGTCACGATCTCGCAGTCCGTGAGTTCGAGCCCCGCGTCGGGCTCTGGGCTGATGGCTCAGAGCCTGGAGCCTGTTTCCGATTCTGTGTCTCCCTCTCTGTCTGCCCCTCCCCGTTCATGCTCTGTCTCTCTCTGTCCCAAAAATAAATAAACGTTGAAAAAAAAAATTAAAAAACAAAACAAAACAAAACATAATATCACTCACACTAGCACCAAAAAATTAAATATAGGATCTTTATGTACCGGATCTGAATGAAGAAAACCACAAAACTCTGATTAATGACATCAAAGAAGATCTGAATGGAAAGATATTCCATGTACATGGATAAGAAGACTCAATATTGTCAAGATGGCAGTTCTTCCCAACTTGACCAATAGTTTCAATGCAATACTAATCAAATATCTCAGCAAGTTATTATGTGGATACTGAAAAACTGATTCTACAGTTCATATGGAAAGGCAACAAACCCATAATAACCAATAAAATACTAAAAGAGAAAAATAATCAGAGGACTGATACTACCCAAAGTCAAGCCAGTATAAAGCTAAAATAATGAAAACTGTGGTATTGAAAAGACAAATAGATCAATGAAACAGAAAAGAAAAAAAAAAAAAAAAAAAGCTCAGAACAGACCCACACAAATAAACTCAAATCCTACCTGGCAAAGGAGAAACGGTAATTCAATGGAGAAAGGATAGTCTTTTTAACAAATGATGCTCAAACAACTAGATACACATATGCAAAAAAATGAATCTAAATATAGATCTTTCCAAAAATTAACTCAAAATGTATCACAGACCTAAATGACAAATGTAAAACCATAAAACTCCTAGAAGACAACACAGGATAAAATGCAGAGGACCTTGGCTTTGGCATGATGTTTTAGTTCCAACACCAAAAGCACAATCCATGAAAAAACAAATTAATATGTTGAACATTAAAATTAAAAACTCTGCTCTGAAAGACACTGTTAAGGGGGTGCCTGGGTGGCTTAGTCACTAAGCAGTCGACTCTTGATTTTAGCTCAGGTCATGATCTCACAGTTTGGCTTGTGAGTTCAAGCTCTACATCAGGCTCTGGACTGACTGTGTGATGCCTGCTTGGGATTCTTTCACTCTCTTTAAAAAAAATGCTTATTTACTTTTGAGACAGAGAAAGCATGAGCAGGGGAGGGGCAGAGAGAGGGAGACAGAGAATCCCAAGCAGGCACCACACTGTCAAGCACAGAGCCCAACATGGGCTCAAATTCACAAACTGTGAGATCAGGACCTAAGTCGAAATCAGGAGTCCGACTAACCAACTGAGTCACCCAGGTGCCCTTGGGATTCTCTCTCTCACTCAAAATAAATACATAAACTTGAAAAAGAAAGAAAGAAAGAAAGAAAGAAAGAAAGAAAGAAAGAGAGAAAGAGAGAAAGAGAGAAAGAGAGAAAGAGAGAAAGAGAGAGAGAGAGAGAGAGAGAGAGAGAGAGAGAAAGAAAGAAAGAAAGAGAGGGAGAAAGAAAGAAAGAAAGAAAGAAAGAAAGAAAGAAAGAAAGAAAGAAAGAAAGAAAGAAAGAAACTGTTAGAAGAGTTGAAAAGATAGAAGACACAGACTGGGAGAAAGGACATCTATCTAAAATCTACAAAAAATCTTAAATTTTTAATAAGAAAATCTAACAATAAGAAAACAACTTGATTAAAAATAGGCCAAAGACTTTACAGATACTTCACCAAAGCAGATATATAGATGGTAAATAAGAACATCCTATGTCATAGGAAAACTATAAATTAGAACAACACGAGAACATCACTACACACCTATCAGAATGGTCAAAATCCAAAACATTGTGAAGCAACAGGAATACTCATTCATCACTGGTGTGAATGCAAAATGTCACTGCCAATTTGGAAGACATTTTGGCAGTTTCTTACATAATTGAATATTCTCTTATCATATGATTCACCAACCACAGTCTTTGGTATTACCCCAAAGAGTTGACAACCTATGTCCACACAAAAACATGTACACGTTTATAGCAACTTTATTCATAATTGCCAAAACTTTAGAAGCAACCAAAATATCCTGAGGTAGGTGAATTGATAAAAAAACAAATTGCAGCACATTCATAAAATGATATATATTACTCAGCAATAAAAAAATGAGCTATTAGACCACAAAAATATATATGAAAGAAGCTTAAATGCATATTGGAAATCTGAAAGGCTATACGTAATATTCTGGAAAAGGCAAAACTATAGAGGCAGTAAAAAGATCATTGGTTTCCTGGAGTTTAGGATAAAAAGACAATCACTAGGTGTCACATAGAGTATATCATAGAGGTGTGAAGCTATTCTGCCTGATACTATACTGGTAGATAAATGACATTATGCACTTTTCATAACCCTTAGAAACAAACAACATAAAGAGTGAACTCTAATGTAAACTAACAGCTTTAGGTAATAATAATATCAATATTGGTTCATTCATTTTAACAACTGTAGCATACTAATTCAAGATATTAATAACAGAAGAAATTGTGTATGTGTGTATATGTCAGGAAGAAGAAATAATATGGGAACCCTGTACTAGATGCTCAACTTTTTTTTTAACAGCTCTTTTTAAAAAGTCTGAATAGAATCTGAATGATAAGAATATGGTGCCTGATTACAATATTCTATTTTTGAGCATGTTTGAAATGTTTACGATAAAACGTATTACTAAAATTTTTAATAAAATAAAGTCCTAATTAGAAGACCATTCACATTTATACTTTAAATTGTTAAAAGCAGAGAGCTCCCCTCTACTTGCTAGATGGGATGCTGCACAAGATTTAATAAAGCCAATTATACCTTCAAAAATAAAATAAAAAATAATTTATTAAAATCGATGTGTTTAATGAATATTAAATATCAATATTAGGCTCCTTAAAAAACAAGTTGTCTCAAACAATATAGTCAGATAAAATTAACATAAAAACTCCTCATTTTAAGTTTTTTGGGTTTGTTTTGGAGACAGATTCTTCAAGATCAAGAATCTAGGTATGCTTTTACTTTTGTAAATCTGTAATTTTCACCTTGGGCTATTTTTCCCCATAAGAAAAAAACTAGTTCTGTTATTATAGAAACAATATTAAAAAATTAAAGATGGGAGAAAAAATACCATATTCCCATCATCAGAGCAGTTATTTGTATGACCTTCCAATTTTTTCCAACATTATTAACAGTTAATACACAGAAACAATTTAAACATGGGATCCCTAAAGCCACCTAAACTTTCCATTCACTTTAGGTTTTAAGCAAATAATCTATTAAATTTTGTCAGATCATCTAGTTTCTGGGCACTGAGTAAAAGACTAGTGAACTGAATTAAGGGGTGATTTGTTTTGATTACCCAGTCTCACATACACCAGTTCACCTTACTACATGGATAGTAACCAGGGTGTGACTCTGAGGTACATCCCCCACACCAGCAGGTATCCAATTTAGGAAAACCATGATGTTTTCCTGGGATACAGAAATAATAAACAGCATTGCTGAAAAGCTTTCTCTGCTTCTTTCTCTTTTCAAGCACCTGTCTCTGTGAATATCAGAGGCAGCTTTGATTGTCTTCCTTATAAAATAACACACTTAGGATGTGCAATATCCAAATGACAGACAGAGCTGACATAACCAACAGTGTCCCTTTGCTGCTAGTTTTACCATCTGTTATTCTGAGCACATACATATACACACAGCAATAGAGAATAAAAGAGGCAAAAGGAGAGGAGGAAGGGGAGGCAGAAATATGGGGAGGCTCCCATAAGCGAATACCAGAACCAGGAAGCAAATGGCCGTTTGCAGCATAGATTTGACCTCTAGCCTGCTGAGAAATGCTTAAGTTTTTCTGAATCCATCTGTTTGTTTGCCTAGACTTTTTCTTCTTGTTGCCATGGAGACTGATATCAAATAATTATCATAGCCAAAACTTCCAACTAAGCTCAAAGTGGATACATCCTACAGTCATAGCCTTAATCTGCAATAAAATCCATATCTGACTAACTTGAAACTATCACTGAATAGTCTGTTGTTTTTTCTGATAATATTCAATATGGAAGGTATTTTAGCAAAAAGAAAAGGATAATATCTAATGGTAGAAAGAGAACTAGGTGGGGAGGCAAAAATTCAGAGTTCATTTAGGTGTGCCCTGATATTTTTAAAGTTTATCTAGCACCAGGTACTTACAGGCTTTTCAATTATAGGCTTTTCAATTAGTCCAAGGGTCTTTCTAATATTTTTCCAGTAATATCAGTTTCTTTGGAAGATATGTAGTGCTTTCAATATAAGCACTATTAAGAAACCACTGTATTCAATAAGTCATACAACTAAAAACTGTATAGTGAAACATTAAAATGTCCCCTAACTTTATAAAACACCGTTAATTAATTTAAAGCTTCATTCAAGTAACACAGAATCTATCAAATACAATGCACATTAAATTAGGTTATATAAAATACTAAAATATTACTTGCACAATAAACTAATACACATGATAGTTTACTCAATGTTGGATGCACTATCAGTTCCCATTTTTTTATAATCTGTGCATTCAATATATAAGCATATGCCTAAATAAATTACTATGCAACACAAAATAGATGATTCCAGTTTTATCAAACTCTTATTCTTTACAGACTCATTTTTATTTTCCTCTGTGAATTCCATTTTTAAATATGTTACCTACTTTAATTTTTATACTCTTGATGTGTTTGAAACTTTCACTAATTCATTTATTATCATCTGCAAACCCTAGAAGATAACCTTTGTTTCAAACTAGCTCACTTAGGTAAATCTTAACTTTTTGTAACAACCAATCTATGCTCCTTCAAAACTCTGAAATATTTTCCGTAGAACAAAATAAAGACATGGATTCTTTCAGAAGTCCAGGAGGTAGCAAACAGAAACTATCTACTTTAAAGAACTAGATAAACTCGAATGTAGAGTCAACATGGTAGAAAAGTAGGGGGATCCGAAGTTCCCTCGTCCCTCAAACACAGCAGTGTTGAGGCCAGAAAACTTGGAATTCCAGGCATCTGGGCTACAGAGTGACAGAAACCTCCCTAGGGGCCCATGGGGACAACTTGGTGGACCATAGGTGCGTGACTGTGAACTGAGAGATAAAACAGGCAGTATACGCATGGAGAGGAGGGAACCGCTTCTGTGGACAGATTAAAGGAAGAGAGAGGCTGTGGAAGTGTAGGACTGAATTTGGACAAGAGAAAAACCATGGACCTGGGAATGGAAAAAAGCAGAGAAAGAACCAATTTCTACCTCATTCTAGGGTTGCGGGGCTTTCTCCAGACTGGAGCCTGCTGCCCTATTCTCATGGCTGGAGAAGGGAGACAGCCCCAGGCTCGATCAGAGAGAGCAGCCCTCTCCCTTGAGTGCTGTGGGAAGAAGGCATATAGCCTCCAAGGACAAAAGACCCTGCAGATGTCCACCAGTCAGAGGGCATCTATCGGCTGGCTGGGTGGAGCTCGACAGTACATGGATCAGGACCCTTTAAGACATCAGGGTTTGAATCCCAGCCAAGTGCCTGGGAGGCACAGGAGACAGTGGAATGCGACAAGCTGGCACACTCGCACCCACGTGGCACTGTGAAGACAGCTTGAACATAGTAGTTTGGGACACCTGGTCTGGGACAGCGTGGAGGGGTGAGGAACACTGGTGTATCACCATTTTTCTCCCAATCACCAACAAGGTGGGGCTTCAGGGAATGGACAACGGGCCCACAGTGGAGGCGGGACCCATCTACACCAACCCATACCTTGTGAGTTGGTAACTGCATATCTACCAAAGCAAGATGACACTGACTAAACCAGACAGGCACTCCTCCAAACCAGCACAGCCACAGGTTCCAAAGCACCATCAGATATCGGTCCAACATTTTTGCATTTTCTGATTTGATTCTTGGCCAATTCTTACTTTATGTATATATGTATATGTGTGTGTGTGTGTATATATATATATATATACACACACACACACATATATGTATATGTGTATATATATATACACACACACACATATACATATATGTACGTATGAAAAGGAAGAAGAAAAATATATACACGTATATATACATACGTATATACATATATATACACGTATATATACATGTATATATGTATGTATGTATATATACGTGCATGTATATGTATATATATATATTTTTTTCTTCTTCTTCTTCTTCCTTTTCTTCCACTTATTCCTTCCCTTCTCTAGTCTGGTTGTTGGGTTGTTTAGGCAGACATTTTTAATCTATTCTTTTTACACCTCTTCTGTATCTCCTTCTTTATTTTTCTCTCTCTCTGGATTAAGCCATATAGTTTCTGATTCTCTGCCTGGTCAATTTTTTTTTCTTTTCTTTTTCCTCATCCCTGTCATTTCTCTCTTTGTATGGGATAAGGCTTCTTCCACCACCAACCCATTTTTTAAATTTTTTCCTGGGTTACTTCAACAAACAAATCAAAGCACACCTGGTGGAAATTCCAAACCACCACTATGAGTAGGGAAATAAAGCAACCAGAGTCGCAACAAAAGAGAGCACACAATGTACTCCAAAAACACCTCCTGAAGGGCCAGGCCCTGGACAATGTATGACCTTTTTTGAATATAATAGTGCTCACAGGTGCAGAACACATAATAAGCTATTAAAACATATAAGGGCCTAAAAAAACTAGCCAAAATGACAAAACAGAAGAATTCTCCTCAAAAGAAATCCAGGAAGAAATGACAGCTGGAGAATTGCTCAAAACAGATATAAACAATATATCTGAGCAAGAATTTAGAATAATAGTCATAAGAATAATAGCTGGGCTTGAAAACAACATAGAAGACAGCAGAGAATCTATTGCTGCAGAGATCAAGGAACTAAGAAATAGTCAAGACAAATAAGGAGATGCCATAAATGAGGCAGAAAATAAACCAGATGCAGTGAAATCAAGAATGGAGGAAGCAGAGGGGAGAATAAGTGAAATAGAAGATAAAATTATGGAAAACAATGAAGCCAAGAAAAAAAGAGATTAGAAAATACTAGACCACGAGGGGAGAATTAGAGAACTAAGTGATTCAAGGAAACATAATAATATCTGTATCATAGGAGTTCCAGAAGAAGAGACAGAGAAAGGGGCAGAGTTTTACTTGAACAAATTATAGCTGAGAACTGCCCTAACTTGGGGAAGGAGGCAAACATCCAAATCCAGGAGGCACAGAGAACTCCCTTCAGATTTAATAAGAATAGGTCCTCTCCATAACATATCATAGTGAAGTTGGCAAAACACAAAGATAAAGAGAGAATTCTGAAAGCAGCTAGGGACAAATGGGCATTAACCTACGAAGGTAGACACATAAGAGTAGTGGCAGACCTGCCTACTGAACTTGGTAGGCCAGAAGGCAGTGGCAGGAAATATTCAATGTGCTGAATAGGAAAAATATGCAGCCAAGAATCCTTTATCCAGCAAAGCTGTCATTCAGAATAGAAGGAGAGATAAAGGCTTTCCCAGAAAAACAAAAACTGAAGGAGTTCCTGACCACTAAACCAGCCCTGCAAGAGATCCCAAGGGGGACAGTGTGAGTGGAACACTGCAAAGACTACAAAGGACCAGAGACACCACCACAAACATGAAACAACAGATAACACAATGACACTATTCTTATCTTTCAATAATAACTCTGAATGTAAATAGACTAAATGCTCCAATCAAAAGACATAAGGTATCAGAATGGATAAAAAAAAAAAAAAATAAGACCCATCTATATACTGTCTACAAGAGACTCATTTTATTTTTTTTATTTTTTTTAATGTTTTTATTTATCTTTGAGACAGAGAGAGACAGAGCATGAGCAGGGGAGAAGCAGAGAGAGAGGGAGACACAGAATCGGAAGCAGGCTCCAGGCTCCGAGCTGTCAGCACAGAGCCGGACGCAGGGCTCGAACTCACGGAGTGTGAGATCATGACCTGAGCCGAAGCCGGACGTTCAACAGACTGAGCCACCCAGGCGCCCCCAAGAGACTCATTTTAGACCTGAGGTCACCTTCAGATTGAAAGTGAGGGCATGGAGAACCATCTAATATGCTACTGGAAGTCAAAAGAAAGCTGGAGCAGCCATACTTATATCAGACAAACTAGATTTTAAACTAAAGACTATAGTAAGAGATGAAGAAGAGTATTATATCATAATTATGGGGTCTATCCATCAAGAAGAGCAAACAATTGTAAATGTTTATGCCCCCAACTTGAAACACCCTAATACATAAACCAATTAATCACAAACAAAAGCAATCTTATTGCTAAGAATACGGTAATTGCAGGGGACTTTAATACTCTAATTACAACAATCGACAGATCACTAGGCAGAAAATCAATAAACAATGGTGTTGAATAATACACTGCACCAGATGGACTTCACAGAACTTTTTATCCAAAAGTAGCAGAATACACATTCTTCTCCAGTGCACATGTAACATTCTACAAGATAGATCACATGCTGGGCTACAAAACAGCCCTCAATAAATATAAAAGAATTTGAGATTGTACCATGCATACTGTCAGACTGCAAAGCTATGAAACTTGAAATAAACCACAGGAAAAAATTTGGAAAGCCTCCAAATGCATGGAGGTTAAAGAACATCCTACTAAAGAATGAATGGGTCAACCAGGCATTTAAAGAAGAAATTTAAAAATATATGGAATCAAGAAAAAATGAAAACACAACAGTTCAAACCCTTTGGGATACAGCAAAGGCAGTCTAAAGAAGAAAATATAAGCAATCCAGCTCTATCTCAAGAAACAAGAAAAATCCCAAATACAGAATCTAACAGAACACCTAAAGGAACTAGAGGCAGAACAACAAAGAAACCCCAAACCCAGCAGAAGAGAAATAATAAATATCAGAGCAGAAATAAAATACAGAATTCATAAAAAAAATAGTAGAACAGATCAATGAAACTAAGAGTTGGTTTTTTGAAAAAAATAAACAAAATTGATAAACCCTTAGCCAGACTTCTCAAAATGAAAAGAGAGAGGACCCAAATAGATAAAATCACAAATTAAAGAGCAGAGATCACAACCAACACCAAAGAAATAAATGGACAAATTCCTAGATACCCACAAACTACAAAAACTGAAACAGGAAGAAATATAAAATTTGAACAGACCCATAACCAGTAAAGAAATTGCATCAGTTATCAAATATCTCCCAACAAATAAGAGTCCTGGGCCTCATGGCTTCCTAGGGGAATTCTACCAGACATTTAAAGAAGAGTTAATACCTATCTTTCTCAAGCTGTTCTAAAAAATAGAAATGGAAGGAAAGCTTCCAGACTCATTCTGTGAAGCCAACATTATCTTGATTCCCAAAACAGACGGAGACCCCACAAAAAAGGAGAATTACAGGCCAATATCCTTGATGAACATGGATGCAAAAATTCTCAACAGGATACTAGCAAACTGATTTCAACAGCATATAAAAAGAATTATTGGGGCGCCTGGGTGGCGCAGTCGGTTAAGCGTCCGACTTCAGCCAGGTCACGATCTCGCGGTCCATGAGTTCAAGCCCCACATCAGGCTCTGGGCTGATGGCTCAGAGCCTGGAGCCTGTTTCCGATTCTGTGTCTCCCTCTCTCTCTGCCCCTCCCCCATTCATGCTCGGTCTCTCTCTGTCCCAAAAATAAATAAAAAAACGTTGAGAAAAAAAGAAAAAGAAAAAAAAAGAAAAAGAAAAAGAAAAAGAACCTCACTTTCTTTGATTCTAATCAGATAAGCTTTAAAAAAAAAAAAAAAAGAATTATTCACCATGATCAAGTGGGATTCATTCCTGGGCTGCAGGGCTAGTTCAATATTCGCAAATCAATCAATGTGATACATCACATTAACAGAAGAAAGGATAAGACCCATATGATCCTGTCAACAGATGCAGAAAGTGTTTGATAAAATACAGCATCCTTTCTTAATAAAAACCCTCAAGCAGGTCAGGATAGAAGGAACATACCTTAGCATCAAAAAAAACGTAGAAAAGCTCACAGCTAATATCAGGAACATGACAGGATGTCCACTCTCACCACTGTTGTTTACCAGAGTGTTGGAAGTCCTAGCCTCGGTAATCAGACAACAAAAAATGAAATAAAAGGCATCCAAATTGGCAAAGAAGTCAAACTTTCACTTTTTGCTGATGACATGCTACTCTACATGGAAAACCCGACAGACTCCACCAAAAAGCTATTAGAAAGGATACATGAATTCAGCAAAGTCACAGGCTATAAAATCAATGTACAGAAATCGGTTGCATTTGTATACACCAATAATGAAGCAACAGAAAGAGAAATCAAGAAATTGATCCTATTTACAATTGCACCAAGAACCATAAAATACCTAGGAATAAACCTAACCAAACCTTTTAGATCTGCATGCTGAAACCTATGAAAGAAATTGAAGAAGACACAGAGAAATGGAAAAACATTCCATGCTCATGGATTGGAAAAACAAATAGTGTTAAAATGTCAATACTTCCCAAAGCAGTCTACACATTCAATGCAATCCCAATCAAAATTGCACCAGTATTCTTCTCGAAGCTAGTGCAAACAATCCTAAATTTTACATGGAATCACAAAAGACCCCAAACAGCCAGCATAATGTTGAAAAAGAAAACCAAAGTGGGAGGCATCACAATCCCGGACTTTAGCCTGTACTACAAAGCTGTAATCATCAAGACAGTATGGTATTGGCACAAAAACAGACACATGGAATACAATAGAGAACCCAGAATTGGAACCACAAATATATGGCCAACTAATCTTTAACAAAGCAGGAAAGAGTATCCAATGGATAAAAGACAGTCTCCTTAGCAAATGGTGCTGGGAGAACCGGACAGCAATATGCAGAAGAATGAAACTGGACCACATTCTTACACCATACACAATAATAAACTCAAAATGGATGAAAGACCTAAATATGAGACAGGAAACCATCAAAACCCTAGAGGTGAAAGCAGGAAACAACCTCTTTCACCTCAGCCACAGCAACTTCTTACTCAACATGTCTTCGAACACAAGGGAAATAAAAGCAAAAATGAACTACTGGGACCTCATCAAGATAAAAAGCGTCTGCACTGCAAAGGAAACAATCAACACAACTAAAAGCAACTGAAGGAATGGGAAAAGATATTTGCAAACAACATATCAGATAAAGGGTTAGTATCCAAAATCTATAAAGAACTTACCAAACTCAACACCCAAAAAACAAATAATCCAGTGAAGAAATGGGCAGAAGACATGAATAGACACTTTTCCAAAAGACATCCAGATGGCCAACAGACACATGGAAAGATGCTCAACGTCATTCATCGTCAGGGAAATACAAACCAAAACCACATTGAGATATCACTGTATACTGGTCAGAATGGCTAAAATGAATAACTGAGGAAACAACAGATGTTGGTGAGGATGTGGAGAAATGAGAACCCTCTTGCACTGTTGGTGGAAATGCAAACTGGTGCAGCCGCTCTGGAAAGCAGCATGGAGGTTCCTCAAAAATTTATAAACAGAACTACCCTACGACCCAGCAATACCACTACTTGGAATTTATTCAAAGGATACAGGAGTGCTGATTCATAGGGGTACTTGTACCCCTATTTTTATAGCAGCACTTTCAACAATAGCCAGATCCTGGAAAGGGCCCAAATGTCCATCAACTAGTGAATGTATAAAGATGTGGTTTATATATACAACAGAATACTGCTTGGCAATGAGAAAGAATGAAATCCTGCCATTTACAACAACATAGATGGAACTGGAGGGTATTATGCCAAGTGAACTAAGTCAGTCTGAGAAAGACAGATATCACAGTTTTCATGCATGTGGAACTTGAGAAACTTAACAGTTAAGACCATGGGGTAAGGGAAGGGGAAAAATAATTTCAAACAGAGAGGGAGGCAAACCCGTAAGAGACTGTTAAATACAGATAATAAACTGAGGGTTGATGGGGGCGGGGGCAGGTGAGACGGGAAAATGGGCGATGGGCATTGAGGAGGGCACTTCTTGGGATGAGCACTGGGTGTAGTATGTAAGCAATAAATCATGGGACTTTACCCCCGAAACCAAGAGCACACTGTATACACTGTATGTTAGCTAACTTGACAATAAATTATGTTTTCAAAAAAAATTAAAAAATTGAAAAATATAATACAAAAAAATAAATAAATAAACTATCTCAGAAAAAAAAAAAAGAACTAGATAAACCTCCTTCTTGACCTCAATGTCAGTTGCTAGATAACAGCAGCTATGACCACTTTCAAGAGCTATTTACACTGGAGTTGACCAGTACCCATTTTGAAGAGCTTCACAAGACCCACAGGATGTGCAACTTGCCAGGAACTCTGCGTGCAACCTCAAAATGTATCTGTGGCACCAGAGAATTGTTCTTCCCCAGTGCATCTGCCCACTTACCTCCCCAAAGAAAACATAATCAGGCCTCACCACATATATGCTAGACAGATACAACTTCACTCATTAAATAGTGTACTTTTTTTTCTTTTTTGTATTTTTTATAAAAACATTGTGATTTGTTTTTAGATTTTTGACCATGACTCACAATAAGAACTATATTTTACAATCCAACATTATCTTCTCATCCATGTGTACTTAGAAAACAGAAATAAGTTTCATTAAACAATATTTTAACTCAAAATATTCAATACACTGTGCTGTTTTATTTCTTCTATTTTTTCCTAATACTAGTATAACTCACAAAATTCTCAATTTTAAGAAACCTCAAGGATCACCACCCACAGAATGATAAGCATTGGAGCAGGTGAATATATAATATTCTACATGAGTGAATTTGAGTACCAGGATAACACTCAGGGCAGTTCACATGAAGAGTAAACACTAAATCTATGTCAAGCTCAAATTATTTTTCCTTCTGTACTTGTATGAAACAAAACCAAGACTACTTATCCATGGTTTCTTTTTTTGAACTTGTCCTCTACATAACCCAGAATCATTCTCAGATGATAAATGTTTTTTTTTAATTTTTTAAATGTTTTTATTTATTTTTGAGACAGAGAGAGACAGAGCATGAGCAGGGGAGGGGCAGAGAAAGGGGGAGACACAGAATCTGAAGAGGGCTCCAGGCTCTAAGCTGTCAGCACAGAGCCCGACGCAGGGCTTGAACTCACGGAGTGTGAGATCACGACCTGAGCTGAAGTCAGACGCTTAACCAACTGAGCCACCCAGGTGCCCCTCAGATGATAAATGTTTAATGATATGTGTTATTCAAAGGTGGCTAAGCTGCTGAATTCCCCCAATGAATACTTAATTCTGTAGCTCTACATTCCTCAAGAGCTCATCTTGGAATGATACCCACTGTTTTTCTCTTTGCTTATTTTTAATATTTCTTTTTGCTCCTGTCAACACATTCATTCCCAAAATAACCTTGAGATGGCTTTAAAAAAGGGTGAGGGAGGGGAACTTTCTTATCCTTCCCGAAATTTCTCACAAGACTTCTCTTATAAAAAAAATAATTAAAATAACCTCTTTCTTTTTTGCAGATTTACCTCCATGAAAACAAAACTTTTTGCTAAATTTCTACTTTTTGGTGCAATTTTATGATGAAACTCAAGTCACTTTCTAATAACATTATCTTAGCCCAATGATACATGCTTTAACCCCAAAGGACATAAAAGCATACGAATACCGTTCTATTTCACATAATAGACATGAGAGTAAGCCAGGAGAAAAACAACTGATACTTTAGAAATCAATAATTAGTAAATTCACTGACTAGAAAACTTCCCTTGGCTTATTTCTTGAGTTAAGGACTCAACTTCATTATCTTCATTAATTACCTACATACAGCATTTATTTGACCCGGGAACCATTAACTTTTTCCATTTACTTATTTATAATTAAATTCTGGTGTTGTGATTATCAAAGCTTAAAAACATCCTTTGCAATGAACCACCAACAGGTTTTAACTAAAATGTACACACTGGTATGTGCGGATCATGACCCATATTCAACATGTAATGACTCCACACCACCCACAGACCTGACATAATTCAAGAGACAGAAACCACAGTAAATCGAAATACAGGATAGTTACAGGTACCCATGAAGCTTACATCTAGTGTATGTACTCTGTTAGTTTAGGTTGACTTTCAAAGACATTTACAGTACCCCTTTCCTAGTTCCCTTATTGTTTCTTATATGTTGACTGCTTTATTTAATAGAAAAAAATCATTTTGTCATCTCTGTCACAGGGTAATTCATGTCTGTTTCAGTGCTTTTGCCCATGCTATCCCATACTGCTAGACTCTCTTCCTGCATTCAACCAATCTGTGGACATGACCCTCCAACATACGCTGGCTGCAATTCCTCTAGTGACCTTTCTTCCATTTAAAACCATCCAGTTTAGTTCTTTTCACATATCTGTGTTCTGTTTGGTTTGTAAGCTTTTCAAGAACAGGAATTACTGCTTCCTGACTCTTATAAGTTCCCTAACAACTGTTACAGAGGTTGTATTTTTCCTGATAGATACTACATTAAGTCCTACTGACATTTAGCTTTCCTTGTATTGGTATTTTGTTATCCCTTTCATGATGGTTTAAAAAAAAAAGAAGGAAACTTTTAAAAGTGGCCAGCAGTAGTAAAAATGAGAAAGTGATTAACTAGTAAATCAGAATAAACATATACCTAGAGTCATAAGGAAACACACTGCTTATTCTTGTTACCATCTTCAGATAAACATGTTCCCAAACAAGAAGTTATGTAGAACAGAAAATGGAATGGTGAGGCAGATTCCCCTCAAAGGCATATTATTACTTCTACCATGTTTTCATCTTGTCCCAGCCCCATACATTTATGGACAGAAAGAGGAAAGTTAGTTCCCCTATTCTCCAATTGGAGATAAGAGTTAACAGAGTGGGGTGCATGGGTGGCTCAGCCGGTTGAGGGTCTGACTCTTGATTTCAGCTCAGGTCAGGGTTGTGGGATCGAGCCCTGTGTCAGGCTCCACACTGAATGTGGAGCCTGCTTGAAATCCTTTCTCTTTCTCTCTCTCTCTCTTTCTCCCTCTCTCTCTCTTTCTCTCTCTCTCTCTCTCTCTCCCCCACTCCCCCTACCACAACTCACACTCACTCTCTCACTCTCGATCCCTCTCTCTCTTAAAAAAAAAAAAGAGTTAACAAGATTGCACAAGGATATAATTAATTTGGGATCCAATATCAAAGCTAAGTAAGAATTCTTTAGGTCTGTCTGCTATAGTTCAACTTGACCAGGAAAAAAAATCTGAAAATCCTAGCCAGGTATCTCTTCTTTCATGTTTACTACCTTTTCATCAAGCCCAAGAACCTTCTCCAGATGTCAGAGGGGTGGCTGTCACACCTACTCACCAAAATTCCTTTCACACTGGAATTTTCGAATGTCCTTCTCTACTGGTAGTGGAAGAAAGATAAATGACCCCATCAACTTTGGAAGTAGAGGTTAGTGGAAATGTCTGCTTCAAATGGCAGTAAATTATGTCAAATATCATATGCACAACAGCACATACAATAATCTGTAAGTTTTATATATAAATGGATATAGAATTCATTTCACTTTTCATCATTTGATGATGTTTTTATAAAGTTTAGCAGATTTAGGGATATGAAATGCCATTAATAAAAACTTTCACATTGTAGCATTTAAAACCTGACTTCACAGGTAAATACATTTTAATCCTGTTTAAGCAAACATTTCAGTTGTTAGATCATTTAAAACCTTTGCTAAAAAGATTCTGCCCCATTAACACAAAAACAGGATTTCAGAAATATTTGCATCACTATGCCCACTATGGTTAGTCATGATTTAAATAACAGAAAACACAGGATACTAATACCATATTGCAAAATCATATCTGTTCAGAGCGGCCAGACAGAGCCCATTAGCCAAAATTCTTGCCTTAGATTATCCTTTCTTTTTCATTAGAAAAAAGAGTAGATACGACACTTGTGACATAACAATTTTGTTAGAAAGAATGACTAATAAATAAAATTCAAGCCATGCTAAAAATACAAACCCATGGGTTACCAAAATAAACAGAATGCAACAAATATGCTCACATTTAAGTTGGCATGGAAAGGCAATGAATACAACAGATCACTTGGAGTAATACTTCCAAAGGAACATATTTTTGCAGATTCCCTAAAGAAATCCCTAAAGTATAGCCAATAAATATCTGATGTCTTATTATACCAAATTCCTCTCAGCTAAATGCTTTACAATTTTCAAATATTTTTTAGCAGAAATTAAAGAGAAATCCTATTATCATTTTTTTGGATCTTTTACTTTAGAATGTTCCTAGCACAATGCTTGATCTTATAAAAGAATGGATTCAATTACCATAATAAATTTGTGCGTCAAAGAAAGTGATCCTCAAATTAAAGCAGAGGCAACAGCCTCAAAAAGAGCCAAGACCTCACTCCAGGCTGTATATTGGGTCACATGGTCAGGATCTATGCCCAGGTTGGTCTAACTGATGCCCAGTCTTACCAGATAGTAACTCCCATTTCATGATCTGAGTCTCAACCTTTCTCCTTTTAGCCCTCACTTGTCTGCCATCAATATCTGTTACCTCAAAGACAGTAAGATCATATTTTCACAGGACATTCATTTGCATCTAATAATTCACAAAACATTAAAAAAGAAATTAAACCCACTACAGGTGAGTTCTCCTGGATAACAGAACGACAACCTTATAGTATTAATACTAGTTATATTTTAACAAAACACCAGGCGTAATTAATTTGTCCATGAAAACAGTGTGCTTATCACAAGCAAACAAAACAGCCCAAACCTGGATATGTACATTTTATGATAGCCTCGATATGCCATTTTTAAAAGAATGAAAAGAGAAAGTGCTCAAAGATAACTGTATAAAAGAGAAACCAAATTAAATAGCCAGAAACTGGAAGATGGGAAAGCAAGTAGGGAAAAGATATGAAGACTATAAATTAAGAAAATCACTATCAAATTATTTACAGAGAATTGTTAACACGTGCCATTCCTAGCAAGGGGAAATGGGTTATAATGAGTGACTCAACTAATCAGGATTTACCCCTGACCTGGAGGAGGTTTAAGTCACTGAACAAACTCACATTGTTATAGAAGGGATGAAAGGGCAAAGATGCTGGGTAGGAAATCAGTATTACCTGCTGCAGAAAAGGTACCATAATTGGGATCACTTTTCCAGTGGGTATAAACACTTTAAGGTCCTTGACACATATTACTAATTTACAATGCTATCAGCAGCATATGGAAGGTAAAAGTCTTAGTACACCCTAATTTAAAAAAGGCATTAAAAAATCTTTTAGCAATGTTAATGGATAAAAATGGATACTTTACATTCATTTTCATTTCTCTGACTCCCCATAAAGGGTAACAGCTGTATTTATCCTTTGGCTTATCAACTGTCCTGTATCTAGTGTTCACTGATCTGATGACTTCCTAACCACCTTCTTCCCCCATTTATCTTACAGATATTAACCATTTGGTTATGGGTAATATTCATCACCAACTTACATCTGTTGAGAAAATGTTCTCATTGGACAATATGAACACCTACATTCAAGAGGAAGGAAGAGGTGAAAGAAATCTAGAAGACTACAAAGAAAAAGTTGGAAAGTCAATGAAAAGATTGCTAAGGGAACACATATGGCTCCACAGAAGCCCAGGGAGAAGCTTCAGGAAGCAAGGAATGGGATGGTCAAATAAGCAACAGTCCAGTAAAACTATGACCACGTATATCCTAAGCTTCAGAATATCTCAGTGTTAAGTTTTCACAAAGTCAACACAGTCATGTATTCAACAGTTACCTGTCAATAAATATGTACCTGACAGAGTACTGAACATAAAGAATGAGACATAGACCATAGTTTAGGAGAACCTGGGATAGGAGTGTGCGCACATGTATAATTTGGAGGGGCTAGTACAATTCAGATAAGTAGAACAAATGGTCAGAAAGAGTCGAAGGCCAAAAGATACCCTAAGGGACTAGTTTCTCCTCTCAGATTAATTTGGTAAATAACTCCTTTAAAAAACTACATTGTTTATAAAAGATAAAGTGATTTGTAATTCCAAAAGACTAGTAACTGAGGACCTGAAAAGAAACATGCACGAACTGACAAACTGCCCACATTAAGAAAAAGAAGCAATCTAAAACGTGTGAGCCTGAAAAAGTTTTAAAAATAGTTGTTTCTGATTTCTAGTTAAGTTCCAGCAGATGCAGCAGCTGCAATCTAACAACAGAGTATGCTAAGGTTCAGCAAACTCTGTGTCACAATGTATATACCAGAGGCTTCATCTCAGAATAACAGATGAATGCAAATTTTAGGCAGGGAAATTTCTTTAAAAGATGAAAGTCTTATTCCATCACATAGCTGATACATGATCCAATTTCCTTTGGGTGAACTGTAGCAAAGTGCAGATGTTTCCTTACTCAATATGTAACCTACTCTGGTTTTACTTACATTTCAAATGTAGACTGCTTTAAATTACTTACACATAAATATCACCTTCAATCTGAGCACTTTTGGTCATAGATACGCTAATAGTAAAAAAAATGAAGCAAGAAAAATATTTGAAATAATGGTATAAATTTATATATAAATATATAATGGTATACATATTATGACTATATTTATATTTTTAAGTGTGTTCATGTAGACATGGAAAGCTAAATAAAATAAAATTTATCATCATGAAAGGCATTTTAAATATTTTTTAACACTGAGGTTATTTCATTTTATCTATTAAAAAAAATACACCATGATTGGGGTGCCTAGGTGGCTCAGTCAGTTGAGAGTCCGACTTCAGTTCAGGTCATGATCTCACAGCTCGTGAGTTCGAGCCCCGCGTCGGGCTCTGTGCTGACAGCTCAGAGCCTGGAGCCAGCTTCGGATTCTGTGTCTCCCTCTCTCTCTGCCCCTCCCCCGCTCATGCTCTGACTCTCTCTCTCTCTCTCTCTCTCTCTCTCTCTCAAAAATAAACACTCAAAAAACTTTTAAAAAAATACACCATGATTATAATAGCAACCATATGCTAAGTACAGTTTACAATAACTGTGAAACCCTCATGAAAAAGTAGGTATTATTATTATTATTATCATCCCCATTGTGAAATGAGGAAACCAGAGTTTAAGAAAGAGAGAGATTTACTAGGGCCATGTGTGTGTGTGTGTGTGTGTGTGTGTGTGTGTGTGTGTGTGTAAAGAGTGAAGAATGGAAGAATGAAGAATGGACATATTCACATTCTCATATGAGATCCCTATGCTGTGTTGACTGCTATGCACAAGGTGACATGCACAAGTTACCCTTGGTTACAGAGAAAGGCTATCTGAAGAAATAAAAGGTACACAAGGTGCCTTCTAGGTCTTAGCACCAAGTAGTAACAACACACACACTATACAGTATCGCCAGCATGCCCTAAGTAAAGGCAAACCCAGAAGAGCTGGACCTCTGTTCTGTACTTCCAAGGTCTAGAACAGTATCTGACATATATCAAGTGCTAATAAATATGCTGAATGAGGGGCACCTGGGTGGCTCAGTCAGTCAAGCATCCGACTCTTGATTTCAATTCAAGTCATGATCTCATGGTTTGTGGGTTCGAGCCCCACATCAGGCTCTGTGCTGACAGCACACATAAACTTTAAAATAAATAAATAAATAAATAAATATGCTTAATGAATATGTAAGTCAATGTTCCATTCTCTCTTCTTCACATCTCTCCTGGCCCATCACACTGTGAACTTTGTATTTTCTCCTTTTCTCCTCCCCACCCTTGCCACTCTGCACATATGTAAAAATTGCCATTGCCCTATATTTCCATTATGAAATTTTTAAATACTTACCCATGTATAATGAAAATTAAAAGAACATGAAATGTTTCCTCCTTAAATATCTACCAAGTGATTCTGTTTTTCTTCAACAAATAAAAAGGTCATATCTGAATTTGCTATGGAAATTATAACTTTGCCTTAAATATACATTTAACTCTCAAACTGCTTTCTATCATAAACAATGTAAATGTCTATAAACCTACTAATTTTCTATACATAAAGGAGTTCCAACATAAAGTTACCATATGACCCAATAATTCCATGCCTAAGGATATATCCAAGAGAATGAAAACATATGTCCACACAAAACAGGTACATGAATGCTTGTAGCATTATCAATAATAGCAATAATAATAAGGAAACACCAAAATGTCCTTCAACTAATAAATGGATAAACAAAATGTGCGGTATAATCATACAATTGAATATTTGGCAATAAAAAGGAATAAAGTACCAATACATACTAAAATATGAATGAGCCTTGAAAACATGCTAAGTCAAAGAAGCCAGTCATAAAAGGCCATAGACTGCATCATTCCATTTATATAAAAATGGTTCAGGAACAAAGTATATTAGTAACAATTGTCAGGAGCTAGGGAAGAGAGATAATGGGTTATGGGATTTCTTTTAAGGCAATAAAACTATTCTAAAATTAGATACTGGTTCCAAAATACATAAAGAACTCATACAACTTAATAGCAAATAAACGATCTGATTAAAAAATGGGCAGAGGACCTGAATAGACATTTTTCCAAAGACACACAGGCAACAGACATTTGAAAAGGCATTCAACATCACTCATCATCAGGGAAATGCAAATCAAATCCACGATGAGGTGTCATCTCATACCTGTTAAAATGGCTATCGTCAAAAAGATAAGAGATAACAAGTGTTGGTAAGGATGTGGAGAAAAAGGAACACTTCTACACTGTTGGCAGGAATATAAATGGTGGAGTCACATGGAAATAGCATGGAGGTTTCTCAAAAAATTAAAAACAGAACTACCATATGATGCAAGAAACCCACTGCTGGGTGTATATCCAAAGAAAATGAAAACAGAATATTGAAGAGCTATCTGTACTAGCATGTCCACTGCAATATTATTCACAATAGTTAAGATATGGAAAAAAGTATCCACCAAAAGATAAATTAATAAAGAAGATGTATATATACAATGGAATATTATTCAGCCATGAGAAAAAAGGAAATCTTGCCATTTGTGACAACTTGGATGGATTGTGAGGGCATTATGCTAAGTAGAATAAGCTAGACAGAGAAGGACAAATACTGTATGGTATCACTTATATGTGGAATCAAAAAAATAAAAATAAAAAATAAAGCAAACTCATAAAAAGAAAGAAGATTGGTAGCTTCCAGGGGCTAGGAGTTAGGAGAAATAGGAGGAGGTTGATGGTAAAGGATACAAATTTCCAGCTATAAGATGAATTAGAGACAAGGATCTAACTTAAAACATAGTAACTATAGTCAATAATACTACATTATATAATTTAAATTTGCTAAGAGAGTCAAACCTAAATGTTCTCACCAAAAAAAAAGGATAACTATGTGAGTTGATGGATACGTTCATTAACTAGCTGGCAGGAGTCCATTCACAATGCACAGATAACAAATCACCAATGTGCACATTTTAAGTATGTGACACCTTGGTTCCACATCGTTGTTCAGCCTCTTTCATCCCTCTCTTCAATGGGTGTCACAAAACATCACAGCCAGTCAGCTGTGAATATCCATAGAACTCTAATTTCCATCAGAGCAGTGTCAGGAACCAAGGAAAAAATGGGAAGAAAAGGACATGCGCCAGAGTTTAAACCTGGCGAACCTGGAGGCTGTTATTCTCACTCACTCACTCACTGCTACTCCTTGTTCAGGATTAATAACAGTCTCTATTTTCTTTCTGTAACCCCAAAGAGTCTGGCTTTTTCCAGCTCTTCCTTCACTTTGCAAACTGTCCCTGAAGTCTAGGCTCCCCAGGGCAGAGTTCCCCTTAAACTCATAGATCCCTTAAGAAATTGTTTTTGTTGTTGTTTTAAATGATCTGTTTTGTCCTTGTGGTACCATCCAAATATCCTCTCCTGGCGATTCTGACACCAATTCAATAATACTGCCTTTCCTTAGCCACCTAGCTAACAGGCTCAATTCAATTATCTCAGGGAGCCAACTGAATCTTCCTCTTTAATTTTTTTTTTTTTAACGTTTTATTTTTGAGACAGAGAGAGACAGAGCATGAATGGGGGAGGGGCAGAGAGAGAGAGGGAGACACAGAATCGGAAACAGGCTCCAGGCTCTGAGCCATCAGCCCAGAGCCCGACGTGGGGCTCGAATTCACGGACCATGAGATCATAACCTGAGCTGAAGTCGGCCGCTTAACCGACTGAGCCACCCAGGTGCCCCAGAATCTTCCTCTTTAATTCTTAATGAAATATCGTTTTTCCCCATAATTCCCTGTCCCCAAAACCTTCCAGCAATGTCCCACCAATCTCATCATTTTCTATTCTCACCAATAACCACTAGGATGATCTCACCTCAAATATAATTACATTTACAAAACATCTGTGTGGCATAAGAAACGCCCTAGAAAGTGCTTTTCTAAGCCACTAGCTGCCTTCCATAGAGAAACCAATGTGAAAAAAATATCTCTCATAGGCAGCTTGGCCTATTTTATTTTTTAAAATTGCCCAGCAATCTATTTCACTTCTGAGAAGTGCAAGTTGTGACCATCATTTAAATAACTTTTATAGACCACTGACCTGAGCCAACAGAAATAAAGCAACAGCAGATACCCATGAAGTCTCAACATCTATACTGCCTATTCATAATCCTTAAATGCCAACCTAATGCTTTCTTGGTTCCCAGACCATAGCAAATACTTGCTTAAAAGAAAAAAGGTAAACCAAAATCATGCCACATCTTATAATCATTTCCTAACAAATAGATTTAATTTGGGAGACAAATAAGCCCATGCTTTAACATTCAACTAAAGCATTTCCACTTTAAAAATCTCATTTCTACAGAATATGGTAATAATGTTGACAAGACCATTATGTGTTACATGTAGTCTTGAAAAAGAAACCGAAATTATTAGGATCACAATGATCCTGCCTAAAACAAATGAAAATAATGTTACATTTTTATATTATTATGCATTATTTCCATGGCCCACACAAAAACCCTACAGGAAATATAGAGCAAACGTTATTCTCATTTTTTATGAAAAAAATAGGTTCTGAGACAAGTAGCTTGTACCAATGCCACTACTTAGTAGCAGCACCAGGACTAGAATAAAGTTGTAATTCCTATTGCTATCTGCTGTCCCTTGGATTATCCAGGCCCAAAAATCAGTACACCCAAGCTTGACCAGTTATAAATAAAGCCTGTTGGAAAAAATATTAAAAAGCAAATTTGTGGTCCTCATTCCATGGCTCATTCATTCCAACAGATATTCAAAAACTTCCTCCATATTATATACTCTTCTTAGTAAAATGAAATTGGTTGATGTTTAGCAATCACTGAGCATCCACAATGTGGTCACAGCTGACTGAATACCGATATCCTTGGCACCTAGAAGTTTGTATTTGAAAGAACAAGTAAAATGTAATAGAGACACACAGGGGGTATGTCATGTGACTACACAGCTATGAACTGGAGTGACACATCTACAAGCCAAGGAACATCTTGTACTGGTAACACCCAAAGCTAGAGGAGGCAAGGAAAAATCATCCCCTAGAGCACAGCCCTGCTGACACCTTGATTTTGGACTTCTGGCCTCCAGAACTATGAGAGTATAAATGTCTATTGTTTTAAACTAAAAAAAAAAAAAAAAAGTGTTATTTCCAAACATAGGCAGAGAAAATCTAATTTACGGTATCTGGGGGCACAAAATTACAGGACTAACTAAATGCCCTAATCTGGCAAGAGTGAAAAACTGGAGTTTAAAAACTGGAGAAGGAAACAGGAAGAGTTAGAAGGACTCAGATGCTCCTTTATGAGATGACCAGGTGGATGAGGCTATAAATGAAGAAATGAGAACACAAAGAGAACAAGGTGGAGAGCAAGAAAGAAATTGTTTTGACACACCATTGAGTCTGAGGTCCCTGAAGTACATCCATGTGGTGATATGCTGGTAAAAATCAGGTCCAGAGCTCAGGAAAATGAGGTTAGGGCTATGGCCCAGGAGGACATGTTAATCACTCAAGGAAAGCAAACAGTAAAAGGGCTAAGAAGGAATCTTTGTATACTATCAACATTTAAGAGAAGGATACAGGAAATAAACTAAAAAAGGAAGATGAATTCAGCAACATCACATACTAAGAAAAATGGTGCAGTAATGGAGCTGGGATCCAGAGGAAGTAATAATTAGTGATGTTAGAAAGGGTCACCTAAAGAAAACCAGGATTGACAAGCAGTCAACACAAGCCTTGAAAAGTCCCTCCCTATTACTTCCTATGTTGACATCATTTTTTTCATAAGTACACAGCTTTTCCACATTTTCTGCAAATAGTACGGCCCTAGAAAAGCCGCCCCCTATTATCTCTTTTGTTGACAGTTTTTAATGGGAACTATCTCCCTCAAATTTTGCACAGCCCAACTTTTACAACAGTTGGAAGGCTACCTTCTTATTCCTTTGATTCTCTAATGTCACATAGTAACTTTTTCATACGAGATACACAAGGCCCAACACAAGTTACAAAACCATAATATTTAAATTCTTTTCTCAACGAAT
Source organism: Felis catus (assembly GCF_018350175.1). Lineage (NCBI taxonomy): Eukaryota > Metazoa > Chordata > Mammalia > Carnivora > Felidae > Felis > Felis catus. Next base: position 33,354,266 of record NC_058377.1, read on the forward strand.
TTTACATTTGCTTCCCCTTGTTTACCTCTCTCACCACTACCACCACCCCACCGTCCCCTTTTTTGGGCCACATCGTTCATTCAGACGTTGTGAGAAATAAGGAAATTAAATGAAGAAGAGAAAATTCTCACCAAGGCAAAGTAAAATCAATTTACACAGCTTCCATTTGGAAAGGGATAATATACATACTGAATACTCACTTCTATTAGCAGCTTATCACTCTCCTCCACACACAAACATATACCAGTTTTCTAAATTAAATCACCACTTTTACTGTATACCGAAGAGAAAACTGAAGCTGGGTCTTTCATCTGGATAAGCTCCAATTATGTGTTTACACACAAGGGAATACTATTTGGCATGACTTTCATAAACAAGCAGGCAGTATGGCTTTTTAGATTTGTGTGAGGAAACAAAGAAATTCCGCTACTGAGAAATCTGTCTGACTTCCAAATGAAAGGGGTCATAGTGTGTCTACCAACTTTTTCCCAGAGTAAAGCCAAGGTTCATGGAGAACTCTACTAATGTAGCAAGGTTATACATGTGCAGCATTTTTTTCCGATTTTTTTAAATACCACCTGACATTGAGAACCAATCCAGGATGCTTCCCCATCCTTCACAAAATATAAAGCATTGCCCATTGTAGCTAATATTCACCCACGTCAGATAAACCAACAACACACAAAATGTCATGTTTTGATATTTTTAAAATGCCATTAGGAACAGACCTTTATCATAGAATCTAAATATTGGAACTGAAAAGTCTTAATAATTAATATAAAATAATGTACAAAGATTTCATCAGTCTTATTTTTAGACTTTTCTCAACAGATTCCACAAAAAATTACAATTAAAAGAATTACTCTCAAATGGAAAATTAAAAGTCCTAGGAAAATTAGTACTTTATTTTTCTTTTAGGCATGCATACCTCTGCAAGAAAGGAAAAATGCTGAAAAAAACTGGCAGATTATCAGCCACTATAAGCCACCTTACTATTCCACAATTTGTTTTTTCTGAAGCAAATCACAGTCCTCACTGAGAGATATACACATGTGCTTTGTGGTAATGCTTTCTTCTGTGTTGCAATTGGATTCTTGGTAATAAAACAGAATACTGCAGATATGAACTATGACAAACTCTGATTAACCAAGTATCCCCATTAGATGTAATCTTACAGAGAAGGATCCACATTACCAGAAATATCCAGGCCAAAATTTAAATTCACCTGGCCAGGGGCACCTGGGTGGCACAGTGGATTAAACGTCTGACTTTGGCTCAGGTCATGATCTCACGGTTAGTGAGTTTGAGCCCCACATCCAGCTCTGCTGTCAGCACAGAGCCTGCTTTGGATCCTCTCTCTTACTCTCCCTCTGCCCCTCCCCCACTCCCTCTCTGTCTCTATCTCAAAAATAAATAAACATATAAATAAATAAATTCACCTGGCCAAAGACAAAACTATTAATATAATTATATTTGTAATGACTGTCCTGCTTTCATCCTGCCCCTTTTCCTTTGCTTTCAAGGGCTATTACGATTAAAAACTATGTAAATTTCTACACTTATACTAAGCCCAGCCATTACAACTCAGAGTATGGCAGCTGCAAAAGATGAAGCACAGATTCCATGAACTAGACAGCCAGGTTCTTAGCAAATGGTTTTAATTTTCAGGATGAAAGTCAGCAAGAAACAGGTAGCAAGTCCTCGGCTGATGAAGCCAAATCAACTGGGACACACTGTAAGGATTATTAGATCCTGGGCAGAGGTTCAGCAGGCTGGAGGAAAAAGGAAGGCTGGCCCAGCTGCCAGCTGAAACTGGTGGGTGGCAGGTGGAACTACAGAGGGGATGACACCTGCTTAGAAGGCTGAAATGAGTGGAAATTACCATCCAGACAGCAGGGATGGCTGGGGCCAAAAGAGGCGGCAATCACAGCTCTGGCAAGAAACAATTTTCATGAAAGAGATTCAAACCCCCTTTCCTCAATCCTTTCTTACCTGTCCATAATAAATATTTCATTGTTGAATATTTACCAAACATGGCTTAATGGTCTAAATTTTTTAATCTAATATTTCTCTTTATAAATCTAAATAAAATATCTGCCATTTTCTATGTATTCATTACTTAAAATTGCAGTCAGCCCAAAGCAATACTGAATTATTTTTTTATTTGAGTAATGCTAACATATCACAACCCAATAAACATTGTGCTTTTAAGTTAATAATTCAAAGGATGTTTGTTAAAGCAGCTTTTCAGTGACTTAACATTTTAGTGGTTACCTCAGCTTTCCACACTCCCGGGGTACCTTGATCATAACTGTCAGAGATGGCAGTGTAAAGGTGGTTACTGCTAAGCCATTCTCCCACTAACTGATTCTGTGGCCTCAAACAAGACAGCCCCTCAATTACTACCTGCTGAAAAAGGAAATCCAAGGGAAATAAAGACAATGTAAATGGGTACCCATCAAGTTCATGTTGAGCATCATAAGAGAAGTAAATGGAATTACTCAGCCAGCCCAAATTACTTCCACTTTGATAAGCACCAAGGCTGCCATTTAAATTCACACAAGTGTAACTGCTTTTACTTGCAACATCTCTGAAGCAGAACCTGAAAGCACCACATTCCTAATCTACCAGTTCTTAAAATTAATTACAGTTCATTTGAAAGATACAGTCACTTCTGATCATTTAACTCTAATTCTAATGGCTTAAGAACCAAATGAATGGTTGAAGTAATTACACATCCATACCTTTGGTTAGACTGCCCAGCTAAACAAGCAAAACAACCTTAGTGAAAGCCGCAGCAGTGAAGGAGCTCTTGCAGGGTAAACAAGAATCAGCAATGAGTTCCATTCATAAATGGAACCTAGGTACTAGGTACTAAATAAAACCTAGGTACAAGTTTCAATACAAAAAAATGGCCAAACAATAGCAATTTTTACTAAAAGCTGAAGGATGACCAAATAAACAGCACATAACTATATAAAGTCTCAAACTTCTTAAACTTGTCTTTTTCCTTTTAACCCCTTCCCTGTGTCACCAAAAACTCTAGTAGTAAGGTGGGCCCAGAACATACACACAAAATAGTGAAGAAACAAGTGAAACCAGGCTAAGGTGAGTTTGAGACACACAACAAGCAGAAGGCAGGTATCCCTCACCCTTTTCACAGTCTCAAGGTAGCCTTTGTATCCCTGGTAAACAACTACTTAATCCCCAGATCACAAGTGTACCATAGCAGCATACTTCAAACTGGGGTCTGAGAACACAGAGGGCAATAAACACCAGAAATTGTGTGCTTCCCTCTTGCTCATGTCCTAATGTTTTCATTAACTGCATATTTTATATCTAAACTTAGGAGCAATCAACCTCTACCACTCAAATAGGTGCCCTTCTTATTTGTGTCATGCATCGCTAGTGTCAGGCACTACTCCTTAGGAACAGAGGCAATACGACCACTAAATAAATAGTTTGTGATAGAGAGGAGGCCATCATCTGGGCAAGCAGTTTTAAGAACTGCAGTTTCAACTGGGAAAAGCAAAGAGAAAATGAATCGTCAACATACAAAACATTATCAGCAATTTTTATACAAGGGGAAATTTCATTTCAGTAAATCATCATCAACCATTAGATTAATTAAATGTAGTTGACAAGCTTTTTTATTGGTTTCACATTATTTTATTTAATTCATAAATTGATTTGCTTTTAAGATTGTATGAATAAGCATTAGAATTAGTTTTGTGCTTATATATAACTACCATAATAAATAACTGACTCTAATATTAGAGTCCACTAACTTTTCTTCCCTGTAAAAGAAGCCTAGACATAGAAGTTTGAGAAACATCCAAAATGCAGAGAAGATACCTGGACAATTCCACCTTAAGGCAATGAAAGGAAGCACTGGTAATAAATTTGTTTCTTAAATTGTTTGTTTTGATCCTTAAATTCCACATCGGTGGAATCATATATCTGTCTTTCTCTGATTTATTTCACTTTGCATTACATCCTCTAGCTCCAACCATGTTGTTGCAAATGGCAAGATTTCATTATTTTTTGTTGCTTAGTAATATTCCATTATGTACACCACATTAAAGAGAGAGAGAGAGAGAGAAAAACCAAGAAACAGACTCTTAACTAGAGAGAATAAACTGATGGTTACCAGAGGGGGGAAGGGGCATGTGTGAAACAAGTGATGGGGATTAAAGAGTACTCTTCTCACAATGAGCAGTGAGTAATGTATCAAATTGTTGAATCACTATATTGTACACCTGAAACTAACACTATACGGTAACTATACTGGAATCAAAATTAAAAACTGAAATAAAAAAAAGAGAGAGAGAAAGAAAAAAGAAAGAAGGGAAGGCCCCAAGATGCCACAGGGCAAGTGGAGGAAAGAATGTTCATATACTCCTCACCCAATAATTCAATTAAATGAATACAATTCTATTTCTGTCTATCCTTTTTTTTTCTCTTTTCTGTTTTTGGGAGGAGGGGAAGTCTATTTTTGCAAGGACAAAGCTCACATAAATATCTAAAATTATAAAGTATAAATTAAAGGGGGAATTTATGAGAAAGCCATTTTGAGGTGACCCTTTGAATATGATCTTTAAAAGAAGAAAATCAATAAGCAAAAATAGCCTATGATTTCGCAGCTCAAATTTTGAGGCTGATACCTGTTAAAGGAACAAAGTTCACAGAATAACATTTGATGAAAAGGGTGGAGGATTTTGAGTCACAGCATGAACTAAAACCCAATTCTCCAGTATCAAATATTCTCAAGTATTGCTCACCAAATGTCTGTATGACATATAACAAAACGAACAAATAATTCTAGTGGTAAGATATTTATAGATCTTCCTTCACTATATAGGAAAGGCAGGACTCAGAGAGGTTAAGTTACTTGCCAATTATCACACAGCATTTGACAGCACCAGAATTTATTTTTTTCTTTTTTTTAAGTTTATTTTGAGAGAGAGAGAGAAAGAGAGAGAGAGCACACACAAGTGGGGGAGGGGCAGAGAGAGAGGGAGAGACAGAATCCCAAGCAGGCTCCACACCATCAGCACAGAGCCTGATGTGGGGCTCAGACCCACAAACCATGAGATCATGACCTGAGGCAAGATCAAGAGTCAGACACTTAACCAACTGTGTCACCCAGGTGCCCCTGACAGCACTAGAATTTAAATTCAGGTCTAGGTTAATCCACTTAATTAGCTGTCATCCATTTTCTTAAAGTGGATGTGAATATGAAAAGCAATAATTTATTTTAAGAATGTTAAGTATCTTATGTTATTTAAAACTGAAATCATGTAGTCAAGCAAGGTTTTCCTTTCTTTATAAGGACCCTTCCAAATACTCTACTAAAGAAACTATTAACCTTAAAAATAACACTGCCAGTTATTTTACCAGCAAAAATGGGTTTATTCGGAAGTAAGAGAAATGCAATCCTGGACAAGCAAGCTATCACAAAACCATAGGTAAATCTAGAAAACAGAGAAGAGGAATGTTATTTTATGGAGAAGTTGGAGAAGTTCTGAACCCCTGTTGTCTGTTGTCTATTGGAGAAAAGCACGAGTTCAGAGTGATGATGCTTTCTCATTGGATGAGTTGCAGGGATAGTAGATTTCTTGTAGGAAATGCAGTGTACGTCTTTCCCTGTTGGGGTCTGTAACTGATGATTGTCTCCTGTTGAGATTCTTTTATTAGGGGTCTGTAACTGACAATACTCCTGTAATTGACATTGAATGGTACCTACCAGCCTCCCCTTCTAACATGCCTAGACTGCCTTTGTAGTTTCCCTTCATGTAATTCTCAAAAAAGGTACATCCTGAAGTAAAAATCAAAAAGCATATGAGACTCCTTACCTGGGGCAGCTGCGTGGCTCAGTCGGTTAAGCCTCCAACTTTGGCTTAGGTCATGATCTCTCAGTTCATGAGTTCAAGCCCCACGTTTGGCTCTGTGCTGATAGATCAGAACCTGGAGCCTGCTTTGGAATCTGTGTCTACCTCTCTCTCTGCCTTTCCCCTGCTCACTCCCTGTCTCTCAAGAATAAATAAACATTTTTTTAATTAAAAAAAAAAAGCATATGTGACTCCTACTGAAACAGTTACAGTATTAGCCAAAAGTCCATGCCAAAATTCTCACCAGAAGAGCTATGAACTAGGATAGAAATAATAGAAGATGCTTAGATGATGACTGTCAGCTCAGGAAGGCTATATTAAGAAACCATTAATTATTAATGAAAATAACAGCAAAGTTCTAAAAATAAAACTGAAGTGGATAACGGATACACTTACTGAAACAGTAGGTACAGAGAATGGAAAGGCATAGTTGAAAGGGAAGGTGAAGGCTCCCTAGAGCAGAAAAGAAAAACAGTCAGAAGGGACAGAACTGGGGAAAGGAGGGCTTCTTGGTGGATCTGGGATAGAACTATAAGCAGGCTTCAAAGTCCTGTAGGCATACTCTTACCCTAGCTGAGCAGCTTCGGAGAGCTGGCACTTAGCAGCTGCAGCCTAGCCTCACTGCATCCTTCCCAAGGGACAGAAGGTGGCTTGGTGGGAAAAAAGCAGTGCCATCATGTGACTTCAAGAGTTCCTCTGCTCCAAATCTCTATTTGCAGCTGATGCTGGGAATTATTTCAACAAGGAATAAAATGTCTTCCTTCCATAATGATATAAATAACCAAATATTAATTAAAAAAATGTACTCTCATCACAAACCTAAGAATTCTAGAAAGACGGCAGGTTGTATATTTAAGCGCTTATGACCAAATGAACAAGACAGATTCTGCATGTTCAAGGAGCTTACACTGTCATGATTTCCTCACTTATACATGGAAAAACCAACTTATTAAGGATAGGAATCACCTGATTTTTGCAAGACTAGATTAAAAAATCATAATAAAATACATACTATTACTAGCAAAATAACATGCATTTCAGAGTTTTTATCACAGCTATGGAAGTGTTTTCAATTTTTGAAACACTAAAATCGATCTCCCCAGCAAAATGAGGAGAAAATATCACTTGTAGACCACCTGGCAGCCCCAGCAAGAGTCAGCTTGGCACTTAGCACTCAGAAATGGGGAAACTCTTTCGGAAGAGGCTAAAATGCAAAGATGCCAGTCCTGAAACCTCAACCAGAGTTTGCAAACCAGAAGGAAGGTGAGTTCACATTTGTGTATGTACAAAATGGAAAGAACTGCATATAAGTTATTTTTTTCACAGATCAGTAAATACTGTTACCAGTAGCAGCCTCAAATTCAGAAATTGAATGAATGTGGGTATAAAACATATCCTCTTTACCCTAGTTAAGTAACACAAGTGATAAGTAAATGTTTTGGCATTTGGGATGGTTAAAAAGATTTGGGAGCACCCTTATTTCAAGATATTTTGCTAAGCTCTATTCTTACCATTAATACATGCTTCAAAATACAGCTCAGATGCTAATGTCTCAGTGTTGGGCACACACACATCCCCAACATGTTCTTACTGACTCTTCACGATGATGATTCCCCTACATTTGTCCTGGGGATTGCTAGATCTCCTAAAAGCTCTCCAACTTATGAAAATACCTCACTCACCCAGTCATCAGAGACCAGATAATTCAGGGCTTCATTTCAGTAGCTAAAACCTTCAGAAGCTTCCTTTAAGATGCAAATACTTCCTGGGAAAGGTACAAGTTAAGCTTTATCAGTTACATCACTTCATTTTCTCTAAGAGAAACTGGAGTTAAAACTAAGACTGTCCTAGGTCTTAGTAACTGAAAGTGAAAACCAGCAGATTCAGAAGGGAGTAAAGAAAATCGGCTGGGAAAAGGAAGTGGGGAAAAATCCCTAAGGGCAGTTTTTACTTATATAATAATCAGAAATTCTGGTTGACCTTTAACCATCAACTCTCATCCCCAATGACTCGACCAACATCAGATTTACAATATAATCCAAAAATTAAGACGCAACAAAAAAACTGGTAGAGACTAAATCCACTGGTGCCATGCTGTCTTCAATCATCTCCATCATCCTCCTAATGACAAAATTGTAAATGTCTATTTTTTTAAAAAGCCAATTCTGTGATCGATTGTGCCCAGTGAAGAGCCACTGATACACATAAGAAATCAATAATTTTCTTTGAATATCACTAAACTACCTTCATTTTATCCTTAAGACAAACTCTTGAATCCCTCCTTCAGGACTTTTGAAAAAGTGTTCAAATCAGGCATAATAAAATTACAAACAAACAAAAAAGGACCAATAGTCTCCAACATTTTTCCAGGAGCGTTATACAAAAAGATAACTTTGAACAACTTTCCTCAAGATACACTCCTGTGTCCAGTGGAGGACTTCCCCTTCTCTGTAGACATTACTTAAGTAAAGAACACCTAAGAACAAACTTTGTTGGCCACCAGCAGGGGAGCTCTTCAGCTTTTGTCCCAAACCCATTCAAACAAAAGAAGCCCCGAGTCCTCCATCCCACCCCTCAAATCCGCACCCCGCGGGGACTCGCCACATCCCTGCGCGCCCTCCATCCGCCCCTGCCCGATCCACTTACTCCTCAGCGCCCCAATGAGCAAAGAGCCGTCCTTAATGAGCTCTTTAATGAACTTGTTGGTTCGCTCCAGCTCAATCTCGTGACACTGCAGGCGCTCCCTGAAATCTGGGCTGTCCAAGTAGGAATCGCTGAACTCCAGAGTAGGCAGCCCCATGGCACAGACGCTACCAGTGGCTGCCGGGGCACGTCCCGGCCGGCGGTGAGGGCGGGAACAGCCGGCGACCGCGGCCGGCGCTGAGGACGCACGATCGCGGGGAACAAGCCAAACGCTAGGGGACCGCGCAGAGGAAATGGGCCCCGAGCGCCGCGCCGCCTTGCACCCGGCTCCCGGGGCGCGCGGACGCCTCCGGGCTCAGTCTTCTTCCCCTGCGGCGAGGAGTGTGCAGACTCTGGCGGTGGGCCGAGGCGCGGGTCCGCTCAGGTCGTTGTCATCAGAGCGCATCGTCGCTGCGAACAGCTAGGCGGCGGAGGCTCCGGGCCGCGGCCGGAGCAGGAAAGTTATCCCACGGCGAGCACACACTTCCGGCACCTCCACTCTCCTACTCTCTTGACAGTCGTTTGTGCTCTGAGCCACTCTGGACAGGCCAGGGAAGCCCTCCCCCTCGGCGGACGCAGGCTCAGAGAGCTTGCAAATCGGGCCTGGGCTGGGAGACCCTCCTCCAGCCGCCGCACTCCCACCCCGCGCCACCCCGCCTCTTCTCCCAGTCACCCTCGGCCGCCACCCACCCGCCCGCACTTGGCTCATGCGCTGCGCGCGGCTGCGGCGTAGTTGCGCTCACGCCTTCGCCAGGGGCGTCAGCTCTGTCTCCTCCCCGGCACCTGGAGCTGACTAGCTCATGGCAACACTTTGCGGTTCTCCACGCCCCAAAGGATCTCAAACTCCCAACGTACCTCCCCTACCCGTCTTTCTCACCACCCATACCCTAAAATTGCCTGGGAGAGAAACCAACTTTAACTTTCCTTGAAGTTTGGGAAGTCATTTTGAACTCCGGTTGGAAGATGGTACTTTTTAGCATTAGTTTAGATTTTATTTCACACGTTTCCACTAAATACGTATAAATTCCAGATTGAAAAGTTTTCCTACCTCTTTCCCATCGCTCACTTCCTTGATCCAAGAAAGTCAGAGTTTTTTATACTGAAAATGAAAAGGTTCATAGGCCTTGGGATGTTCCTTGTTTTTCCAAGTAGCTATGAAGATGGAAAGATTTTAGACCATCCCCATCCCCCAGATACGCACCTTGGACTGAAGTGCTCCCACTTATAGAAGAATACTTACATCACAATACTATATATTTTGTTGGCACCTGGATGGAATTATCCTACAAGCATGAGGATTTTCAAATTGTTGAAGTTGGCTGGAATTCCAAATGAATAGTAAATTCCTACCAAGAGTCAGTTACCCCTTCTCTGATAGAGGATCACCTAATAAATTCCTGTTCTCTCCAAACCTTGACAGCAAAACAAAGTACTGCCTTACATCCAGTCCTGCCATCATCCATAGTATTTCTGAGAACTCTGTTATTTTTCTTAAGAATCTGCTTTTAATTTCTGTGTTTTCATTGCTCTGTACATTTGAACCATCTGTTTAAAAAACTCTTCTACAGATCATGGGAAAAATTCCATTAATGTACTTTACATTTTTCCCAATTAAGTTTCAGAGACTGTCAAGACTTTTAGTTTCAATTTTCTTTAAAGAAGTACACATGAACATTAAAAATAGTACATAAACGTTAAACTAGGATAAGATGATGTAAGCAGTGTATTTGATGGCTTTGATTTAAATTCTTCTCAGCCAAAAGGGTGCTTGGGTGGGTTAAATGCCGGACTCTTGATTTTGGCTCAGGTCATGATCTCACAGGTTCTTGAGTTCAAGCCCCTCATCTGGCTCTGTGCTCAGAGTGCAGAGCCTATTTGAATTCTCTCTCTCCCTCTCTCTCTGCCCCTATCCTGCTCAAGCTCTTTCTCAAAATAAATAAATAAACTTCAAACAAAT